>NC_081539.1:21377394-21693193 GCF_030273125.1 Centropristis striata
TCACTGTAATGACTGTGATGGAGCTCCGTCCTCAAGCTTTTCTGAAAGAGCTTTGGCTGAAATTAAAATTACTTTGACAAATACTATAAGAGTAGTGGAGACATGGTGATTTGGACGTCTAAACGGAGCAGAGATTCAGGCCTTTAAAAAACATAAAGGCAAGAATTTTGTAGTAAAAAAATGCAGCAGTGAAATTTCACTAAGTTGGCTTGTTACTATCAGCTTGTATATGCAGAAAAGTGTCAGTCTCTTCTGTACCCACATTTTCTCATTATTTGTCAAGGTAAAAGAAAATAGCTGAAAACAGACAGTTTTTCTCAATTTTTGTGTTCAGTTTCTTCCTTAGCTTAACTCCGCCCCAACACCATATAAGTATCTACCAACGGTGGCTAACGTTGATAGTTTACTGATAACATTTGCTGAAGCAAATCATTAACTTCTGTCAGCCTTCATATCGACAGGAGAAGACAATGTCTGAATTAATATCCTACATACGTGCTAATTCTGGAGTATTTCATGAACCTAAAAATAAACCATTATTGTCTACGGGTGGTCATTAGGACCTCCATGCCAACAGGAAGACAACGGGTCCCAAAAAGATCTCTGCACCTCAGAACACCCAAACAGAGACACAAGATTTATTCTCTTTAGATTGTTTGGCATGAACATTTTGAGAGGGGCAGAGAGCCAGTGTGACAGCAGCAGAAAGTCAGGGGAGAAGTTGGACATCAGATATCAGGTTTCAGCGCCATCAGCAGACAGAGGAGAGAACTGCTCATTTTCACCATCTTAAAACCACATTTTTTACACTTGGCAATTATTTTTTCTGATTCAAATTTGCATACATGCAATGCATGACATACCACCAGCACTTTAAGACATAAGCCAAAATGTCTTGTTAAACAATAATAAAAAAAAAACAATTAAGAGTTCAACAGTGTTTGCACAAATACCTGCATTGTGAACACATGACTTTCCTCTGCACTTGTTTCTCAGCTCAACAAGCATTTCAGAGCAGGCAGCAGCAGCTGCAGCAGCAGGGTTATGCCATGGTCCACTGCCTCAAGGTGAGCCCATGAGTAAGGATAGCATCTCCTATTGACACCCAAAGCCTCTGCATCGACCAGACTTTGACTGACAGGCCCGGAAGCCTTGACTTCGTCCTATCTACCTCACGCTGAGACCCAGGAAGCCAATAAAGCTCGTCTATATTTAAACTTCAGAACCGACAGGGAGATAGGGTAAATTGTTGAGGGAAGGTTTTTCCGGTCACCAAAAAAAAAAAAAAGTATGCCCTGTCTCATTTCCCCAGACCTAAACAGATTCTTTAATCACAGAGAATAGGGAAGTGCTTTGACGAAGCTGACAACACAGAGGCGGTAATGAGGAGGCTGATTTGTTATGACTCAACCACAACCACTTTTTTCTCGAGTCCAGCAGTTGAAGATTGTGTCTATTGATGTCATTTGAGTATGCACCACTGCCCCTGATGAACCTCCCCAACTGCCATTTGCTTGCTTTCAAATCATTTAGCCACCAATTAGTAATGAAGGTCAAGCTCTAAGAGAATTGTAATTTGGCAATAGATCCAAGGCCCTCTTGCTACATATCACTGCAGAGGAGCTAATAAGGTTTTGTTTTTTATAATGCTCTTTAACTCATTGCATTGTTGCAACTCTAACATTGTTATTTGGAGTTTCCACACATTCAAACAGATTCATCTGTTCAGCTGCCTTTCAAAACTACATACCAAAGCATTTAGAGCTTCCGCCCAGCAGCACTTGGACCATAGATGTTATTTCATTATTTTCCTGCCTTACATTTTCCAGCCTGTACAACCAATGAACATTTAGTTACTTTTCACCACCAAGATTATTCCCTTCTTCCAGAAAATGTATTGTTTAGAATTGTATTCTTGTGGCCCAACCAACTTATACCGATTATTGTAAAAGTAGATGACACAAGCTAGAAACTGCTTTACCACCACTCCATGAGGTCAAGAAACAACAACAATCAAAAACATCTAGATTTATTTGGAGACGAGTTTTTAATCTAAATTTCCCCGTTCTTTGGTATTGTAGAGCTAGCCTGACATCACCAGTCTAAAATGTGAATAAGTCTGAAACAAATGAGAGTAAGTCTGAAACCTATCAGTTAAACTCTGGAAGCAACTGGATAAACCTGTAACCACTTAGAACCGGGGTCAGCAACCTTAGGCCCGGGTGCCACGATTGGCACGCAGAGTTTTTTGAAAATGTTGAAGTGCCCTCTCATCTGTATGGCAAATTACCTCTTGGATAATGAGACAACATTATTGTATAGTGCTCATATTTCTGCTCGTTTCCCCTAATCCTCCCTTTTTGACATTTGCTGCTATTGCAACATTTCATAAAAGAGGGAATGTCATTTAAAGCAGTACACTGAAATGGGAACTGTGCATACACTTTGTAAACACAGCAGGTAAAAAACAGTACAACTATTTGTTAAGTTAACTCTGATATGTTTTTATTACCTTCAAAAGTACCAGATGGAGTCATTACCCAGCACTTTTTCGGTCACAACTCAAATTTACACCCCTTAAAATCAAGAAGCCCTCCTGACCCCCTATGACGTGTTGATCACCCTCAGGTTGAGAACCAGTGGCCTACATGGATGGAATAAATAGGCTAAATAAATCAACAGATTAGAGATTAATGTTGTTATGGCACACTGATTAACGAGAAAAGAAAAAATGGCACTCAATATCAAAAAGATTGCTGACCCCTGACCAAAACATTTGACATGTAACACCTAAGCTGTGATGGTGTAGCCTCAATATGTCTGTGAATGAGTGTGGCTGTTGAAGATAAAAGGTGCTTTTTCTCACCCTTATAAAATATTTGAAACAATAGGAAAGACATTTTTTGGTCGCCTTGATCTTCAAAAACAAAAAAAGCCTCAATGGCCCTGCTCTTTACGGTCACTGTCTTAAACACGGCCCATATTAGATAAGAAGCTGTGAAAAGTCTCAACCTCCTTGAAATCTGTCCAAAAGAGAGGGGAACCAGATGCATCTGCCAGAGCAAATAAAACATGAACACACAGATTTGTCTGGCTGCAGGCAACTGCAGAGCTACCTCCAGTTTCAACCTATAAATATTAAGCTTGACATATTCAGTGTGTTCAGTTATTGGTCATTTTCTTAAGTTCATTTGAGACTAAGTACATGCCGACACAATGGAACATAATCTGAACAAACTGTGCACATGTTCTTTGCAAAATGGATGCATTTAATTAAAACTGTGTAAATGGCCAGTGCAGCATCATTTTGAACACATTGTACTCATTGTCTCTATTTGTAACAAAATACAGTTAAAACACATGCCTAATTGAATTACCGAGTAATTACGCAACGGTTTCAAGTGGTGAATTAGAGCTGCAGCAGGGTGTTCCAGGAGGCAAATGAAGATAGACTTCAAAATATAGTTGTACTGGCATGAAAGCAATTGAAATGAGGAGTTCAATGCTAAGTACCAGAAAACACAGACAACAGTGTAGAGTCATGCGTGGCACTGATTCACTCAGCCAGCAGCAGGGGAGAGCAAGACAGAGGAGGGCAAAGACAGGAAGAGTCAGGGAAAGAGAGAGGGAAGATAGAATTTCACAGTGTGTGTGTGTGTGTGTGTGTGTGTGTGTGTGTTCGTGCAGGATGACTATTTATACAAATCAGAGCTCAAAATATGATGCAGTATGACTTGCGGTGCAATTTATTCATTCGTTAAACTGCTTACAAACCACACACAAATACACGCACACTTCATCTCCAAGCTGTGTTTTATAATCTCTTAGTCTATCCAGTGTTGTGGTGATATACTTCAAGGTGCCAGAAAGTCTGATGACTGCCACCAATATCACGTATAGCTTTGTGCTAAAAACTAATTTTTATTGGTATACATTTTTGCTTATTTTACTTGGAATAAAAAGCAACATTTTTTTATTGTTTTCCCTTCTTATATCCTTCTTTAGTCAGTCCTCCTTTCCAGTTTTTTACCCTTCATACTAATCATCCCCTTCCATTCGTTCTCTTCCATCTCTTTCTCCCTAATTCCCTTTCTTCCAACTGTATTTTACTAAAGATCAGCTCCCCTCCTACCATTCTTCCTATTTCTGCTCAACATTTCTTCCTCTTTTTCTCTAATTGTCCTTCCCTTTTAAACTGCACTTCCTGCCTCCATCATACATGTTACAGCAGTGTCAGAGCAGTGAAAATGTAAGGAATATATAACCACCTCCGTCCATCTTTACTCTCCTACATCCCATTTTTTTGTCCACCATTCTCCATTGGGCTGTTATCAGTATTTGTGGGTCTTCAAAGAGAGAGACAAAAGTCCTCGGTGGCTTGCTGGCTGTCATTGTTGTGATCCACCAGGTCCCCTTCTCCTCAGAGAGTGAGTGACCTATGGGGATGTGTCTGGGAATGGATGTTTGAGCGAGCGTGTGTGTGTGTGTGTGTGTGTGTGTGTGTGTGTGTGCGCGCGCGCTCGCTTGATGATGAGCTTCGTCTTGCTGAGGAAAAATGGGGTCAAAAGTCAAATTGAACATGAAGGGGCCCTACCGACTTTATCTCAGGATTCTTTGTGTGCATGTGCGGGTTTTGTGTGTATGTTTAAATCTACGTCTGTGTGTGTGCGTGAGTGTATTTCACTTTATCTTTGGGAATGTCCAATCCTCTTGTATGAGCGTGAACATGTCTCTTATCTCAGGACTAACCTGGTGCAACAAAGAGGGCTTTTGTCTGAGCAGAGAGAGAGAACCAATGGTGATACAAGAGCAGATAAATAAGATCAAGCTCAACATGCTGCAAGACACTGAAACACAGAGGAGGCTAGCGTGCTTAAGGATACAGGTGAGAGAAGAATGTGTGAAGAAGAGAGGGAACGAAACAAGAATATAGGTGCGGGAGAAAGGGAAGTAGGAGAAGTGAGTAGATAAAAGAGGCGAGAAGGAGAAGAGAGATTGGCTCTCTCCTGTGCATGTACATGCTATCATACCAAGTGCTCACTGCAACATCTGCTAAGCTGCTAGGATTCACATTTCCCACCTATCACAGCTCACAGCTCATTTAAATCATAGCAAATTCTTATTTTAGCCTCATTATTACTTTCTGAATTTCATTAGTATCACAGATTTTAACCTTTAGAGACCGAATCCTGTGACACATATGCCCAAACACAATTCGCACACACTTTGGTTCATCATTATTACCTGTCCTAAGGCTGTAGAACCAATGTCATGCTGGAGAATAACTGTAGCTGCACATTTCGATTACATATATGCTCGAGGTGGTGTGTGTGTGTGTGTGTGTGTGTGAGAGAGAGAGAGAGAGAGTGAACATCTGTGTCTGTGTTAAGCAGACACGGACACAATGCATGTGTAACTGTTTGCTGCACTGCACTAAAGGGCCTCTAGTAGAATATTTAATTCCTAGTGGGAGGCATATTGCAAAATATTTCAGGAGAAATGGAGATCAAATTATATCAGCTCATGTAATGTCTGTTTGCTGAGGTGGGTGTTAAAATTTAATCCATACATCTTTTGCCTACACAGATATAAATGTGCATCTCCACAAAAAGTACTGTACATGTGAGTGTGCTTGCCTGTGTGCCGATAATGTTGTGTGTGTGGGCGTGTGCACTGCCGTTTGTGTGTGTCTCCAGTGCACTGGCTAACTTGTACTGCTCATGCCCTCAAGGTTAAAACAAGATTGACCACTGATTGCAAAAAAACCCACCACACTTACTGGTAAATGCTACACACACATTTTCGTGATTGTATCCAGGCACCCACGCAAAAAACACAGAGCCAAGCTTACATTGCATTACAACTCAACCAGCTGAAGAGAGAGGACAAGTAACAAAAAACTTCTAAGGATAAATTATGTTTAAACAAATGTTGGCTGCCTCGCTGCTACCTCTGCATTCTTTCCAGAAGTTATGCCTTAGAGTCCTATTAGTCTGTTGAGGAGGACTGTGATTGAATATAAAATACCATTCAGGTGGAATGATAAATTGTTTGGCATCTGAAGGAGCTAAAGATGAACGGCCTTGGTTTCTGCATGGTGAATAGTAACCTTTTGTGAAGAATATTCTTTCAGAAAGTTAAATGTATAAATTCTCTTAGTAGTAAAATCACTTAAATCAACCACTGACACTGTCAAGGCCAAACCAAACTAGAATACAGTACGAATATGCGTATTTGAATTGAATTTCAAAGTGCATGTTTGTTGCAAGGAATGTGTGTGAAAGTATGTTCAAGATTCAAGGTTCACGATTCAAGATGTATGAGTCATAACTGAGTATCACAGTAATAAAGAAACAATGGGTAGGCTTTGTCCATTAAAGTTGATCCCTCCTCCGCAGCTCAACAGCACCAGAAGTGCACAAAACCTGACCGCGGTTCTAGACATCAGGTGAACCCCAGATACATATGTTTTGAAACTAGCTTTGTCCACTTGGCATTTGCCTCAAAATATTTGCATTTTTGGCATTTTGTCCACAATTTTCATAGCTTTCTCTTGGAAGCATGCTTATGTTTTGGCAACCTTACATCCTGCTTACTGAGGCAGGGAGCTACACATTTAATGCCCAAAGGATGACGCCCAGAAACAAAAATAAATATAAAGGATTTTCAGACGCCTCCACTTAGTCGGTCATAAGTGAAGATTGCGAAGGATTAATTTTGTGTGTATACATGCATTGCTTTTTAGGAAAATCCTACTCATTCAGCTTTTAAATTATTATCAGTCACACAGTATTCGAATAAATTCATGAATAAGAAATAAAAGCAGATAAACAAATGAAACAAGTTAAGAAAATACTCTTTTTCTTTCTCTGTCTGAAACATTATTGCAATGTATGTATGTACACAAAACGCTGCAGATTTGGTGTAATTGCGTGTGAATATGGCAACCTGATCGATCCTCGCATCTCCACATATAAAATTCTATACACGCTATCACATAAACATGTGCATTACATGCACACACACTATTAGAATCTCTCCTGAGGCAATGGAAGCAGAGTGCTGGAATATAACTGCAGCCACACCATGACATGTATGTATACTCAAGAGGTGAGGTGCAAGGTTGTTGCAGCTACAGTACCTGTGACCAGCTCCCTGATTTCCACATCCCCAGTCTTCCTCAGCAGGCGTACCAAAGCAGGAATCCCCCCACAGTTCTTCAGGGCCACTTTGTTCTCATCGTTGGCCTTGCCGTACACCAGGTTCCTCAGGGCTCCGCAGGCGCTGCGGTGAACCTCGCTCATCCTGTGGTCCAGCAGGTCGACCAGAAGCTGGATGCCTCCCTGTCTGCGGATCTGAGGATCAAAGAAACTAAATCAATGGAAAAGTTCCCTGCTCGCTTACACTAAAAGCTAATGTAGAAAAAACTACTGCAATGTTTTTTAGCCACACCCACCTTGTATCGGTGTAATATTATGTGATTAATTCACCCCTCACATTCTAAACAAACATAGGAGGCTTGGACTTCTGTCCCAGTAATGTAGTCCTAACCAATGAGTGAGCCAGGTTACCTTTTCTCTGTCTAGAGACAACAACAAAGCTAAACTAGAAAATTTCCTTTGGGGAAATTCTGAAAGGGCCACGGGGGCTACTGCCAGTGTGTGTACACTATGATGAGATTCTTCAGAGATTTCAAACAATTAATACTAATATTATGATACTATATTATATAGAAGGAGCACACCTACAACAAACATTCCTTTTCAAGTATTTATTTATACAGCAACCTATGCCCTTCAACCTCAAAATGTGTGTGTGTGGCTTATGGAATTAACTGCCCTGTCGAATGTCCAGGAACAGTGACAGCAGCCAGAGGTGGACAGACTAGAATTTGCGGCCTGGAGTGCAGTTTTTAAATTTATTTTTTGATTTTTTTCTCTCGCTCTACACTCTGAGCGATGACATCACACACTCTGACACGAACATTCCATGCAATCCACACCCATTATAATCTCAGAATTTTTCCAAAAATGATCATGGTCAATGAACAGGGATTGATAAAAAACTATATGACCTATCGAAACATGGATTAATACACGATACAAGACTTGTGTCTACGTTTAAATGGAGTCTCTAGGTGAAATTATGCCGCAGAAGTAGATGTTTGAAAATCTCCAATTATTGTTCTTTTTTGCTCATTTTTTTCCGGCCGTCCCATTCACTTCAATGCAAAGTTTTGGGCAGTTTTTTGCGACTTATGTCACGAAATTTTTTATTCCGTAGAGAAAAGTAATAGCACACCAAACCCGATCAAGCCGCACGTTTTGATATATAGTTTGTCCTGCAACTCTAGTAGTATATGATTGGACAACTCTATTTTCATGGTTTCAGGATTTCTAAAGCAAACTTGATAGAAAAAGAATGAAAATGAAAAATGAAAATTAGCATTTGAAGAGAATAATTATTACATCAAAGTGATTAAAAATAACATTCATGATGGCCATATGTTTGGCCTTCTCTGTAGGCCTAGAAGGCTCTTAGGGATACCTCACACATTACACTCATGCAAAACCTTAACAAAGCCTCTTTTATTAAAACCTGCCACCAGAAAATGTATGGTGGTCAGCAGTTGTCTATACGGATGGATATCTACCTTGTGTGTGTACAGTATAGGTGTGTGTGTGTGTGTGTGTGTGTGAGTGGTCTACAGTTTCTGTCAGTACTGCCAATCAGATTAACAACCCGGTGTGTACTAATTAAAGATACTATGACACAGCTAATAACTGTGCATTCACAAAGAGACACTTAATTACACTGACGAGGGAAGGAAAAGAGCTTTGACACCAGCTTTGTTTATCATCTAACAAAACATAATGCAATATTTTTCTGCCTGTGTCTGCTGAACTATCTGTCTCCCATCCTGCTCTTCAACATTTCCCATTTGTACATGTTTGTTTCTTCCTCCATTTTCAGTACACATTATGTCTGTAGGTGTATTTGTGTCCCTCCTGCCTGCATTTAGCTTTTTCACTTGTCTAGTTTCCGTTTCCTCACATGACGACACATATACACATTACTACTGACACTTTTGGCTTCTGCTAACTGAAAAGGAAATTGGGTCAGAGGCACAACCGCTTCTTAAAATAGGCAGCTGGGTTCAATTGCTTTATAATAATGTACTATTTTTCATATGCGTTATGAATAAAGCTGCACATGTCTGATGGAAAGGAAAAGTTTAAAATTTAAACTAAAAATGATGAGAAACTATATCTGAAACCATTATAAAAATCAAAAACATGTTTGTGTTCTCTACTCAGAACTTTAAAATTGAATTCAAGAACATGCTGGTAACTTTTTAAGTTTAAGAAAACAAAAATAATACATAATGCACTCACTAATTTTGCATCTTCAAATATAATTAACTTAATCTTTTGGTATCCATAGATCCACAAATCCCTGTTAAACTTAAAAATGCATAACTATGAATACACAGCTATATAACAACATAAAATGGAAAAATAAGTTTTGTCACATGTCTACAAAAACAACTTTTACTGCTTTTATGGCATTATGTGATCCTCACTGAACATATACCAACAACATTTTCAATGACAGTCCAGATAATATTGATTAGTAGGTAAAATTACAGTTCATAACATTTTACTTTGTTATTGTAACAAAGGATCATGATACACTGTGGATTTGTAATCAGAAAAGGTTTCCATTAGTACAGGTAGTAAAGTTCCAGACATCTGCATCTCAGATTTGTTCAGTTTTTCAAATATGAATAATAATAAAAAAAATGAAATGAAATGTCAATTAAGTGTGATTTCTAGGCTATAAACTGTATGTTGCAGGTTAAAACTACAACCCCAATTGGGGCGCTGTGTAAAATGATAATAAAAAAAAGTGCATCAAATTCAGAATTCAGAGGGCATATCTACAAAAAAAAAAACATCAGTCGGAATATATGATATATTGTCTTTGCTGTTTCCTGCTGAATATACGTCACAGAGGATCAGCAAATTAAAAGCATTCTATCTTATTCACATTTTACACAGCATCCTAACTGGAATTGCAACTCTGCTAAATACTAGCTGACATCCTAAGTATAACAGTAGATATAGAAACCTTATCAAAATATTGGAGAAATACTTATAGTTCTTATGGTCAAGAGGGCTGTCAAGAAAGATGCCAACACCCCAATGGCAAACTCACCAAGCTATATGCATACTTTCATTATTATTTTATGAAAGCATCCACTACACCCCTCTATATCACCCTTCTACTCTCAAAGTGTGTCAGACCAAACACAAAGCACATTTTCTTTCTCTGCCGAAGTGCATATAAAGTCAATGAGATCAATACGCCTGGGAATACACGGCCATGTGAGTTAAAATGTTTTAACTTGAGCGGAAAATTGCATGACTCTGTGTCGTGAAAGCCTATCAGCATTGAGATTATTGTAGCCGTCTATGGACACCTAGAGTTCTGTGACTTCATGCTAATACTGGAGGGATAGAACAAAAAAGGAGAGGGCTTGGAAAACCACGTTAGCCCTAATGTTAGCCTTAGCTGCCTTTCCTGGTTAGTTAGCACAACAGTAGTTCTTAACACACCTTAAGACTTGTTTTAAAGGTATATCCCTGCCAAAACAGGCACTTGTAAATACACACAACGAGAGAGAAACGAACAAGCCAATCAGTGCAGATTTATGATTATATTCTGATTCTGTGAGACAAGGCAGCCAGGGCTGTTAGCCCAGTGGGGATCACAATGAGGGCACTCTGGTGTTACAAATTATGCCTTCCCCCTATGGTGTTACACATAATGCCTTCCCACCACGGTGCAACACATATTGCCTCCTCCCTATGCTGGTGCTTTTTAAACCCTCCCACATCGCTTCTCCACTGCAGGGATCTCCATCGGCCTTAGGGGGCCAAGAGCTTACAGCAAGCCGTGTTTGGTCCAATCGACAGGGGTGTAGTACTAATCACCAGAAACAGGCTGCTGTGATCACCAGGAGACTAACACGAACATGGATAGAGCAACTAGTGTGTGTGTGTGTGTGTGTCTTTGAGAAAGAGAGGGAGAGAGAGAGAGAGAGAGAGAGACAGAGAGAGAGAGAGAGAGAGAGAGAGAGAGAGAGAGAGAGAGAGAGAGACAGAGAGAGAGAGAGAGAGAGAGAGAGAGAGAGAGAGAGAGAGAGAGAGAGAGAGAGAGAGAGAAGCAGAAAGCCTGTCTTTCACGCTTCCACTTTTACTGAATCTCTGGAGTATTGCAACAGGCAGAGCTACTCATCCAGATAACTCGGAAAAAAGTTTTTCACAGTTAACTGCGTAATCAGGCTCCTTGAAATGCTCGCTCATTTTTTGTGCATGTTTTCCCCCAGACCTGGGACATTAAGTCCTAGAAAATAATTCCTAGTGTCTGTTTAATCGTGAAGCACCAGATGGGTGGAGTGTACCATACAGACATGTTGACAGGAACAGTAAAGTGCAATAAATAGACTACCGAGCCTTTTCCTGTGATTATCCCTGGCACTCATTGTTTTGTCTCCTCTGGGAACCTCACACATCTGGCATGAGTAAGCCAAGAAAAAAAGAGAAAAAGAAGAAAAAAGCCCACATCACAATGAGTGTTTACAAGTGCAGGTTAACTTTGATTTATTCATCGTGAAAACATACAAATGATAAATGTGGGCCAGGTGGGGAGAGAGAATGACTGTGAAAGGAGTGAAAAGAGAGGAAAAAAGCATAAGAAAGTGATGGAGGGCAGGGAGAGGATGGAGGTGTTTGATGACACAGCAGGAGTTTATCGAGCAAAATGACTTTGCTTATCTATTCAATTAAAATGGATTAAGGGATGCAATGAATGGCAAACTAACCTTGCTCCATTGGCCACACAATTTTCTCAACCTGATTTGCTGCCCGTCTTGTGCCCTCCAGTCCTCACCTCTCCTCCTCCCCCTGCACCCTTCCCCTTCTCCTGTACTGATCTTCGCTCCTCTCCCCTCTCCTCTCCTCTCCTCTTTATGTTTGTGTCACAGTTAATCTGTTATTCCATAAAAGCCATAGTGCTATTACTTTGTATTGCCTCTGAGCTACCTACAAGGCTTGCCAATACCTCTGCGCCCGTTCCTCTATTCCATGTAAAGAAGATTAGAAGCGCAGATTGATTTGTCTTTGTCTCCTGCTGTTCCGCGGCGGCCACGGCTATTGGTAACCCATAGCGACAGCATTGCCGTGGTAACAGTTAGCAGTGGTGACAGCTGGGATTGTGGGAATCAGAGGTGCTGCCGGCGAAGAAGCTGGCAGTGGGACACGCGGGTTACACATACCTGGGTTGGTGGCATGTGAAGCTTAACAAGTGCGTTTGAGTCACCACATATGGAACGTCAACACTAATCAGCAGCACGCCACAGACAGTTTACAGCTTGCATGTTGTAAGCGACGAAACAGAGTAAAGATGTGTCGTGCCTTTCATGCATGTGCACACTCACACATGCAAGGGCTTTTGTTTTTACCTGACACTTAGCCTGGGGCTAACTGCATTTTAGAGCCTTTCAACCGCTGGCTAATTGAGTTCTTGGCCCTCGGCTAACATTTCCCTCCAGAGCCTTCTAAACTGGGCCAAACATGGCATTAACCTTTGGCTACCTAATATTATTCTGAGGCCGGGACACAGCTAATTTTGCAGCAGTATCAACAGTAAGATTCAAAACTGTGAAAATCTACCTTGACAGACACACTAGAGGCTCTACTCTGTTGTTTAGAGAGTACAGCACAGAGAAAACAAAAATGTTCACTCTTCACAGCAGGGGGTAGAGAGAGTGTTGCATAATCCCGGTGTGGTGGTCCCCAGTAGTTTCATAATAATGCATGACCAGTGGTGGAAAAAGTATTCAGATCCCCTACTTAAGTAAAATACTAACACCACACTGTGAAATTACTCCACTACAAGTATCCTGCATTCAAAACACATAAAAAAAGTATCAGCATCAAAATGTACTAAAACTATCAAAAGTAAAGGTACTCTTTATGCAGAATGGCGCCATTTAGATTGTATATATCTCTATATATATATATATATATATATATATATATATATATATATATATATTACAAATCTATTATTGAATCATTCTTTTAGATGCATTTATGCAACCAGCATTTTACTGTTGTCCAGGTAGGAATCATTTTAAATACTTAAAATACTTGTACATGCGTTATTTTTTCATGTTAATCTTGACCTGACCTTGAACTAAAGCTGGCAGCTCAAAATTGTACTTAAGTACAATACTTGAGTAAATGTACTCAGTTACACTCCACCACTGCATGACCAATAATTCAAATATAGACCCATTTCAAAGGGTGTTTTTGACACCAGATTATGAAGAGTGACAGGAAATTATGCAGAGGAATACGATGGATTAGTCATTTACAAACCATCCACAAACTCTGAGCGCTCTACATCACTGAACCAAAGAGAACAAACCAGGCACATTCTCTAAAGGTTACCTGGAGGGCAGTTCAACAACGAGGCAAGGGATTAACAACAGTTTTGCTTAAGCGACAAAAAAAAAAAAACATTGGTGGAAGAGGCTTTTCTTTTCCTGCAAAATGCCAATTTATGTCAAAAAAAGAGAAAAAGGCAGAGCATTTTTAATTAAAGTCATTGATGAACTACTCAGCATATTGTTGCCAGTGGTGAGAATTGATGTTTGGATTTAACACTCTGACAGAATTTTCCACAGTGATCAGAGTGGAAAATTGTATATACGGTATTCAGTGTGTAAAGAGGGACAGAAGCATGCAGTATTATTACAGTATTTGCTATGGATCATTCACTGTGTCTTTCTCATCTTTCATGTTGATGTCGGCTGAACGGATATTCACAGCTTGCAGTTTGCTAAATGTAAAACAAGTTTTATTTTTATCACATTAACTTTCCCTCATTGGTTGTCTCTAACAACAAACTGTAAAAACTGACAACATACTATAACTATAACTGTGCAGAATCAGATCCAAGATCTCTGTATTTATACTATACTGTATAATCTAGTATCTATCTGATCTGCTGTAATAACAATAGAAAAGAATTCATATAAAACGGTGGGAGGAGGAGAAATTACGGTAAGTGATAATAAAATAAAGTGGGAGAGGCAGACAAAGTGTGAACTAAACAAAATGGATATGTGTAAGAGAGAGGGGGGTGGGTGTGACACAGAGTCAGGGGGGCACGTCCTTCTCCCTTCAACCGCTCTGTTGGATAAATGGATATCGACAAGGCTGCTACACAAAATGAATTACTGATGTGACTGAACTTTAGTCTGACAGTGTGTGTGTGTGTGTGTGTGTGTGTGTGTGTGCCTAAAGGGGATGCATGAGCTTACATGTGAATGGGCTTGGGAGTATGTACCATGTGTGTGTGTGTGTGTGTGTGTGAAATACAGGTAACAGTCAGCCAGTGTGCATCTAAGTGTGTGTGTGTGTGTGTGTGTGTGTGCGCGTGTGTGTCGGTGTGTGTGTGTGTGTGTGTGTGTGCGTGTGTGTGTGTGTGTGTGTGTGTGTCTAGAGCAGCTATAAATGATGCTGAAGATGAATTTGCCAGCTGCTTCTGTGGTCAACTGTAATCTGAGTTGAGGCCAGACCTCCATCTGCCCTGCTACGCATACACACACAAGCACACACACACACACACACACACACACACACACAGAGTGAAGGCACAAAACATAAATACATGACCTTACATGAACTCACATATTCTCACATACAGTCACATCTTGTCCAAATACATGTGAAGTCAAATACACACCTCTATGAAAAAATGAAAAAAAAAAACCTCCAGAGAAAAATTGCTGCTTAATCATCTTTCTCCATACTTTAAAAAAAGAACAGACTGCATTGTAATTACCTGATCCAAGATAACAGAAAACAACATTTTCTTTTTTTCCTTTTTGCCCCCTTTCTTTGCCAATCACCTCTCTCTCACTCTCTTTCTCTCTCTCTCTCTCTCTCTGTTTTTGTCTCTCCCCTCTCTTTGCCCCTGCAGAGTATCTCTTTAGCGGCGAGTAGCAGCCATGTTGTGGCTGTATTTAGCTGCTCAGTGTGTCCCCTGCCATCTGTGTCTGTCTGGCTGACTGAAAATAAAAGAAAAGTCTTTAGATGAAGGCTCATAACAAATAGCAGCCATCCAAATCCATAATGTATGTTAAATGAGATAGCCCATCTCACATTTCAGCATTTATTGAAAATTTGCCTATATGCTTATTCAACTGCAAATATCTTTTTTTATTGGATTATTAAAACTGATGTATAAGTTTTAATTGGTCTGTTACTGTCATTTTATGAAGGTAATAAACTACATACACAGAGGGTTAAGTTATATTAGCAGCTTTAAAAGCACAGGAAACCACAGCTTATTGCTTGATATCCAATTAGAAGAGAAAGAAAATCTTCAGGTGATCCTGAAATTATACAGTGTTGTCACATATCTAATTTTGCATTGTCAAGTAATGGCTTAAATTACCAGCCATACTTTCAAAATGACCATCATTTGATTTGATTTGTGGTAATTATTATTTTGTAAGAGTTGCTGTCAAACTTTTAAACAGCATCTGGTTTTGGAATGAGAGCACTGATGGATAAATCCATCCATCGGTTATCTGGGGGCGGATGGCTGGAGGCGATCCCAGCTATTGATGGATGAATAATGAATACAAATATATACAAATAACCATCAAAAGCTGTGTTTTGCCTCCATTTTTAAAGACTACCTATATGAACTAAAATATTTTCTAAACAAATCATGACACACCTGTGAAACTTAAAGAAGGAGAAGCAGAGGCGCTGCAGGACATATTACATGACGGAAAAACATTCACAGACACAGAGGATCTCCTTCCCCTTTAAGAAAACATCATCTGTGCTGTCTGCCAAGTTTTGGGGGGTAAAAAAATCTAAATGCATTAACTGTCCCTTTATTATATAATCTTCTGTGACATCTGCTTTGATATGAATCCCTGGGTAATAAAACTGTCACGTTATTTGCCAATGACATGCATATTCAACTACTGCTGTCGAAGGTTATTTTTAAAACAGGCAGGCTAACAGATTTGAACACACACACACACACACACACACACACACACACACACACACACACACACAGTGATATTTGAGAACTAATAGTTGCTCGAAGCCTCTGTGACATCCCTTCTATATCTGTCAAATTAATACTCTGCTCTGCACTCAAAAGTAATAAATCCATTTTAATCACTTATCAAAATAACCATATTTATAAAAAAAACCCTGAATACTATTACTATACTATTAATTTTATTGATACTCTTCCCTTCCTTTCCTATCAGCTGGTTGGAATGATCCCTGGGTTAAGCTAAGTTATACATAATGTCCTGACAGCCATCATGGAAAGTGATATAAGATACTAGGATTTGCCAAAGGAGCTATGTTAAATATAATTGGATGCACACTTTATGTCAAGAAAACAATAAAAACAACATTGATCTAAAATAATCAATCACCAGAAGGAATTTGTCATTTGTTTTTGTAATCTTGCAGGTTTAATCAACAGAATGTCTTTCTACATTAAATTGTATAATAAAGGCCCAGGACTGAGAAGTTGATGGGTATAAATATGGAAAAGAAAAAAAAGATCATTGAATTATCACAGAACTCCATCAAGTGAAGTCCCACTACTTCTTTGAAAAATACCAGCCAAAGATCAGGTCAGTGAAGTAAAGGAAAAGGTCTCTAAGTTATCTCTGCCTCTCAGGATGAATACAACATAATTTGCCTGCTGGTAGTGAAGAGAGTTAAAGTCAACCATTTTTATGTGATTGATATTTTCAAACCTAAATCTCCCTGCATGTTTTGTAGCCTTTGTAATGGAACAAAGACAGTCCTACAGACACTTACTTTTCAAAACCTAATGAAAAGGAAAAATAACCCTTATGTCACAACCTTGAAACTCCATTAAGATACTCAAGACTTTCACTGAACAAAAGGGACATTTTTAATTAAATTTACCCCGCAAGTTAAAGATATATAAAGAGTAGAACAACTACAATTCAAAGACTCTCTTATAAAGACCATGGCATGTTTATTTAGTTCTGGAACTTTTGACTGTAATTAATGAATACTGCAAGATATAAAGAAGATCTGAGGAAAAGTCGTCAGTGAGAGTCAAGATGTTCCAGGATGTGCTCTATTATAAATAGGATGGCTCTACAGTACATACACACATCCTTGTTAGGGCTTCTTGAGTTGATCAAACGTAATAGGATAAAAAGGCACTGTTGAGTTTTAAACACTTCAGAGATTAAGGGGAAGAAGCAGAAGAATTGTTTTCACTCTCAAATGTGACATCAATAATGTAAATGTTAATCTCTGTGAAGAGTTGCCCTATTATAATGGAGAAAATACTAAAGTAAACACTATTGATAACAGCTAGGGGTTCACTGCTTTGTTCCATGGCTAACAGGGCTTTAAAGTAATTGATATTATTTTTCATCATAACAAAACAAACTCATTATTCTCATAAAAACATAATATCTTGCTTCATTCCAACAAAAGCATCTTTAACCCAAACAAATATTCCATATCTGGCTTAGAGATTATCTGTTTTTCATTAAAAACTATTTAAGAAATACGGTTGAGGGCACACTTTGCATCATAGTCCACATGCTGCATTTTATCATTGCATAGTACACATGTATGCGAGCGAAAGCCTGCTTTTATTTGATGGGATGCGAAGCGTCAGTTTTGGCTGGCTGATATCTCTTCCAGATTTAATTTGTGTAAATAGTGTTTAGCAGCGCCTTGGGTCCTGAACGAAACAATCAAACAGACTGATGAAGGCAGACCAAAGCACCCACTGTCAATACACAGTTGCTATTTTCTCCATTGTTGGACACCTCCATTCAGGCAATAATTACACCCATTACAAAAGACACGAACACTTAGGTTTCTTTCAGGGCCATGCAGATGAGGGGGTGGGAGTGTGATGCTTTTGTATGTGAGCATGATTACATTTTTTTTTGTATCTGCATATGTGTGTGTCTTCGTTTGTGTAGGTGGGTAAGTGGGTTGGTGTGAATGACTATTAGTCTTTGTGTCTAATTGCCTGCATTTACAGACAGTTAATATTAATTTTTCAGGTTTTTTTTTAAATTCTTCTTCCAGTTTTAATATTGAGCTTTTCAGCACCCTGCTTTCTCTGTGTTTGCACACTGTGCACATTACCGTGGGGTGTGTGTTCCTTTGTATTGTGTGTGAATGAGCATTTTAGCAACGTGACATCGCATTGAGGTTGCAGTGGCAGCTATTGACCGACTGTACTGAAATTAATTTCATAGAGAAAGGAATTGTCAATGCCTGCACCTGCATGTACCGGCAAAATTGATTCTGAGGGTAATGTAGGGTGGGACGTGTGTGTATTTCTGACTTAGCCTACCTTCGGGGACACATTTCAGTCTAAATACCAATTGGAGACAACTGGGGGAAAAAACCTAATTTCTGGGCCAGGTCTTAAGGTCAGGGTTAAGCAAATAGTGGTTATGGTTAGGATAAATCTCCAGGAAATTAAAGTAAGTCAATTAAATGTCCCCCAAAGTGATAGCGTGTGTGTGTGTGTGTGTGTGTGTGTGTGTGTGTGTGTGTGTGTGTGTGTGTGTGTATGTGATTGTTTGGATGCGAGTGCCTCTGCATGTGTCGCTGCCATTCGGTTTATTAGAGAGTTCCAAAGGGGCTTCCCTCCAAAATTGCTTTTGAGAGACAAACTTGTGACTTTGGGACAAATTGAACTTCACTGCCACTACAGATACTACTCAATAGAAAGCACAGCTTAGGGACAGAGATTGCAGCAAGATTTATCATGCAGAACATCAGTGTGGAACTGGTTAGTTAAAGCACTATTTCTTAAAAGCGACTGCAACAAAATGTAAACCCGCCTGAGCTGCTTGGACTGCAACTCAAAAGAAGGTATTCACTTGGTTCTTCATACACATTTTTTATGGCTTTTATCATCCAAGTTACAATCTTTTCCTTGCCTCGTACACTGATCTTAATCAAATACTCACACAACAGTGAAAACACACACACATTTACAAACCTCGGCTTTGATCTTGTTGTCTCCGAAGCAGAGATGCTGTAGGTAGGCTGCAGCATTGGACTGCACCGATGGGAACTGGTGCTGCAACATCTGGATCACCTCTGGCAGCTCCGGATCTCTCCACCCAAACTCTCTGTACAGAGAAAGACAGACAGACACTTTGATTCCTGCAGCACTATAACAAATCATCTAACCAAAACACAAGAGATTACCTGAAAGTAGTCTAAAAAAAACCACACACTCCTTTCTCAACATACCCAGAACTACGCACATCCACATGTTCAATTACAATGTTACACAATATATACAGAGAAATACACATATAGCTAAAAGGTATGCAGTATGCATGAGAGAGATTCAAACCTAAAAATCTATTTAGCTGTTTTCAATCAAAAAATCTCTCTTCTTATGGGAGAGGGCTTTGCAAGTTAAGTGCCACAGTGGGACAGAAACGACACAAATCACACACTGAATGCCCAATTTGCCAAAACATTGTCATTTCCACCCATCACAGGCACAGGAGGAAATAAGAGCAAGAGAAGATGAGGCGAGCAGGTTAAGCAGATGGCATTCATGACATTTTTACAAACAAATGGAGAAAAATCTGGCTGAAATCGCATTTGCAAATAACTCAGGAGGAGTTGGATTTTACTTGAAGAACAACACAGTGAGTGCTTTAATGTCTTTCAACTCTCTATGGCCAAATAATACAACATATAGTGAGTTCATAAAAGCTTTTCAACTGTGTTTTAAGGAAGAAAACTGCAGCCAATTTCACTTGCAGAAGCTCCAAGGAGATCCAAGGAAAAAACACAGGGCAGTGTGGTCTGCATAGTTTGTCTGGCATGGCGTTTTATGTGAAAAGCAATGCTGAGCAAAAGAAACAACTATAGAAATGTTCTGAACAAAGTGGTTGGCAGAAATCAAGATCCTGCAAGTTTAAAAGCAAGCCGGAGGCCATTTGAATTATCTTGATGTAGTACAACCATGTATTGACACAAGTCCAGAAAAAAATTGAGTAAACTTTGAAAAAAGGGGTAAAAAGTTTGAAGAATTGCACAGCACAGCATTTCTACTGCATGCTGTCTGCAGTGTGAGTGGTGTGAGTTATGTTCTATACTTTCTACCATTAAGAGTTTACACTCCTATGAGCACACTGGACAAAGTGAAATAAATGTTTTGTCCCTTGGTAATACCCAGGAAATGGTCTCCTTTATTGTATTATCCCCTGCTGATAATTGTTTTGCTACGGTCCCCCAAATGAGAAAATTATGACTGTGCTAGAAAGTGTGGGCGACTGTGTATGTGCACACGCGTGCGCGAGTGTGTCTCCACAATCTACTGTAATATTTTCTCCAATAACCACTGTGTAAACTGTTTCTCTGTTACTTCCCCTCTCTCTGTCTCAGTGCTTTCAGAAAACTGTCAACTCTCAATGTGATCGGAAGAAAACCTATGTTGAATTTTTTTTGCTGCTCCCATTGATTTTGGTGTTTGAGGATTGATTTTGTTGTTTCTGCCTTCATGCTCACTGTTCTGTGCCAAAATGCGACTCACTGTAATCCCCATAAAGCTATCGTGAAAAAACGTTGATTTATTTTGCCTCCTAGCACAGCCACCCCAAACATGAAAATGTGGTAAATATGGGACAATTGACCTGCTTGGAGAGTTAAAATTGATGGGGTGGAGGATTGTGTGAGTGCGCGCGTGTCTGAAGTTTTTGCAGCAGAAAATGAAGCCTCGACACCACGCTCTCATCTCTGTCAGATCAAGCGAATGCGGTCTACGAAACATCTGTGAAAAGCAGAGCGTTCACGGGGAGTAAACATGGCTCTCAAAGATAAAGCAAGCTCCGGCGTGGACGGCTCTTTATCTGCCGAATGATAAGTGTTCATTCAGCCAGAAAGCAGGACTGAAGGAGGGAGGTAGAGGAGAGATAGAGAAAGGGAGGAAGAGGGAGGGATTCCCAAGGCATTTAGGGGATTTAGGAGGAGAGACCCTCAAACAACACCCCTTAAATCACACAGTCAGATATCATCAGGCCAGTTTGTTTGTTTATGTGTGCGTGTGTGTGTGGCAAGATTAAGATAGGATCATGATGTGTGTTTATGTGGACACAGTTGCATCTGTGCCTGTTTGTCTCTGTGTGAGTTTGTATCCATCAGCATGTATGTGTGTGTGTGTGTGTGTTTGCATGCAAGTTCATATTCATCTACGTCTGTACATCGTTATATGTATGCATCCGTGTTAATGTGCATGACTGTGCATGTGTGTGTTTGAGCTTGTGTGTGTGTGTGTGTCATCCATCCCCTGCAGCCTCCCAGCTCTGTCAGTGTAGTTAATAGAAAGCAGAGTGATCTGCTGATAAGATAAGCATCATGGCTCGCCATTAATTAAAAACCCCTGGTAGGGAGAGAGACGGAGTGAGAGGAACAGAGCAGGGGAGAGAAAGAGGGAGACAGAGTGAAACACAGAGGGAGAATGAGAATGAGGACTGAAAAACAGAGCATTCGAAGGCAACTGTGGGTACAAACGGGCAAGAGGAATCTGGTAGGTGATGGGATAATAAAAAAAGGAGATAGAAAAAGAGGAAAACAACCTTTTAGATGACATGCCAGTCATGTCAACACAGGTGCTAATGAGAGCTACAGCCCTGGTAGATGCACCGCTAGGCGACAAGCCAACCACGTGAAGCAGCGGGACGCAAACACAGAGGGATACAGCCGGCAAAAGGGAGAAGTGATCAAAGAGGCACCACCAACAAATCTGCAGGGCTCACAATAAATACCCACACAACTTTTGAGGAATCTGCAACACAATATGCTGCCACTTGTGTGCCATATTCTTTATGTTACTTCATCATTTTAATGCCTCGTGTGGTAATAAATGCCACACAGAACAATTTGTTGACTTGTCTTTTTTAAACCTGAGCTACATGTTCTTGATACGACACAGCGGTGGGTATGAGAATAAATTAGATGGCACTGTTGCCGCACAGAGCTCCGTGTTCCTGGTTAGACAGGTTACTTTGCCATTTCTTGAGGCATGCGGAGGCGTGATGCAGCGAAATACTTTGAATGGAAACCCTAGGTATGGCAGGAGAGCAGTCTGACATACTGAGAATAAAGGCAGGTGGCAAGGGAGATTGTGGGGGAGGGCTGGTGGAGGCAGAGACAGAGTGATATAACTGGGACATAGGAAAAGACTGCTGTGTGATGGTGGGGCTTTGATGCAGGCACACACATACACACAGGCCATGCATTGGAGGGAGGCAAAGTGTGATACAACACATGAAAATGCAAGGATTATCAAAGGATTTCTTTCTTTTCAGAAAACTTCTCTTCATATCTCTCTTTTCATGTCTAGGTCTCTCGAGGCATCCGAACCTCCATCTGCAATCCCAACATGGCCACTGATTTATGGATACATGCATGTACACACACACACACAGTGGGAAAACAAAGCTCATCTCATCTGAAAAAACACTGATTGGATACATACACACACACATGCCCTGTGTTTAACAAAGCGGATTTCCACACAGATTGGTTGATTGTTGCTGTGAATAATTCACATGAAAGCTGAAGGTGGAGGGAGAGACATGAGAGACAGTAATATATCTTCCCTCTGTTGCATCATTCATTGTCATGTTCCCCGTATCCCTGAACTCAAATGGATGAAATGACAGAGGCAAAGTGTGAAAGGATGAATTATGTAATGGAGAATGTGATAAATAACGAGAAAGCTAAAAAAAAGAAAAAGGAAAAGATAAGTGCCATTGGGTTGTGAAGTTTAGTGTCTCTTGTTCATAAGAGCCAAACTGCACATAAAGGCAGCTGAGTGGAATGTCCTTGGATATAGACGTCACTATGAATTATACAATATACCTGCCCACGGACATTCAATACATTACAGCATTACTAATAAACACACAACACATATGTGAAGTGGCAGGAAGATCACTCACTATATGGTGACTGCAAATTGAACTACAGAAGTGGAAGACCCACCTGTGGAAGAAGACCACCAGACAGCTACAATGGCTGTGGATAGTTGTGTTGCTCATTCAATAACACCACCCAGATGTTTGCATGCTTTAAATGTTTAAATATAGCCACGTTGGAACTAATTGTAAAACTCCTCCTGATGCACAACCTTTATTTTATGTATTTAGGTAGTTTCTAAAATATCCCTTTCAGTTTTATATCATATAGTGATGTGTTGCCTTTTAGAGAAGGTGCTTTTCACTCTCCATACAGTGTAATATAGGAGTGTTTGAAATGTTCCATATTTTAATAATCAATGGTTTACCGCAGTTGTTGTTAATGTGCATAATGTTTCCTTAGTCACCAGCAAGAAGTTTTTTCCTGTCTTTGACACTTTGACAGCAGTATGTTAAGAATACATGAAAAGAATGTATCCTTATGTGTAAGGTGTTTTTTTCCTTTGTGACTCCTAAACTGGGGTTGAATCGTGACTTTTGTGTATCTGGGAGACTGATTTTTACGTAACCTATGTCACCTCCGGTAGTCACGTCGTCCATGTAACTATTTCACCTCACATTTAGTTACTTTTTAAACTGTCATAACGCCTAACTAGGGAGTTTTTTTGCCCTAAACCTAGATCAGCGGTTTAGTAGCCTAAATACAACGGGACTGCAGCCTTTTTTTTTTTTTACAACCACGAACCGTACGTATATGTACAATGATGTTTGTGCTATTTTCAGAACGCTCCACTCTATTCTGTACCGCAAAAGGATCATATGGTTAATTTTGGCAAACGCTCATATGGGTCGTCAGGGTTGGTATTGACAAACGACCGATTCTGTCATTTAGGTTGGAGATCTTGTTGGTATCTATACACCTCTAGTGCCCATCTACTGGTAAAAAAAACAAACGAACCGGTCACCTGTTATTGGTTGATATTTGGCTTCAGCTAATGTCACTCACATGCATTATAAAGCCGCAGATAAGCCAATACCACAGGGTTAGTTTATAGTTAGAAGCTTCCATCCTACTTTAGTCTTCTTTATTAACTTTTCTGTTCTCTGTAATGTTGAAATGCATTCACTATGGCACCAGTTACCACAGGTGTTGCAAGATAAACCAGGACTGGTGGTTTTTAACAAGATCAAAACAATCAATAAGATATCACATCACATCATATTCATTCAAACAACAACCTCATTCAGTAACAGCATTTGCACAGTCAGAGATTTATCCCACACTGCAGTGGTGTATCTGATCTAATTTTTCTATCTTCACAACCTCATATGGTGCATGATTATACACACAATTCCGAAAACACAAGGGCACATTATTTGGGTCTCGTAGCCCAAATCGCATCCATCAGCAGGGATCACAATGCGTCTGGAGTGACAGCTCCACACAGGAAGCCTGTCCCGCTGGCCTTAATCTGATTGGACAAGGCCTGTCATGTCTGTTAACTGATTGGAGGGTCAGGAATGGACAAACTGGCAGTGTGCATACCAAAGCAGATGCTAATTAGGACCTGAACATCAATCTTCATCACTGTGTTGGGATGGAGGGAGAAAGAAAGAGATAGAGAGAGGGGTAGTGTCGGAGGGAGAGAGCGGAAGAATAGATAGAAAAGAGCAAGAAGAACAGCAGAAAGAGAGAAAATGCAATTTAGGTAATTTACTGCCTTGGTGATCAAATTTCTCCTGTTACTCTGGAGGAGCTGAATAAGAGTTTGACTTCGACAGAGGAGCAAATGGCGCACTTTTCAAATATTAGCTATTAAATCATTCTAGCAGTCCACATTCACCTTTTTCACCTTGTCATCTCTTTTTCTTTTCCCCTAGTGCACACTTTCTACCATATCTTTTTATATTTTCTCTCTATGGATGTTAATGTTCTACACAGTTGAATAAAATGTGTTTTTTTCATGCTTGATGCTTGATTCTTGTGGTTTGGATGTGAGTATATCTTCTTTATACAGGACTGTAGATCGGGTGTCTTGTTATTTTCAAATGTCTATGCATGTGTATGTGCACATGCTTTTGTATGCTTCTTCAGTTGGAGTGCATTAGTGGAGGTAAAGTCGATACCAAGAAGAGACTTCAGCAACTCCACCAATAAACAGCAGTCAGAACAAGATGCAGGTGAAGATGCACAAACATTGACTCAAAGTGTAGTGCTGGGTCTCTTTAATTAAAAGCACAACTTAATTAAGATGCTATCCAGGAAAATTGCCAAGTCTGTTGATGTGCACATCTGACAAATGCTTGAGAGGTAGATTTAAGTTTCTCTTTGGCACGTACATCCAGGGAGACAGGATACATCTCAAGTGCAGAGGGGGTGCTTGTAGACATGGGCAAGAATTTCAGATGCATCAAAACTTATTTTATGGTATCAGATTTACCATAATATATATATTTTCCTGTCTTGCCTGGATCCAGATGAGAATATTGATATGACCTGATCTGTGTCAGCAGCATACTTATACTGCAACTGCCAAAAAATAATCAGAAGAACTACCTACTCCTACTGGAGTTGCTGAAAGCCAACAGTGCATGGACAACACATTGAAAGAAAATCCCACCGAGCTGACAATTCTATAGCAGCTGTGATACTGTTGTCTATGTATAAAAACACACCAAGCCTTTTGATGCATTTTGAACAGACTTGGCAATAAAGCGGACCTGAATAGCAGAATATGGACAGCTTCTCCAGGAACTGTGAATGTGTAGACATTGTGCATCACATCTAGCATTATTCATATATAATATTATTGACTTTTCAATATAAAATCAATATGGATAGTAGTTTAAACTTGTGTGCAAAACGAAGCATAAAAGCAGCCCATCATGGCTTTAGGAAAAGTTCCGTAAACACTTTGATGAATAAATGCAATATCTATTATGCCCTATATAATTTCTTTTTTCTGCGTGTGATCAACATTTGGTATATTGGTATTAAAAAAAATTTATATAGGGATAGGGTTAAAAATGGATACAAATTAATCCGTTACAAATTATCTGCAAATTGAAAGATCAAAAATAAGTTGGATACATATAATTTGAAACATTCATGAAAGACAAAACCAAAAGATATAAACAAAATAGAGCAAACAAGAACATAATGCCCTGATTGTTTGCCCTTTAGAAATGTTGCATGTTTCTCCTTTGCAAAAGAATCTGTGTGATGTCCTGTTGCAGGTGAAAGAATTGACCGCAGATGCCCGCCACACTAAAGGGGATCAATGAAAGGTGGGGGAAGAGAGAGAGGGGGATGCTTGTAATAACTCGGCACACAAATGGATAGATAGAGATGGGTGGATGCAGCCTAGGAAGAAACCCTTCCAGAAACTAACAGTGGACCAACAAAAAAAAAAAAATCTGCGGTGAGTCACCTGCAATGAAAACACCCCATCTCCGTCACCTTCCTCCTCCTCCTTACCTACCGCTCTCCAGTCACTGATGTTGCCAATGGAAATGACTATGGTAATCACACATTACCTCTCTCCATGGAGATAGAAAAGTGAGATGGTAGCAATAATTCCACACAGAAGATAAATCATAAAGACAAAGAAGAAAAGTTGAGGAGAGGCCATGAATATGAACAACAGAATGGGCTGCAGAGAGCACATGGGAGAGAAATGATGGATGGAATGGATAGAAGAAGAATCGCTCTTCATCACTTTAGTACGAGAAGACACATGCAACTTTCTCCTCCTACTTTACCTCCTGGTGTCTGCATATACCACCGTGTTTTTTTTTGCCTGGCTCAGCCTCTCTCTCTTTCTTAGATGAGCCTAGAGTTGTTTTTTTTTTCAACTGAAGCCCATGCAGCAACCACACAGACGAAAGCAAAAATCAATACGCTTTCACTGTGGCATCTTCCAGCTGGGAATAGGAGGCTCAGGAGGTTGAATAAAAGCGAACAAAGGGTGGAGTGAGAAGAATGAGAGGTGTTGAATGAGACTGACTAACCTGAATGGGACAGAGAAAAAGATGATGGTGGGAAAGAGCAGGGGAGGAAATGCACTATAACTTAAGAAGAACTCAATAAACAATATATTTTGATATGACATATTATTATGCTACATACTTACACATACGTTTTGACCAATATCATATAGTATATGACATTATACAGTGCATTCTTGACTATTTTATGCACAAAATAAGGGAGTTGAGGTTAAAAAACATTTTCTTCACATTCATCAATTTAACGAGTAGGTAAGGTTACAGTTATTAATCATAAGATATACAAGCTAATAGGATTAATGATTAAAATGATTAAGGTTCTTCACTGAGTATCAAAAAATAACCCCAAAATGTCTTCTTCTACTTTCTAGTTCCTAAAGAAGCAAATCTTTTTCTTCATTGCATGATTTTCAAGTATGAAAGTGCACTTCATCTCCAATTCTTGAACAAGTCCTAAGTTGGTAGGAGGAGTGATTATGCAAGAAGTGTCAAATCCAAAGGAGAATTCAGATGCAGCAGCAAGGGGATATGGTGCTTTTTATCTTTGAGTGTTCCTTTGTATTTGCTCTGTTCTTTCAGTGTATCGCTGTTCATTGATCTGCTCTATTGCCCAAATACCTCACCAATTTACAACACTTTAATAATGCTAGCTTTTTCTACTCTTTACCCTTTTCCCTAATTTGCTTTGGATAAGTGTGCCTACTTGAACATTAAGATGTAGAAAATGTCATTTCAGGAGTGTTTGTGTGTGAGAGGCGGGCATAGGTGGGGCTGTTGAAGGGGAACATTAGTGTGCAGGGCCATGGAGCGATTTGCCAGGGTAAGGAAAACACAAACGCCGGCACTAGTCCTTGCAATTAGCTGAACACACAGAATCGGAGGCCAAATCGAATACGGCATTAGGCTGACAGACAGGTGTTCATTTATAAACACACAGAGAAGGGTGTGCACACATGCACAGCGTATTGAACATATACACACACTCCAGTTAAGCAAACGCACGAGCATATGCATTAAAGACACACAAACATGCACTTTCCTGTTCACAAAGAGGCAAAAATACACACATATTCGCACAGCTATTATCCCGCATTTGCTGATCGGTAATTTTCAGCCCGGTGGCACTATTCCCCCGTTACACAGTGCAATTACTGGATGTTTACACAGCCAAACAATAGGCCAGTGAAACATACACTCAGTCAAACATTCATTAGACAGGCCAATAGAAACTGAGGTGACCTAGACCATTACAATGTATCACACACCACCCTCATTAAGATTGAGCTGTGTATTCTACTGTATCTAAAGCAGAAACAAGGAACAATCTGGTTCCCTCAGAACATCTATCCAATCGAAAAACAATTTGGTTGCAGCACTTGCTGAGATTCAGTGTAATGCAATGCAGTTTCAATTGGACTTTATAAAGCTGCTGCACTTACTGGGAATGACTTGTCTCTGCTGTGTCTAAAGGTGGGTAGAAAACCATAGTTTAGTGTTACTGTATATCCCTACAAGGAGGTGTGTTCATTTTGCATACAGTTTAGCCGAGTTTATTATTATCAATCCTTATCCATGCATTAAGGTAATGTAGAAGTGGGTGTCAGCAGGGAACTCTAGCATAAACTTTTACGCCCCACTCATGAAAAAAATGGTCCTGCAGAAGATATGTGGATATGGGCTGATATGAGGGCTGGGCAATATGGCGTATAAATCATTTCATGATACAAAATACATATCTCAATATACCAAAAACCTGAAGAAGAACTTTTGAAATTCTTAATATAACCCTTTGATGTATACAATCACACAAGCCTGATGATTCTAGTACTACATTACCAGTCAAAGGTTTGGACACACCATATCATTTAAATGTTTTTATTATTTTTTTAAATTAATTTTAACATTGTAGATTCATACTGAAGACATCAAAACTATTAAAGAACACATGTGGAATTATGTAGTAAACAAAAATTAATATGTTGTATATTTTAGATTCTTTGAAGTATCCTCCTCTTGCTTTGATGACAGCTTTGCACATTTGTGCTATTTTCTCAGTCTGCTTCATGAGCTGTTCACCTGGAATGGTTTTCATTAACAGGTGCACCTTGTGAAGAGTAATTTGTATAATTTCTTGCCTTCCTAATGTATTTCAGACCATCAAAGCAAAAGGTGGCTACTTTGAAGAATCTGAAATATAAAACATATTATGGTTTGTTTAACACCTTTCCAAATGTTTGACTGTCACTGTATCTGCAACACGTCTGCACTAAAATTTTCTTGTTGATATGATTAGTAGCTCCTGTCGGAACAATTTTGAACTTGAATGCAAAAAGCGAAAAATCACAACCAAGTTAATACAACAGGATTGATTCAAACCAGGCAGCTGAACACATAAGCTAGTTTAGTTACTCTAGTTTCTGTGCACAATGTAAGGCTCAGAGACAGTTGGGCTATCAGTCCCGCTTCGCTAACATGAGGTGCACAAACAACAAACAAAGATGGAGGGAGAGTGAAAGGCTAAGGGTTAGGGTAAAGCTTGCTCCTCATTGGCTTTCACTACCCAGCATTTTCCTCACCAACATACAGTCTCTGGCTAATAAAATGGCTGATCTGTATAAATGGATTGCTACTTTGACATGGATTATGGACTGCATCATCAAGATTATCAGATTTTTAGCAGTGTTACGGATAGTGCCATTGAGCTAATGATATATCCTCCAGGCTGCGGTAAGAGCAGAGGTGGGAAACAAGGCTTGGCGCATGAACACTGACACAATCGCTCCTGCAAATGCTTAGTGTTTAACTTTTTTCTTTCATTTGTGTTCTTGATAGGCAGGGGAGTGTGTGTTTGTGAGAGGGAGAGAGCGATAGAATAGTGTGACAATCTGTAATCTGTATTATTTACCACATCGCATGTACAGTATATGTTATATATCGCCTATCCCTAGTCAATATACAATTCTACTTGTAAGAATTTCTATTAATAGTATTTTCTCTCTTCTTCAAACATCTGAGCTGCATCTCTAATGATCAGATGTAAGAAGTACATGTTTGTAACCCGACTTTAAGAAGAGTAATGCCAACCCTATTTAGACTGGGCTGGGTTTTGTGCAGATTGATGAGAGAACTGACATCAGTGAACCACTATCAGCAGAATGCACCGCAATGAAGTCTGATAAAACCACTCAAACTTCAACGATGATACAACACAAGTGAACAAATTGACCAATCAAATCCCCATCCACTACACTCAGCCAATCATAGTGCAGGCAGACGATTAAGCTGCTGGATGAAGGAGAGCTCGCTGAAAAATTACTGCCCCATTGTCTCTTGATTTGCAAGCGGAGATGCAATCATGTCAAAGACTCTGCTCTGGCCTCTGAATGACAAACAGGAAAGGTGAGCTATTTTTACTGTGATGATGCTAATGAGGATGATAGCCTATGCGTGTGTGTGTGTGTGTGTGTGTGTGTGTGTGTGTGTGTGTGTGTTTGCATGACCAACAAATGCACCTTTATGCCTCATCCCTGCTGAAGGTGCCACACATGGTCAGTTTGTGTGTCTGTGTGCATCACGCAGCCACAAATTATCCAGAATTATTCTGCCATGTGAATATCACACTGATAAGGTCAAGCTGGATATTAGTATGGTCTACAGCTGTATGTGTGTGTTTGTGTGGTGTGTGTGTTTGTGTGTGTGTGTGAGTGCACGCGTGGGTTTGTATACATGTGTATCATCTGTCAGATTCATATTATAGAGCCAGACATTTATAGAGGTCAGAGACCTGCCCTGACATTAAACACAGGAGATGACTTGCCAGACAACATGTACACACTCACAAGCACAAACACTCTTTTATGCTTCCTCTGTATTTCTATCTCACACATGCACAGAAACTATCCAGATAGGCACTGAGGCTCCCCACTTACAAAACATTTTTGTCCCTCACTTTGCTTTTATTTCTGTCCCTTTGCCCTTTCTCTGTTATTTCCATTTTTGTTTCTTCATATCCTCTTTTCCCCTGCCTCTCTCTTCCTTTTTGAGTACATTCTCTGTCAAAGGGAGGGGAAGTTAAGCCAGAACTAAAACACCTACAAGCAGGATAAGTGGAGGCCAAGGTGACAAGCTGCACAGCTCAAATAAAAGCAATGGATGGATAAAAGATGAGGTGAGGACAGATAGCTGAGGGGGGAAGCCTGACTGACTTACTGTACATGATCACACACACACACTAGTAGTTATCAAGTGTCTGAACTATAACTGTTTTGATCTTTGCATTACCAAGTCAGTGTTCACATACTGTGTGTGTGTGACCCCTATAATGGAAATTGGGTTTCCCCATTAACACAATGTTTAAGAAACCAGGTTACTGCAGGAAAAATAACCCAGATACTTAAGTGCATGTAAATACACTGGCTCACTCACAGTGTGATGTCGTATTCTGGCTTCCAAACAACTTTTAAATGAACTTTTGGCACTCCATGAAGAAAATTAGGAATAGTAACTTCACACAGGGGCTCTGGTATAGGCGCTGCCTGATCGCATGGCCTTATGGTCAGCCGGCTCAGTAATACATCCATGTCTGCGATTAAAGTAGCCTGGAGCCACATTTGCCCTTTTGTACCCATTTACACCTTCAAATAATCACTAAAAACTCCGTAGTTAAAGGGTCTGCTGGTGCAGACGTCTTTCCAAACAATTCCTTTAAAGGTAATAAGAAGCTGTGCAGCTCTTATATATATATCTAACCCAAAAAGGCTCCATGATTCATTTTGATTTGCCTCTGCCCAGGCACTACAGGGTAATATTGAAGTTAGCTTACATTTCACCTTTAGGTGACTAAACTCTCCTTGGGCACAGGGTGGGTTTGGGTGTGGGCATATAAATATTTAAGTATTGCCTTTTCTGTAGTGTGTGTGTGTGTGTGTGTGTGTGTGTGTGTGTGTGTGTGTGTGTGTGTGTGTGTGTGTGTGCATGAGTGTGTGTGTGTGAGTGTGTGTGCATGAGTGTGTGTGTGTGTGTGTGAGAGTGTGTGTGCATGAGTGTGTGTGTGTGTGAGAGAGAGAGAGAGAGAGAGAGAGAGAGAGAGAGAGAGAGAGAGAGTGTAATCAGGGACGTGACGCAAGTCGGAAGAAAAACTAATAAACCAGTGATTAGCTTATGCATCTGCTATTCTCATTACTTTACACTGGGGTAATAATACAGCACAGGGAAGTGGTAGCAGCACTGTATTTGCAAAAGCTGTACAAGACAATATAAAAAGCACACTCATAAGAACGCTGGCAATGGCGATCAGGACATTTTTAAAGATAAAATATGAATACAATAACAAAGTCTGATATAAAATGTATAATAGCGATGACAACAAAAAAAGGTGGGATCATGACACAGGTGATTTTGATGTCTAACTGTCATTTGAGCGCTTTTTAAACTACTATAGGACATCAGCGTGTTTGAAAGCTAATGACGATAATAGGGATTTGAATGATTAAAGTTGTGATTGTGATATTTCTGATTCTTGATGGCCAGCTGTATTTAAAGACATTTTTCATGTGAGGATGTGCACACTTTAGCAGTCTCTCTCTCTTCCTTTCACACACGCAAACACACACAAACACAACCTTCAGAAGAGGATTAAGTGAGACTAAAAGCAGTCATCCACTTGGAGGATTGGAGGGGATGGAGGAAAGAGAGGAATAAGGAACAGCATTGTGCAATAGAAACATCACATGCTTGATCTCCAACATGGCTAGGCACATCTCCCATCATATATTTCCCAGCAATATGTACACAACTATACAAACACCTCCCCAGATGTAGGTGACAGCTATGATAGTTTATTTTCTTCCTTTGTGATGAGTTTGATTTGAAGTTTGGGTGTATTTGTTGCCTGATATTCACTCAGCACCCTTTCAATGACACAGATGACTGCATTCTCCAAAGTGGTATAATTTGGTAAGAAAACTTTTTCCCCCCCACATGTTCACCCATCCTTGGAAAATGATTGCTGGCATGAAAGCAAAACCCATGATGGAATAGGAGTGAAATTATTACCTCGAGCAACGCTTGTTTGACAGCTCTGTGACAGCTATAAAACAATAAAGACTTGTAGCTGCACCCAAAATGATTTGCTCAATGTACTTTCAGAACACTGACATTTACTGTATATATTTTGTAATATACCAAGGTTAAATCGCGACTCTTTGGATGCCTAGCAACTGAACCACTTAGTCCTCCTTTCCTTTAGAAATACAGTTAATTCTGACAGTACTAAATGCAACATGGCACAGAACTGGCATAAAAAATGTGCCCATAATATTGACCTAACCTGACGTAAATGAGGTCTGCAATTCACAAGCTTCAGCACTTGGCAGTGACAAATGGCATTTCAAGACTGCAAAATCAGTGAAGTGATTCAGGCAAACACACAAAAGGTACAAAATGTACACGAGGGAAAAGCAAACATGATCATGCATGAATGCACGTTACTTATTATAGTACATGCCAGTGCCCACAGAAACGCACACACCTTCACTAAAAGTGGTAAGACACCAACAACCTTGACTCATTCGAGTGCTTGCCCTGCATCCATTCCTCAATTCAGCATTTTCTTTCTCTCTCTTCCAGATTCCTTTTCCTTTTCCACCTCCCTATCTTCATTTCTCACTCTCTCTTCCTTCCATCATTCTACCAAGATTAGTGTTTTATTTGAGTCACGGTCAAAATTAAGCATCTGTCTGGCTACCGGGACAGCCTTTATTGATATTATGAGGTGAATACACACAGACAGAAACACACACCCAGATCCAAACATACACACAGGAGTATTGTGAGCATGGTGAGTAGAGCCTTAGGAATCACTTCATACCCTAAGGGGGAGAGAGATTGATAGAGGGGGAGAGAGCTTGAAAGAGAGAAAGAAAAAGTGTAGGAGAGAGTTAAAGGGATTAAAAAGTGAAGAAGAATAGACAGGCTGCTTTAATAGACACAAAGGACAACAGGGGGAGTGTAGGAGAACTGTGTGTTCAGACTGAGAACGAACACTGGATGAATGCCTACACCTCCCAACCCATCATCACCGCGAGCCTCCTCTACCTGCAGAAGCGTGATGGAGAGAGATGGAGCGATGGATGCATGATGGAGGAGTGTTTCTAAATTGAGTCAGCACCCCAAGGATGCATGAGAGTTATTTTGTCATGACTCAATGAAAAAATTGGCTTGACACTGCAGATCACAAGCGGGGGGTCTACGATCAAAACCGGAGACTTTCGCTGGCTGAAAATAAATAATAAAACAAGTAACGAGGCAGCTGAAGATCTATTTTTACAAGGTAGATAACAGTGTTTCTTCACATAGTAAATACTATTGTGGGGGTTCTTGGCATTGGCTATCATCAGTACTGTGTAATCAATTAATCTATTTTTTTAAAGATGTATTTAACTGATGTGGATTTAGTGGGTTAAATGCTTATCCAGCAACACTCTTATCTACACACGCACAGTCTGATGTGGTGGCCACTGAGCAGCTCCACTGGAACAGTTGAGAGGGTAAGGGCCTTCCTCAAGGGCACTACAGTGGTGAGTGGTAAGGAGAGAGGTTCAAGTGCTGCTTCACCTTCCTATCTAGATTCTTTCTGACAGTCCGGGGATCGAAGTGATGACCTTCCAGTCACAAGCCAGTGATCTTGCAAGTTTGAATAAGGCTTATGGAGTTTTTTTCTTATAATATGAGTTCCGTCCCTCTCCCTCACTACAATATTGACAGTAACTCTGCTTTTTAAAGGGCCTCACTGGAGAATTTAAGTGTTACATGTGTCAAAATGTTATTTGAGAGAGTCTTCTTCCTAAGCAGAGAAGCACAGTGAAATCTCACCAAGGGCAAAAGGGGAGCCGTAACTTACAAGGAAGTAAAAAAAAAGGTACATGACTGATAAAAGTGTGCTTACTCCTTGCACAGTTAGCTACTGCTGCTGTTTTATCCTTATGTACTGTTCAGTAACACACCTGTGAGTGAGTCATCTTTAATTAGCATGATAAAATAGACTTTCAGATTAAGAACAATATTGGTTTCAGCTTCTGTGTGCATACGTACGTGTGAGTGGGCATGTAAGTGTTTTATTTTAGTAAGCGCACTTCCACAGGGATGTATTATGAGATGATTGTATTACGCAGGTGCTTTTGTACCTCTGCAGCAAGCAGATACCGACACAGCAGCATGGCTAAATGAGATGAAAAGAAATGATTCCAATCATAATTTCAAATGAGCACAACAACCATTACAAACTTGTGGCTTTTCTTACACCTCCTACAATGAGTTTACCTTGCAGATGGTACCTTTTTATTTAATAAACTTCTCCTACTCTTTCTTATTCTTACCTCCTGTATTTCTGTTCTCCAAATTCAGCTTTATTTTAGTTCTCTGGTCATTAGTGAGTCCCGATGGGTCCAATAACAAGCCCTCAACGCTTGATTTCCTGCAAGCACCTCAGCTGAAAGGTCAAGATCCCTCTCCTGGACATGAGATATACAACTCACTGACCTTAACATTTGCAGCCTCATGGAAGACTGAGTCTTGCTCAAAGATAGCAGTGGCATGCAAGATGTACAGCTGCTTGACATTAATGTCTGTGGTGGATGTTAATAAAAGAGGTAATTAAAGACAAGATACATTTCTCTGAGCTTAAAGTCGATAGTGCTGACTTCATGCAAGACTGCGCTGTAGTCTAAAGGAAAATAAAATCTCAGCAGCGCCGTCTCATGTGGGTAGTTATAGTGATCGCACAGTGCTGCACATGTAACTGAATTTTGCCAGCATTCATGTTAGATTTAGTCCATGCTCACAGTGAGCGGTACCCAGAGATCCATATAGAAAACGTTTGACTTAACTGGACTCTTCATAACATACTGATAGAGCTGTGAGAAACATGTTTGGTCTGAAGCAAAACATTTGATAAGATAGCCTATGCTTTGAAAAGATATTCAAGCACACAAATCAAGACTTTTATTCTGCCTCATTAATAAAATAATTACTCCACAATGCAGTAAAAATAATATCACTTACTGCAAAAACAATGTAATAGGGACAATTTGATTATTATTTATACATAGGCAAAAGAGAATATTTTTAAATTAACTTTTTTATATATTAGATGAAGATTATCTATTTAACAATCTGTTAAAATCGATATTAATGGAAATATTCATGCCTATTTCCACCCAGTGTGCCATTAAGTCTGTAGATAGTGTACGGTTAAGCACATGCTCTCAAGTGTGCCTTTGAGGAGAGGGAAGGTGAAGTGAGGCGTGGGGAGGAGAAAAGATATACAGTAATACTGCTGGTGTGACATTTTCCCATAATCCCTCCCAAATGCCGCCAGTGTCATGAGACGGAGCGGCAGGGAGGTGGTAGGAGGAGGAGATGAAAAGCATCTATTGCCATGCTTTTTCTTGAGTGTAAAGCCGCTAGAAAATCATATATCACCCTTTTTTTTCACTATTAGCTCTCGTGCTAAGTAGGTGCATTTGCATGTATGTGCCTTTTCTATGTGTGTGTGTTAAAGGTTTGATGGGTGTTAATCGAAGAAATGTTAGTGGCAGTAATTACCATTAAAAAACAATAATGCAATGATTGGATCAAAAGAACATGACAGATTCATTACTGACTGCACACATTAGTGCGCACGCACACACACACACACACACACACACACACACACACACACACACACACACACACACACACACACACACACACACACACACACAAAAACGTCCTTCAACCACTGAAAAAGTGACAATAGCAATTATGTTCATGCTTTCTATTCTGATATCTCACTGCCTGGCAGCCAAATATATCTAATTGTTAGCCCTTACTTATGTATTTGTGGGAATCTGATTTATGTGGCAATTAATCAGTTAATCTACATGCTTAAAGGGATAGTTCAGATTTTTGAACTGCAGTTGGCGTGGCCCCAGTTTGGATATCAGGCAGGACCACTAGCACAGAACCTAGGTAATGCACTGCTGTGGATGGGGGTAGCAACTAAAATAATAAGACAATACTTTCTGACAGGGAATTAAAGTAAATGGTAAATGGACCTGCACTTATATAGCGCTTTTCTAGTCGCTTTGCGATCACTCAAAGCACTTTACAATACAGAATGCGCTCATTCCCCCTTTCACACACACATTCATACTGGTGGCAGAGGCTACCCCTAAACGGTCCCACCTGCCACCATTAGGAATTAATTCACACACCGATGAACACAGCACATCGGGAGCAATTTGGGGTTCAGTATCTTGCTCAAGGATACTTCGACATGTAGGCTGCGATGGTCAGGGATCGAACAACCAACCCTTCGGTTGGGGGCCAACCAACTCTCCCAACTGAGCCACAGCCGCCCAGTTAAAGCAGTTACATTCATCAATTCTCTCTTATTATTATTTTACCTTGCAGAACACGGGACTTGCTGGTGTACCACTGCCCCGATCGATTAGGCTATTTGTGTTATTGTGTGTCTTCGGTGAATTCGAAATACCCACTTTAAACCCCAAAGTATCAGAAACAAGCTTACTAATTGAGACAGTGATACATCAGCAACTCTGTGTTCTTTGAGACAAAATTACAGTTTTTGTCAAAGGAGTCTGGTGGCTTTCAACACAGCATAGATGGATACTATAGCTTCAGTTCCTTGTCAGAAATGACTGTCTGATGCAAAGGTAATAGATGTTTCTAGGTGGGGCTTTTTATTAGGTTGCTAAAATGTGTTTTGCTACTGCCCACTTCCATAGCAGTGCATTGCTTAGCTTCCATATCAGTATTTCTGCTTACTTCTCAAAACTGGGGCTGTTCTGACGGTCAAATATTGTAGGTAATACATGGACTATGGACAATACCTCATACAGCCCTACTTCAAAAAATACAACCTATCCCTTTAAATGTTAAGGCGTTTAAGTGTGTGTCTGTTGTCTGCCTCTACCACCTTATTCCTATTTATCTGTCTGTCCCTCTTTGGTCTATCGTTCTATCTCCCAGGCCTCAGATTTAGGGTGAAGCTCACCGTAGCAGAGAAGACACGCAGGGTTGTTATCATCCCAAGGTCACACACACACACACACACACACACACACACACACACACACACACACACACACACACACACACACACACACACACACACACAAACAGATAGGCCACCTCAGAAAAGGAAAATAACTACAATGGGCAATTTACCCAGAACAGGCAGGGATGATGGCCAGGGCACAGATGCACGCACACACACACAAGCACACACACTCATACACACAGCTGTGCCTCAGGGCCAAGGTTCTGGCAATGCATCATTACCCTCCCTTGGAGGTGATTCCATATCCCAGCATGCATTTCTCATGTGGAGAGGAAATTACCCCTGGGCCGTGCTGAGAGCCAATAGAGTGTGTCCTCTCTCCTCTATCTGTCTCTCTCTCTCTTCCTTCCTCTCTCTTTCTTTAAATCCCTCGCTCACCCTGACTGTGACTCTTACACCCTTACTGTCCTCCCCCCCTTGCCGTCTCTCCCTGAGTCATCCAGTTACTAACCCATTCTTTCATCTTTCTTTATCTTTCTCTCATCACCACATCATTTTTTTCTCTCCTTGCCTTTTTCTATGTTGAACACAGATTAATAACAAAGGACAAAAGGATTGACTGACTGCCTCCATTTCTGTCCTTCTCTCTCTCTGGCTTTCAGTCAAGCAGTTATTCTCTGTGAGGTTAAACATCTGAGTTCCCCTTCTAAGAACCACAGTTATCCCCCCGAAGGCAAACTAAGGCAAAGGCAAAAAATGGCGGAAAATTTTTAGTTATCTTCCTGAGTGAATCCTTTATGAACCCCACTATCTGGTTAACTGAAGATCCATAAAAATACTTGACAAAATAAATACTAATATTAATTTTTACACAAGAAATGGTTGTATCCTTTGCCCCTATGAGGAAGCTGTGAACTTCTCATGAAAGCATTCTTTCTATCATCCTGTAACATGCTCAATAAAAAGACAAATTTTCCAAAGAAATTCTGTTGCAACATTTTGCCACAATGATGTGCAATCACTGGGTGGTTAAATCATTTTAAACTCACCTTCTAAAATACAAATAAGCTGCTTTTGTCACAACAGAGCAATACAAAATCTTTTGTTATTGTCCCTTTATAAGAATAGAAAAAAGTAGAGGTTAAGTGTTTTAAGATCAATGTTTTATTCTGTATCATAATTACCTATTTTTCTGTCTTCTGTCTGATTGTTTTATGTGTTTTTGCAAGATGGTTGTTGGCATAATTCTACATGGTCACAAGGAAATTTTGCATGGTTAGGGTGCACTGTGTGTATACAGTAGTACAAGCATAACAGTATATAACAGTCGAAGCAATAGTCTCACACCGTAACGCTTTCCATGGTGCTGAAACTGTCAACCCCACTGTCCATGGTACTAAAACATTCACATCCACTGTAGCTCTATGTCTCTGTCCATGGTGCTGAAACTTTAAAAGCCACTGTAACGCTGTGTCTCTGTCCATGGTGCTGAAACATTCAGACCCACTGTAGCTGTGTCTCTGTCCATGGTGCTGAAACATTCAGACCCACTGTAGCTCTGTGTCTCTGGCCATGGTGCTGAAGTTTTTCAACCATCTCTCTCCCTTTCTCTTTTGTCTCCCATGACTCACCATCTGCATGTTTGCGATGGAAAGCCATGGCCACTATTACACTGTCGCCAATAAAGTTGGAATAAAAATATGTTTTACCTCTCTCTGTGAAATGATTGTGACAATGTGATTAGTTATTGACGGATAAAGTGTATATCTTCTCAAAACTTCATTAACCAGTCTCTTACAAACACATCACAATGAAAATTGTGTCTGAAAAAAAAATCCAACTTTATGGCGACCATGTATTAACATATTGTACAAATATCTATTGTTTTCTTCTTTCTTCTGGACATTTTTTATCGAGCTAACGTTTTGATGACGGATCAGACTGGGTAGCTCATTGACTATGACTATGTAGCAATCTAATATATAGTTTCATAATACTACGCAATACATATTATACATTTGAGACAGTGGCTCCAAATGTATGGGAAAGTGTTGGGGGAAATACTATAAGCATTATTTACTTAAGTCCTGCGCCTTTGTCGTTATATAAGCTAGAAACTTTGTTCAAACTTCAACTGTTTTAATTAATTCTAACCACTGTATATTTTACCCAAAACAAAAGCACAGATGCTGATAATTGGTTGCAAGTGTGTGTTCTGCCCATCAAAACACTGCTAAAAATGGATAAGACAACTAAATTCAGAATGATGGAGTTGTCCAACTGCCACAGCGGTCAGTGTACACAGCAAAGCAGAGAACTACTTCAAGCGTATGCCAAAGAAAAATAATCAGTTTACACAATAACAACCCCCAGGTGCATTGGGTGGTAAACTGGGTACTGTTGATGTGAGTGGGTCTTACATTCACTTAAGTGAGTATGGGATCTCCTGTCTGACTTTAATCCTACGGTCAAGACCTACCACACATGCACACACACACAAAGACTGCCAGTGCCTCAATTTCCATCTAAAGTAGGTATCCCATCTGGAGAGTCATACATAAACCATATGAATCCAACACACACTTGTACAAACAGACACGGGTTGCAAGTAGGGAATACAAGCTGCTATGTTTCTCTGCAACACACAAGTGCACAAAAATAAGCGTAAACACTAGTGTACAACTCACAACAAAAGTTATCAGTAATCACTGCGTTGCTTAAACACATGCACACACAGACACAGTGACATGTCATTGTCCTTTAGACTGTGTGACTCATGGGAGTGCAATGCATCAGCCCTATGCTATCACATATGAATGCTGGGCAAACACACACCCGCATGTCTTTGACAAAGCTTTGGACACACACAAACACACACATCCCATTCACACTCACCTACAAATGTGCACAGAGTCACCGCTGACCATTGCAGATTGTCCATAAATAGAGCTATGTGTTCGGGCTGTGAGCCAACAAACACTGTCAGTAAATAGCGAGCGTTGACAATGACATGTCACACCAGATCACATCATACCAAGGTACTGTAAATAGCAATTTCATGTCAGCAGCTGTGTTGCATCTTGCACATAATGGGGGCACAGGGGTTGTTTCTTTTACCTTTACCTGTACACTGTGTTACATCTATTGTTACAGTGATGAGGCCTTAACCCTCGGATTCCATGGCTGCGGTTTAAAACGTAAGGTTTTTATATTGGGTTTTCCATTTGTTAAAAGTATCACCCAAACGTTAACTGGAAACAATCTTCATTTAATCATAACAAACAAATTTTAACATCAAACAACACTACATTGCAGGGGGAATGAATTTTGGATTTGTGGAGATGTAAATGAGGAGAGTTTGATTTAAATGAGGGGAGTTTGATTTATCTTATCTTGAAGTGCTGTGTCTACGTTTCGGGCTGATTGAGTGTTTGATGAGATAAGTCAAGCACACCCCCACAGTTGAAACAAATATGGCAATCTCATTCTTGATCACCATATTACAACTTTTTTCTTTTCCTGTTATTTCTACAACATTGAATCCTCCTCACTAACTGTAAGTTCCCCTTTATGATGTTTCCAACCTCCTACTGTAAGCTTTGTAACAAAAGCCAATGCCCCCACCTCCTTGGTCCTTTACTCTCCTCTTCCCTAAGCTAATGTTTATCTCTCTCTCCCTCCCGCCCTTACTCACAAACCCTTAGCATCGTCTCCTTTCTTTATTCGATCCCTCAAGGTATGTCTCCATTATTCCCTAAACAAATGTCTGTCTGGTCTTTCTTCCCTCACTTAAGATTCTCCCAATCCACTTTATATGTTCCTTTTTCTTTCCCTTCATTATTGTGTTTTTTCCCTTCCCTTCTTACCCTCCCTACTTTTATTGGTTCCGTAGGTCTGTGCTCAACATTTTCTCCTTCATTTTGCTCCCTACATTGTTTTTAAGATTCAATTTAAAAGGAAACTCAGTGGGGGTGAGAACCTCTTTTCACAGAGAGAGCTTAAAGGAAAACACACAAACAAAACAATGATGGGGAACACTTATCTACATTATGCTCTGCCTTTCTCCTCAATTCTGCATCTATTTATTCACTTCTCTCCATCTTGATCTTCATCTATCTAACATCCTCCATTTTTTCTACCAAATCCTCGCTTTAATTTCCCACCCTCTTCTCTTTGTGTGTCTCCTTTCATCCCTTCCTCACTCCTCCCTCGCTGCTTTCATTTACCTCCCTCCCCTTATCCATCTTATCTCCCTCTCTTCCTCTACTCCTCTCTTCACTCCCATCCATTAGCAGTTATTGAGTTTTCTCTTTGTGTTGCTGTCCTCACCTCTGCTCTACCGTGCTCACTCTTCTGCAACTGTAATGGCCCCTAACTGTGTTACTGGCTGCTATGCACACACACACACACACACACACACACACACACACACACACACACACACTCACACACTCACACACTCACACACTATCACACACACACACACACACACACACACACACACACACAAATACTCAATACGCAATACAGTAGCATGCACAAATTAGACTTAGACTGTGCTGATGAATTCTAACAAAAAGTCTTCTTATAAACACACTGCACAAAGACACTTAACACATACACACAGGCATAACCTCTGCCCTCACTCAGAGTGTTCCTTGTATCTAATTGCTGCTAACTCATTTACCACTTCATGTAAGCTCAGCTAGGTCCAATTACAGCAAAGAGAGAGTGAAGTTTGAGTAGGAGGCCATTTAACCTTATGGCAAAGAGAAATGTAATACACAGCTCCAATTCAATGATATTAACACTGAGAAATGGATTATATATGAAACTATAACAAGGACTTCAATACAGTTTCGTATAACGCAAAAATCTAATTAAGATTATTATTGTTCAATTAACTTGATCCTAAAGACTACAAATAGGCAGAGAAAGGAAGACAAAGGCAAAACAATGAAAGGAAATTGATGTTTTCACATTGCACAAATGAACAATGTAAGTGAAATACTGTTCACTTACAGTGCATCTCTCCAACGCCATGTTTCTTTCTAAGTCTTTCTAAATACACTGTTAGGCAACTATTTAGACTTAGTCTTATAGAGGAACTACGCACATTTTCAAAAAATAAAAATTTTAATTCATAGACGTTATTGCTCTGGTCTAAGGCAGGAGTTCCCAAAACTTTTTAATGACAGGGCCTCACAAACAGCATTATCTTATGGCAAGGGACTTCAGAAGTCTTTAAGAAGCCAGGGATTTGTGGCAGGTGAAATATTACCTTTTCAGCTTATGATGGGTTGAAAAATAATGTTTTGGCTGGAAGACCATTAGGAACTGGCATGGGAAAATAAGATTTCAGATTGTGTTAAATATTATTAAAATTATGTTATAATACTGGTACTACTATTACTACTACTATTACTACTACTACTACTACTACTACTAATAATAATAATAATAATAACTGCTGTAACAGCACCATAGACAATAACTTCAGAGAGATGTTCCAGCACCTAGAGAAGATTTCTGAGTATATGGTAATGGTTTTTTGTTTCAGAAGCGTGAACAATAGCATAAACAATTTGGTTATATATAAAATATATTTTTTACCCGTTTCATGAAATAATATAATTATTCATGATAGATAGAGTGTCAATCTTCTCAAAACTGTATTAATCAATCTCTTCCAAACATATCACAATGGAAATGTAAGAGGATTGTGTCTGAAAACAAAATTATTTCAACTTTATGGGCAACCGTGTATATTAGGTAGCATTGTACTTCAATTTCTGTCATCATGCCATAATTCAAATTTCAGCATTCAACTGTGCATGACATTGTCTTTTTTACTTCTTTTCTCCCTATATATTGCCATAATCTTAATAATATATCTGGCTTCATATAGTGTGTGTATGTGTGAAATAGCAACCCATGCAACAGTTCCTAACCTTGGCGAACTGATGCCAGAACTAATAATTAGTATTGCTTTGCTTTTGCTGTACATAAAATGCCTGGATTGAGTGTCTACACAACAAAACAATACATTTTAGGTATTGTAGTATGAATCCATCTAATATTAATATATAAAATGTATCCTATGTGAAAATAATCTAAATATATCAGCAATAGGTTGTGATGGGAGGGATTTGTTAGATAAACTGACACTGAAGCAGTCAAACACTATTAGTTGTTTATGCAAACTGTCCCTTTGTAGTTGTAGTCATATTTACAGGGATACAGTTTTTGGGACTGAGATGTAAAACTGTAGTGTTGCTATGAAAATCCTCTCATTAGTACATTCTCTTTTTAGGTTTTATGCACTTTAGCTACCCGTGGTTCTAAATAATTTGGAGTTCACGGCTGGCCTATATTTATAAAAGTAAACAACTCGCTGAGTCTAAAGCATTTTCACACCACCAAGCTCCAGCTAGGAAAGTCTGAATTTTAAAATAGTCATGAATAACTTTTAATTAAATAAGGTTTTATTGAACTCTGCAGGGGACATTCAACACACAAGGAGCTCTCAAAATATTGGAACCATGTACAAAATGACTGCATTTGTTAACAGTTGTTCAGCAGACACCAGACAGACCACTTTTTAATCGTATTATTGTCTAAAATAAAGCTTTAAATGGGGGGGAACAAGACGTCTGTCTGGCTCTGTGTATATGCAGTATTTAAAGCTGTAGGGGAAACTATGGGTGTGTTCCATTACCCATACTACCGTTCTATTAAGTAGATAGGAAAATATTTAGTATGTCCCAATATGTAGTACTTCAAATGCAGCGTGCCAAAAAATACCAGGATGTCCTACTGCATCTGGTTGCATTTTGCAGCATTTTTATGGCTATTCTGACCCACAGTCCTCTGTGCTGTATGTATAAAAGTTCAAGAAGCAATGTCATGACAAAGTATTGCGTCCAAACTGCATGCATACTGAATGCAACAGTACACACTTTAAAAGTAAGCTGCAGTACGTCCTAAAAGTAACAAAAAAGTATGCAATTTGGAACACAGCACAAGAGATCTCTTATGTGTACTTGTGCAAACCACTAAGTGTGTTTATGACTCAGTGGGACAATAATAAATGCCTTTTTTGCAAGTACAGTAATATATTAGTTTGTGCACCTCTGAGTGTGTTTGTAAACTACACTCACATCCTAAATCTGGTTCTCCAAGTTTAAAAAGTTATTAAAGTTTTGAAAAAATGTCCAAAATTGAGGCTGCTGTGACTATAGCTGTTTTAATGTAAATAGGATACAGCTAATTTCAGAACTTCAATAACTTCTTCATTCAATAAATATCATACTGAAAAGATTTTGGCAGTGATCTCTCTGTCTCAGATGGGTGTGTTATGAATGGTAGGCTACTAAATCTAAATGCCCTACAGGTATATTATCAGTGTTTTTGATAAACCAAAAACAAATAAAAAGGTTGATAAAACTCCATAGGAGTTATATGCAATGAAAAACACATTAGTAGTCTCCCATTTAGACAGAAATAGTGCAATTAACTTTCAAATATTTTCACTGCCTTTGTTCAAGCAGATTAGACAGTAATGGTTTAAAAAGCTGTCTTCCATATTGCACATAAATACTAGCTAATGTATGGAAACTAAATTTAATCTCCACAGCTATATCAATAGATGAATGCACATAAGGATTATCTCTGATGAGAATTCATATTTCAGCATTCAACTCTGCATTGCATTGTTATCACTTCTTTCCCATAATCTTCTATCTGGGTTTATATCCAGCCAAACATCAGGGTATGATGCTGTATACCTGTGTGTGTGTGTATGTGTGTGTGTGTGTGTTGTGTGTGTGTGTGTGTGTGCTAGAGCAAGCCATGCGACTGTTCCTTACCTTGGTGACCTGAGCTCACTTCTTCCTTCTTTTCTCTTTGATAAACTTATTTCTACCTACTGTTGCAACTGCTTATGTTGTTGTTGTGTGACTTGTGTGCCTTTATAAAAAAAACCCAAACAGGTGGGTATAGATGCAGCTTACAGAAAACGGAAGCTATATTACTGCTTTGCCTCTACCTCAATTCAGGAAGAATTTTCTGTATATACAAGCCACATAGTGCAAACAACAAACTGAAACAACAAAGGCTTCACAAACTTGGTGTGAATATAAAAAAAGTTTCGCTTTTTACAAAGGGAAAAGGGAAAATGGTCTTCCATGAGTCAGAGACGCTGTTTACTCTAAAAAGTAAATCGCTGAACTGAGAAAATACACATTTTAGGAAGTCTGTTTCATTTGCAAAATTAAATCAAACCTATAAATTATTTTTTCGCTGAGAAGGAACATTAGAGATAATTTGTGTGAAAACATGAAGACTGTCTTGGGCCAGTCAGTCAGATTACATTAATAGCAAACCATCAGGCCTCATTATCAGATACTTCATACAACTTCACAAGACTGAAAAGTCTTCCGGACTGCATGTTCATCTGACTGTGCACATGTCAGCCATTCACTTTCTCTTTCTTTGCCATTGTTTTAAATAATTCCCTCCCATCCTCTTTCTCTTATTCTGTCTTTCATATCTTCCACTGTCTCTCCCTCTCCTCTGATTGACAGCTGCAGCTGAGACTTGATCCATGCACGGCACAGTCCCTCTTACTATGTAATTAAAGGAATTATACATCAAGAGTCCTGTGAAATATATATAAATAAAGTAGGGAGAGTGAGCTTTGCTTAATTGCAGAGACAAGAGGATGGAAGTGATCACAGCCCAGTAGGACTTTTTTTATACACAGCATGACACCAAGGGAGGTGAAATGGAGCTTCTAAAGCAACCAGTGTGTGACTGGAGTAAAACTGTATTTTATAAATTGTTTTTCTCCTAACACAACCAGTATGCAGTGACACTAGTCCTGATGGGGAATACGCCAGAGTTATGATCAACATGGAAAAAGTGAGAGCACTGCATTGGTGTCTGATGTAGACAGAAATAAGTAGAGTTTGTCTGGCAAAAAAGGTGAACCTGGTCCTTTACTGTGGAAGATAAACATGGTTTATGAATAAACACAATTCTGCTGTTTACCTAACTATTGTCTAGACGGCGGATAAAATGATTGTTGTTGGCAACAATAATGAACTTTTTGAGTTGTGAAATCCTTCTCTACAGTACGGTGTTTTGGTGTCTGATAAGCCTTCAAAGTCATGAATCTATTAGCTAAACCAACCTTCCTGGATGGTGTTTCATCCCCACATCAGTGCCTGAAGCAACATGCCACTCAGGAGCTTTTAACGCGGTGCTGTTTTCAGCCTGAACACCCAAATCATAGAGAGTCTTGAAAGAAACTGGTGGAGTGTATTGGTGGGTGAGTGGTACCTGAAGTTATGTCACTTAAGTTTATGTCCTCACAAATACAGTAGTACAAGTTTATGTGGTGTGTGTCTTTGCACTTTTACCAAACTTGCTAAATCCTCTAACACATCAGCACATGGATTGTGTGTCACGTCTGTCTTTTCAAAGTGCCTTTAAGCATCTTACTCCCCACACACACGCTCCAGCAAACACACACACACCCCAAACACCCCTTTAATCCTACCTTGGGTCTTTCTGAATCGAATCGATGGAAGGTGAGCGCTGCAGGCTGCCTTCAGGCGGCAGGGCAGGTCCAGATTTGCTGTAGGGAGATTCCACCACCGAGGGGCAGTACTGTAGGGTGCGGTAGGGGTCCGCCACATAGGGGTCTGAGCCATACACGTCTCCGCCACCTCCGCTTGAGGTGTAGCCTGGTCCCACTGTGGCGTAGTTGTTGGTCCCGCCACGGCTGTAGTTTCCTGTGCCCGTGCCGTGACTTCCTGTGCGTTGCAAAGGGGCGGAGTCGACACCACGGGGAGGAGGGAGCTATGGCGGGAAAGTAGGGACAGAGGACATAACTTAGGACTTGGTCATGGACACGCTGGGTAAGGTCTACAGGGCAGAGGAGGGGAGGAGAAGACAAAAGGAAAGGTGAAGGGAGAGAAGAGAAGAGAAGAGAGAAGAGAGAGAAGAGAAGAGAAGAGAAGAGAAGAGAAGAGAAGAGAAGAGAAGAGAGAGAAGAGAAGAGAAGAGAAGAGAGGAGAGGAGAGGAGAGGAGAGGAGAGGAAGAGGAGAGGAGAGGAGAGGAGAGGAGAGGAGAGGAGAGGAGAGGAGGAGAGGAGAGGAGAGGAGAGGAGAGGAGAGAAGAGGAGAGGCAGAATAGCAGGCACAGAGATGAACAGGTTGTTGGAAAAGACAAGCGTGTCTCCATATGGATGGATAAATATTGGCCACATGCCCAGGATTAACAACAAGGACCAATGTTCACCAGAGGGAAGGATTGAAGAGAGAAAAAGAGACAAAAGTTGTGAAGGCAAAAGTTTGAGATCACTTTGACTGCTGAAATCAATGTGTTCGACAAAAACTAGCTGAAAACATAAAATAGATTTAATAGTTTAGAGTTAACTTCTATCATTTTTTTAAATAAAATATTGATATGGCAACATTGTATTGAAAATATACTGCCAATAACAGTCATAACAATGCACACAAATCATGTTGACAGAGTTAAGTCAACTTTTTCTTTTCAAAGTAAATTGATTTAAGCAAACAGTAATACTTGAGACCAACTTAGCAATGCTTCTCTTCCTATGTAAAGTACTGTAGTCTAGTAAAAATCCACTTTATACAAGAGTTTCCACTGAGGGTTTGTAAACAATGTTAGCTTTGTCACTCAAATGACTCATTAGCCTGCCATTCCCAGGCAATGAAAAATGGAAACTTTGCTCGTAAGCCTATTTGCGGGTAGCTAGAGGACGATTGCAGAAACTTTTCCCGCACAATGAGACATCTGCCTGGTGAGCAATAAGGACTAAAAAATACATAAAATAAAACAAATAAATAAGTAAAACACCAAGCTATCTCTCTTTAGAGTGAGATGGAAATTGAATGGGGATTTGCTCGGGGGATGTAAGCAGCCTGCAGGGGCATAGTAGCTGTCACCTCCCCTCCCCGCCGTGTTGGAGCAGTGAATTGGTAATATATCAAGGTGTTAATGTGAGTCTGGGGGCCTCGTTTCTGTGGCTGTAAAAACAGTGAGACAGACGGTGTGGGGGGATCCATCTCATCTGTCATTAGAATCAAGGTATGTGTACACAGACACACACGCGTACACACATGCAAAAACACCATAAATGTGTTCTTCAGGCAGTACATGATAAATCACAGAGCCTCGAAATCAATACGTGGCCATGTGTTTGACTGGAGCTTTAACACAGTCCAATGAGCCTCCTTTTATAAAGAAAATTAGAAAAACATGTCTGGATGGGAAAATACACACTCACACTCAACATATACAAAGAAGGATGCTGTGTGATTGTAAGTGTGTGTGCTGAGGTTAGTGTCTCATTGTTATGTGACCAACAAAGTTGCTCTTTAGCAGTGTCTTGAGTGGTGGTATTTACTTGACCTTCACAACCCCTTTATTACTCTCCTTTTCACCTCTGTCGCTCTCAGACACACACACACACACACACACACACACACACACACACAGACACACACAAACACACACAGACACACACACACACACACACACACACACACACACACACACACACACACACACACACACACACCACCTATTTGGTGCATGAGGCCGATTGAACCAGTCTTTAACAATCATTTGCCAAAGCTCTTATTTAAATTATTCTTACCAAGACTGGTAAACGCCATTAGTGTGCCCACCAGAGGCACAAGGAACCTTTTGTATGATGTAACCACATTAGCATATTATTATTTCCTAACTCTAAAATCAGGTTAACAAAACTACTTTGCCAGCCAGACAGTTAAAAAATTCAACTTTCAGACTTTGCCATGCAATGCCCATGAGGCTAAAGGCTGTGCAAGCTCTTCTACTGATGCCCCAAATTTGACAAAGATCCAAAGAATTAGGCAGAGACGGAAAAAAACAGTAAAGAGAGCCTGGGAAAAGAGAGAAACAGCTGAGAGATGAGGGCTGGAGCTGCAGTTTAGAAAAGAGCCAAACCAGAGGCAAGAGGGAGGAAACACAAGGCGATGGAGTTAGAGACAGTACAGCCGCTTAGAACAGAGGGTATAGGAGGGTAATGAAGCAGAGTCACTCCCATCAGAAGCAAATCCCAGTCTTTTCTGTACTCTTTGAATGGTGTCTGTGGTGTGTCTGTCCTTCTGAACGTCTCATTAGTAGCCAGGGCTTTGGGCTAACACCACCAGTGTCAGTGTGCGCTCACTGAGACACTTGACACCCAAATAGGATGAACCTCAGAGCTAAGGAGGGGGTGGGAGAACAGTAGATAGAAGTAAAACACAAAAAAAATTGGCCTGTCAAATTATTTTCATAGCCTGTGCTGTGACCACTGAATAGGGATGTCCTCGGGTCGAGCTCAAAAAGGAAAGGGAGAGAAAGCACCGATGATAGAGAGAGATGGTAGAGAACATAAAGACAGAAATCCCACAAAAATGTCAAACCAAATTACTGTTTTAGCCCGTTGTTTTTACATTCTCTTACTTTGTATTCAGCTTCCTAACACCTCTTTATGCATTCCATTTTCTTCTTCACTCAATCTTCCTGTCTGCTCTCCCTTTCTTCTCCTCCTACCTTAAGTAAATGGAGTGCTGCTGAATTTATCATTTGCTCTGGTAATGGTCTGTTCTGACTGATGACTTGACCTTTGGGGCCAATATTGCCTCACAAAAATCAGCATGTGGGTGCCTGTTTATGCATGCATGTTTGTCATGGTGTATGTATTTCCTGAGTGTGTGTACTCTAGGATTCCTGTCCTTGTGAGAACCAAGGTTTTACACTTTTGGAGTGATGACATTTTGTCAAAGATTGAGGTTTAAGATTATAGATTCAGGTTTAAAAGTTATGCATATGATAAAAATAACGTTTTAGGTTTGGCTTTATGATATAAACTGAAATGTAAGGTTCTCTCTCTACAGAAAGGCAAACATATGTGTGCATGTGTGCGAGAGGTTGTGACTTTCATGAATTAAAAGACCAGCGTGAGGGAAACTCACTGTGCCGTTTCATGAAATATTAAACAAATCATGAAAATGTGCCGTGTGCATGCAAACAGACACACACATGCACGCTCCACTAACACCTCTCACACCCAACGCTCTAGCGCCGTGAAATTATGTTGGAGAGGAAATAAAAGGGCGGGTGTGTCTTTGTATTCCCTTGCTTCGGCGTGGAGTAAACAAATCGCGGCTGTGCTCCTGCTGGCAGATTAGCGACGGGAAGGGAAACTCTATTAGTCATTTGACACAGTGATACCTCTGCAATTAGCCAGCCGGCTCAGGGGCCGGCTAGCTAAGAACAGGACTGACTTTTTCTTGGGGCTACTGAGACGAAGGAGCGCCTCGCTGAATGAACAAGAGATGGAGGAAAACAGGGAGGGGGGGAGAGATAAAGGAAAAAAAATAGAGGGGGATCAAACCAATCCTCCGAGCTTTCCATGTCCATCCTCCCTTCTCATTCTTTCATCTCTGCCTCCACTTCTTTCAATCCTACTCTGTCTCTGTCACTCTTTTTTCCTCCATCACTCCCTTGCCCTTTTCTCTTCTTTCTTCCCCCCTGTAGATATGTCCATCTCTGTCTATTCCTCCATCCATCTTTTTGTTCTCTGAAGCCCTCCCTTTCAATCCCTCTTTTGCTATAGTTCACCCCCCTCTCTGATTCCATGTTTTCGCCTGTCATCCTCTCTCCGTCATACATTCATTTCATGTTTTTCTCCTCCTTTCTTCCCTAACACCCTTCTGTCTCTCTATCTCTCCCCCTCTATTGTGGTTGTAGTAGACTATGTGATCAGAGCTGAGGACATGTCCTTTCTCTCGACACGCTTCAGCGCTCAGCACGATTACACAAAACCCCTCAGTACAGTCTCTATCCCTCTCTCTCTCTTTCTTTCTCTCTCTCTCTCTCTCTCACACACACACACACACACACACACACACACACACACACGGATTTCTAAATATGCAAGTGATTGACATGGACTAAACATGCGTGCCTGTTACACATCTTTTTCTAATGCTTTAAGGTCATACAACAGCATGCGCACACAACCTTGCCGACAGCAGCCATGGATGAAGCAAACATGCACACACACACGGAAACACACACTGCTTGAATGTGGAGGAGAGTAAGGATTAGTTTCTCCCTCTGTTTATCCCTGGGAGAGCCTCCTGGCCAACACACAGCTCTTGATGTTCCTGAGCTGGAAGCACTGGAGGACACACATGCACACACGAACACGCACACGCACGCACATGCACACACACGCACACACGCACACACACACACACACACACACACACACACACACACACACACACACACACACACACACACACACACACACACACACACACACACAAACACAAACGCCCTCCTTTGCACTTTCAGTATCAAGTATACAGCGTTTTACAGTGTGGGAGCTGTAGGACACTTGTCTCTATGAGTCAAGGTGCCATGTCTTTCTCGGAGCATGCCACTTAGACTCAGCAGGGGCTCCAGGGCAGTGGCTGCTGCTAAATGTTCATGCTGCGGAAGGACAATAGTGAAAGTCATAAAAATATGAGTTTCTTTTCTTTCCAACTGAAGGGCATTCCATTTATATAAGGCTTACAGCAAATGCATGTGACACACTAATGTATGGCAGAACAATTCTAATATAATATATATCATTTTACAGATTGACCCTATTGTTAGCTGCCGTTTATAAAAAAAACCAGCTAACTACAATAAGAATTTGAACATTTCTATGATTTTTTCACATTGCCATATCTTGTCACAATGCCTTCATATAGGTCATATAGTGGCAAGAACATTTATGTGAACCCTTTGAAATTTCCTAGTTTTTTGCATTAATTTGTCACAAAATGTGATCTGATCCGTCCCAATTATAGACAAACACAAGGTGATTAATTTAGTACCACACAAACAATTACAATAGTTCATGTCTTTACTGAACAAACTAATAAATATTCAGTGAGAAGTTGGTTGATGCAGAAGGAAAATTACCCTAAATATCCTAAGAACATGGCTGAGCTGAAGTACTTCTGGCTACATGGTGGTGTAGTGGTTAGCACTCTTGCAAAAAAACATGCAGTTTAGGTTTAATTGGTGATTCTAAATTGCCCTTATGAGAGAATGAGTGCATGAATGGTTGTCTGTCTCTATGTGCCCTGTGCCCTGTGATAGTCTGGCGACCTGTCCAGGGTGTACCCCGCCTCTCGCTGAATGTCAGCTGGGAGAGGCTCCAGCCCCCCGCAACCCTCGTTCAGCTAATCAGTTAAGGATAATGAATGAGTGCATTACTGAAGCAGTTCTGTAAGGTGGAGTGGTCCAGAATTCCTCCTGAAAGGTGTGCAGGTCTGATCAGCAGCTACTGAAGCACTTGGTTGCTGCCAAAGTAGGTTGGACCAGTTATTAAATCCAAGGGTTCACTATCACTATGAATGTTTTATGCCTGTGTTCTAAAAAAACAGGAAATATTTTAATTGTTTGTGTGATATTAGGTAAGGCACATTGTGGTTGTCTATTCCTGGAATTTAGATGCAGATCGGATTACATTTAATGACAAATTATTGCAGAAAACTAGGAAATTTAAAATGGTTCACCTACTTTTTCTTGCCACTTTGTCCATTGTCATTGTCTTTAGCAGGTGCTAAACAACTTAACCTGCCTTGTATTGTTCCTTTCGTTAAGAAAATCTTTGTTTTATAATTTTATAGCATACAACTGTAGGATGAACTATTTTAAGTGTGCTTCATATTTAATACCAATCATATGATCTATGGGACTATTTATGGCTTTAATCAGGAAAAATCATCATAGTTGTGGGAAAAGTGGCAGCTCAGATATTAGCGCAGTCGCCTCACTGCAGGATTCCAGAGAAAGAGCTAGGGCCTTTATTTATGGACATTTCCATTTAATTTATGTGGATTTCCTTTAGATGCTCCTTTTTCCACCCACAGTCCAAAGACATGCCGGCTTGGACACTCCTCTTCTTCTCCTGTGTGTACCCTGCCGCTCGCCCACTGTGTGCTGAAGTAAGCTGTAGCCCGCCCATGACCCTGAATAAGATAACTGGGCTAGAAGATGGATAGATATTGCACTGAACTTTAACATGACTTACTCTATAGCATATTTGAGTTTGATTCAATCTAAATAATGTAGCAACAGTGTAAGGGCCTATAAAAAAGAGGCTAAAATGATCTGTGATATGAGGGATAAACCATTTGGGAGGCAAAGTTATTTATATGCATTTATGTTACGATAAGGAACAACAGGAAGACCAAGCGCAGCCACAGAGGTAATAAGCAATGTACACAACAATAAACTGTGGATCAATTAATGAATAAAACATGTTTTAAACAGCAGATATGAACATTTCATTTCATTTGATGAAGACAGTCAATGCTGCTGTTGTGCTGACTTCAAATTTATCTGTGTGATCTCTGAGGACAAAAACAAATGAATGTTTCTTTCTACAGTTATGAATTCATTACTGCTGATAATACAAAGAATATGCTAATCATGTAAACTGAGATAGCATGGGACACAAGTGGAATGTGTTTATGTGCGTGCAATTCTGAGCATGCTTTGTGCACGTATTTGCTGTGTAAGTGTGCAACTAACAGCATTAGGGCCACTGGTGTGTGTGTGTGTGCGCACGCATCTGTAAGAGGGTGGTGCAGGGTGACTAGCACCAACTTCATTTAAACTTACATTTAGGAAGTGCCATATGTTTTCGCAAGGGAAAGAATTTGTGCTGATCTGCGGAGTAATTCAGATGCTTTGAGTTGGTAATTAAAGCTTTCTGAGGTTTCAGCAAAAACTGTACATACTGTACGTTCACTCCAAAATATAAGTCACCTGGATTCAACTCATAAATGAAGTTTTTGTGCACTAAGTTGAATAGTTCTGTAATTAATAGTTGCATTGTCTGTCACAGTTCAGTTCTTCTGTTAAAAAAAACAAAGAGGATATGAAAATAAATGAATTTAATTTTACTTCCTTCCTTCTACCCCTCTTTCCTTAGTCCACTTCCCATCAAAATGACCCTCAACTAAATGAAGATTAGAGGTTTTCTTTTAATAAAGGGCTGCACTATGACTATTAGAGTAATGGGCATTTAACCAGTAGGAACATTTTCAAAGTGGAGTAAACATCACTTTATAAGTAAGTGCAAAATCACAACTCTCTGTTTACTGGTGTTTAAAAGACAGTCGGTTCATTAAAAGATCAGCAGGATCAGGGGCCAAGCTGAAATTGATCCTGGCCAAACAAACCTAATCTAACCTGGCGACAGACACAGCCTGGTGAGTGACACAATCAAGTGACTGGGGAGATGCTTCTGCCAAAAGGCCTAACAATGCTGCAGAGCTTTGGTCGCCCACACTGAGGTTTAAACAGGAACTAATTAATAAACAACTGGTGATTCAGGTCTACTGAGACTGCTCCATTTCCAGTGCTCCTCGTGGTCTGCCCTTATTTCAACCAGGCACTTGCAACAAGCAGTGCAAAACATTGCAATTCCTGCAAGTAAGAAAAGCTTACTTGTTGGAATTACCACACTTTTAAATATAAAGATTGTATTATACCTTATCTAAACATAACATTTCTCTAGAATCAAGCTAAAATGTGTCATTATGCATGCATGTACATGTATTTATAAGTCTTGGTATGTGTTCAAATAGCTGCAAAAGATGTTTAAATCTTTAAAAGACCATCAACTATATCGCCATAAATGCCCACACACAGCCCAAGTGACTATAATTAGTATTATAAACCATATTTGGATACTGGAGGACATGTGCCAGATGAAAGCGAGCCTTTTCCTTTCTCTTCTTTCATTTCAAGGATCTGTCACTTTCTCTATTTAAGAGGTGCCCTGAACTTTTCCTGCCTCCTGGTCAGAAGAGGCACGGTAACTGCAGCCTCTCTCCAAGTCCTCTTCCTCTTTACCCGCTCTCTCATGGGCTTGTTTTCCCTCTCTCTCTCATCTCCCTCCTCCATCACTCTCTGTTCTGTCCCCCTCATTAGGATGTCAGATCTCATTACAGAAGGAACACAGCAGATTTAAAGGAGAAAGCAGATTGGTTTAATGGTTTGATGCAAAGCCTTCCCCATATTCCTTTCTCTCACTTTTTTTTTAATACTGTGCACGTGTGCTGTACGTGTGCACATTCACACCAAAAGGGACTGGTGCAAAAGAGCTGCAACTTCAAGCAAAGTAATCCCTTTGGTTTTGTGGACCACACACACAACACACACACACACACAAGCTGACAGACACACACCCTTATGTGAGTTAAAGAGTTGATCCCTTGTCCTGTGGACTGCATGGATTTAACTACAGGAACCTAATGTTAAGCAGTGTGTGTTCACATTTTTTGTGTTTCTTACAACACCACAGTCTTCATAGCATTTATCCAAAAATGTAGAGAGGAAAAAAAACATGCTGTAAGTTCCAGAAATAACTATCTCATTTCAGGAGAGGAGTCAGAAGAACATGGCGTTAGAGACTGAATCCGAGCTACAGAGTTATGACCAAACCTCAAAAATTATTCCAAGAAGGACAAAAAAAATGGAAAAACTGCCTCTGGACTCATTAAATTTCATTTACGTAAATGTAGCGTGCATTTGGCTTCTTCAAAATGCTTGATGTCTACATGCATGAGAAACTTCTCTGCAAAAACTCTCAATAACAAAACTTTCACATACACCCGAGAGTGGTGTACGGAAAGTGAACTTTCTTGTAAACTTCTAAGATGAGACTCTTAATTTGCAAAGCTTTAGAGTGGATAAAGCAGCGTCCATGGTGCTGTCTGGTTGGCAGGTGATAAGGTATAAACACATTAACAACACTACAGGACTGACCACAGTAGTGTTGGTTAAAATGTGATGAAAAATGCATGTAATGTACGACACAAAACGCAAATTCACAGTTTTTCCCACACGACTTTGCATCATTTGGTTATCTGGTTTGGCTAATGGTCGAGGAAATATAACCTTGTTTTTACCGTGGCTTCGTGATTAATGATTGTAAAAGAATTTGTGTCTGTCTCCTTCAAAGATACTGGAGGGAGCAATGTTAAACTACATAACACCCCTTATCAACAGCAATAGCTCAACCTGGCTACTAGATGCACCTAACAAATAGCCGCGGCAGTGAATCTACCCATTCTCACTGTCGCCACCTGAGCTACGTGCAGGGCTGATGATAAGCCATTAAGGAGAAAAAGTGCCACATCCATTCAGAGCTGATGCTATTCCCAGTGGTCACAGTCGTTAATACAGGCCAAGATAGCTTTCATGAAATAAGGAGGGGAGGTACAAAGGCAAAAAATTTAAGACCAAAGGCAGGAGGGGATATGGAGAAAGAAAGAAAACAAAGAGAAAAGGTCAGAGGAAAGGAAGAAAGAAGAAGAAGAAGGAGAGAAAAGGAGAGTATGAAAGAAAGAGTTTAAACCAATACATTTCACCATCCTTGGAATTAGTAGGTGAAATAAAGCAGTAAAAAATGAAGTGAAAGGCAGAAATATTTGTATACAATAGGAAGAAAATAGAAAGAAGCAGAAGGAGAAAGAGGTCACTGAATTGAATGGGGAGAGCGAGACTGTTGTCAGGAACAGGGAGACTGTAAAAAACAATATACAAAAGCAAAGTGACAAACTGCAGGCTGATTTCAAAAACACACAGTGTCTGTTTGGAAGAATAAACAAATGTGTAAACCACATCCTGGGGCTTTTTTCTTGCTGCGAATCTTTGTACCAGGATGCATGTGTACGGATGTGTGTGTTAGAGACGCTGTGGCCATGCAGGAATAATCGCTTGAAATAGGCCACATTAACCTGCAGTCCTCTGGGGCGCTGGCCTGGTTTAATCCAGGAATGAAACGCCGCGCGTCACTGCCTACACACATGCATAGTGCAAGAACACACAGATACACACTCATACTTGCACAATAATACTGCAAAAATAAGCTGTGCATGGGTGTGTGTATGTGCTGGGTAGATGTAGGCGGTGAGATAGCAGTCAGTAAGAATAACCGAAGAGTGTGTGTTTATGAGAGAGGTTTGACAAGATGCAAACACAGTCATTCAGGTGGAGCAGATGTTTAGGAGCAACTTATTTTTACATGTTCCTCACTTGTTTTACGCTGTGGTGACAATGCTGTTAATCTTACACCACAAGTGAACTGAGCTGTGAAAAGTGGAGAGCAATGGAAGCTGAGCAGACAGACAGGTTAACCAGTTGACGGTGTTCTAAACTGGACCTGACTGAACTGTCAAGTGTGTTGTCAAACTGCTGTCCACTGCGCCGCGAGAAAATGTCAGCAGACTCCCTCAGACTACAGGTCTGTTGGTGTTTTGACTAGATGGAGGAAGCCGAGGGCGGACACAAATCACAAGAGCACCACTGTTAAAATAAAACAAAAAACAGGCGACTGTGTATTGAGGGTTTGAGCCAAAGAAAATGCGGAACAATGTGCAGAATTTGGGTGTAAACCTGTCATTTCGCCTCCACAAATTTGATTCAATTTGGAGTCTTGACCCCCAATATGTGTCTGCTAAATTTGTTTCTTCTTCGTGTCCTGTTTGCTCCCTATTTCTCTCCACCTGCCTCTCTGTCCTCGACTGTGTCAGGAAACAGCCCCTATAAAATCCAGTGCATGTATAATTATAGTCACTTAAATTGCTTTTGTTGTATCATGCAGCTCCTCTTCATAGTTAAGTGTCCAGTTAAGTAATGTGGTGGCCCACGCACTCAATGAATACTGTGAGCTTCATTTGACTGCGAGTGCCTTGTTTAAATTGGCCTTGAATTAGCCCGACACTGTGCACCACATATAGACCCAGTGACTCCGGCTGCAAATTTTGGAATGAAATACGAACACAAACGTCCTCATTCTCTTCCCAACGCAGGAATGACTTATAGCATTAATTACATTGATCCATGCCAGCTTAATGAACCAATAATGTGAGCCTGCCATTGCCAAGAAAAGGAGCTATGACATAATTAATGACTTACTGCTCACCATGTCAGCAGAGCCCTTATCAGTTCACTATGCGCTATCACTCTGTGCATTATGAATCCTTATTAGACAACCTCCTAGTCACTGCACAGACTATTAACACGATTTTTAAAACATGCCGCTCTAAGGCCAAGCCTTAATTCAAAAGCTCAGTGACTTCAAGGTGCCGTTCATGGTCGCTGTGTTGATTTACCACTGTACTTACATGGGCCAAGAACAGTAGGAGGGGGGAATTTTGCATGAGGTGAAAAAGCCTCATGCTGACATACTGACGGAGGATTTAGTTCAAACAACATGAGACAATCTATTAAAATACTGTATCATAGGAGAAGCATATTGTAAACCTCAAGCGTTGCAATTAAATGTACACGGTTTAATCCACAGTCTATTGATTTTTGTAGCTGCAGTACAAATTTCCTTTGTGAGTTTTCTTATACCCATCTATTGAAATTACAAATACAAGGCGCACTAAATTATAGATAACAGTGGATCCTCTCTGTACACTTCTGAAAAGAACTTATTTAATTAATTCCTGCTCACAAAGACAATCCTATCACTGTATGCACTATTCAGAATTTCACCGACAGTAATCAAAGCAATATCCCACAAGAATAAGAGCAAAGCCAGTGACCCCCCTAACTCTGAAATGTGCTTCAAAAGCTACACTCTCTGCTTAAAGGCAACTCTCACTCCTTTCAAGTGAGTCAAACTGATCAACTCAAACGCTGGTCTAGAGTGGCATATTTACTTCTATGATTCTGACCCAAATGCTAATGATAGCTATTAAGGCTAGGCTGGTTAATGACATCGAGGGAGCTGTGAACGTGGCGTGACCGACTTGGGTGTTTTCATGTGGGTATGATACGGTAATGGGATTAACATGGCGTACCTAAACCCACATTGAGATAAGCTCAATGAGGCCCTATTAAAAATACATTGCTGGCAACAATGGAGTTACGGAGGGAGCGGGTGAGAATGAGTGTGTCTGACTGTGTGACTTTGATAGAAAATGCGCCCAACTGTGCTTCATTGGCAACTGGAAAAAAAAGAAGAAAAACAGAGAACAAAAGGGTTGGTGATGGCCTTTTCTACAGTCCTTTTTTTTATACTCTATTATGTGTTTTCTTCATTTGTTGCTGGGTTGGGTGCAGTTGTGTGGGATGAAATACACAGCACAAAGTAGGAGCATTAACCAAACCTGGAAAAAGGGCTTTAACATTCAACTCATGTGGGAAGAAGCTGTCCTGATGAGTGTTGCTGCATCTGTATATCTTGTATACCTGACAATGAGTAAGCATCAATTAACATGAGGTGAATGTGTGCTGTGTGACTGATTAACCAAATAACATGAAAGGATGTAAATTTAGCTCCTAATGAACACATCTTTTGCCTCCTCATGCATGATTATCCCGGCTCTATTATTACATATGCATAAAGGCACACATGTCAGATCCTGTCCATTATTTATGATCTTTGTTGTCAGTCTGCAGTGTCTGCAGGGAAATGAGAAGTTGTCATTGCAAGTTTAAACTTTTTCCCAAACACACACACCATATGTAGTGAATAAAAACACAAAAAATGCATAAATTAAACTGCATAGCTGTTAGTGATTATACAAATGTAAGAAGGGCCTTACCGGTGTTGTTGCGATAGGGGCCTGTGTCTGGCCCCTGGCCCTGGCTGAGGCTCCTCATGGGGCCCTTGTTGTGGTAGACACGTTCTTCATAAATGGGGTCTATGTGGTGCTCTGGAGACCCTAAGGGCCGAAGGGGCTCCTGACTGTGCTGACTACTGTAGGAGCCACGAGAGCCTGGAGAAAAGAGAGAAAAGGAAAGGAGATGTTAGTACGATAGGGAGACAGGATGAAAGAGTAAATAAGGGAGAGAGGCAAATGCAAGATGAGGTACAGCGAGAGGTAAAGAAGGGTGGTATAGAGGGTTGAGAGGATGATTTAAAAAATGTGAGGAAAAATGGAGGAAGGGAAGATGGATTGCAATTTCATGCAGGAAATGGAAAGAAAGTGGAATTGGAAGGCGGAGATAAGAACCACAGAGGATGGAGAGGGTGAATCAAGATATACAGGGGTTTTGTAAGAAAGACGATAAAAAATAAGGACAGATGATTGTTGCAGAAGATGGATGGGTACACAAAAAGAAAAGGAACAGGTGTGAAGATGATAGGTGAAAGAAGACGGTAACAGTGATGATGAGACGGAAGGAAAGGAAAGGAAAACAGCAGTCAGCTCAACAATGCATCCCTATGTGACTCCTCTGTTTTTACACCTGTCCATCCACCAAAGACCTTTTTTGTTTTTGCTGGTGTAAAAGTTACAGATCATAGAGTGAAAGACAGCCCAATATGTATACGGTGGACAGATAAGGACGGTGTTGCGTGTGTGTTTGCATGAATAGTAGGGCAAATGGAGATTTAGAGATGCACCAAATCAAAGGTAAAGAAAAAATGACAAAAAAATAAAGAGGCACATGCACAGCGACACATGAGATAGGAAGAAATAGGCAGATATATAGAGAGAGACAGAGGAAAAAAAGAGCGAGAGAGAGGGATGCCTCTGTATTTCATTTTTTTAATCTCCACGGAACACATTGCTGGTCGTCAGCTATAAAATAATGAGATGTAGTGTCCCCCCTCTTGCTCCATGTTTGGCAGCAATCCCACAGACACAGGGCAAGGAAGACATTGACAGCAGGCATTTGTTCATTACACAGCAGAACAAATGTAAGGCCTCCCTCTGAAAACACAGAGCTAAATTAAAATTAGGGGGGAGTAGAAAAGGAGGAGACTCGGGGAATATGAAGACGAGCCAGTGGGGGTGACATGGCAGGAGATAAGGTGAAAAGACGTGCGCATATATTCACACAGGCTTAGAGAGCTCTGAGTGACTGAGAGAAAGAGAGATGGTCCAGTGGAGCTAACGTCGTATCATATCGCATTAGCTCTCAATCGATGGCAAGTCGCATGCCGAGCATTTTCCAGCGGAAGAAAGGGGGGGATGAGTGCAGCGCTTCAAGATTCAGACTTTTGTGTGTATCCACCATCAACTTAACACAGTCAAAACCCCACAACCCTTCAGATCAGATCAGAAATCAATGCATGTGAGGCATTCAGCCATCTCAGCAGGATCAAGTGCATACAGTAGCTATGTTGCAGTTTTTGTAGCAGTTTAGGACCGGTGTCTATTTCTTGTCTTAACTGTCCAATAAAGCAGATAAAGAGTATTTTACAGATGAAACGCAGTGAATACTCAAACAGAAATACACAGCAGGAATCTGTTATCCTAAACCAGCTTCATCCAACAGGAGGTCGGACGTTGCAAGCACCCTTGCTGATGAAAACAAGAGCCAGACTGTGCTTCCTATAGCGGACTACCACAAGTGATAGAGCAGTAGCTGTTCTGAGCATGACTGTGGCAAAGAGGCTATTGCGTTTTGTGCAACCTCTTTTTCAACAGCGTGGTTAACTGACTGGCCTGTTTGCCGCTTTGCTAACAAAAAAGGCTGTCTCCTGTCACACTCTGCTAACCAGCAGCAGCCACGCAGAAAGCCAGTCAGAATAAGGGAGTGAGTAAAGCACATCAAGAGAAAAATGGTTGGAAATCTCAGACGCTACGTCGACCATTGAGCTCAACTGAAATGAGGTAAATTCAGAGACAGATAGACAGAAGGAAAAGGAGCAAGAGATGGTCAAAATATGCATGAAGGAGTGCTAATTAGAGTCGTGGACACACCCATTAACGGCATGACTCATCCCAGCTCTCTCTCTCCCCTTCATCCCTTTCAGCTTTGAAGTCGGTTTTATTTCTTTATTCATTTTTTTTTTTTTTTACTCACAAGGGCCCACTCGTGGAAGTACTGACCTCTTTCTTTCAAAGGGAGAAGGAACTTTAAGTAGAGAAGATAGAATGACGCAGAGAGAGAAACATAGGGAGAGAATCCCTCCCAGGATGTTTTATTCTGTAAAATATTTAAAAAAGGAGAGCAACATCTAAAAACCAACTCTGGTCCCTCGATGCCTCGGTTCTGTTTGTGTAGTTAATAAAAAAGCAAACTAAATATCACACCTGCAGTAAAAAACAAGATATTACACTATTTGTCTTTTCATATAAAGTGCCTCCTGTGACTACCAGAATTGGGTGGTACGCTGTCAAATATGATCGTATAGGTCCAAAGTTTTCTGGGCCAATCATATCAAAAATAGAACAGGACCATATATCTAAATATTCAAGGGATTACTGGTGTGCCAGAGGCTCCAAACTCTAAATATCTGCCCAAATCTCAGTTTTATTTATTAAAAACTAGATATGAGCCATCATGAAAACTGGGCTGTGTTAATTACTTCTAACAAATCAGATCATATAGTCATTCATTTTCTTCGTAATGCTATTATGTTAGTATGGCAAACAATATTTATAAACACTGGACTGTATCACTCAGGCCCTTCATGTAGAAAGCACAGAGGACATTTCTTTTTTTAGGCAATTTCTGTTTCATGCAGCTTAACTCCACTGTAGAGTAGGTGCTATAGAGCTGTTAAGTACCTCTCCAAACAGCCTGCTCACATGAACTCTACTGTGCTATTTCCAGGAGGATGTTGCCCACTAAAGCTAAGCAAACCTCCGACTAATAGTATCTACTAATAATTCAGTTGGTAGGATAGGAAATATGTTAAGTACCAAGAATTACAGATTGAGAAGTTAATATTTGGCATTTCCAGGATTTATGATTTACCTAAATTGATACAATCAACACAGCATGATAGTCCCAGCACATCTTGATAATCATTTGACCCAGTCTGCTAGTGACAGTGACAGTCTGAAATCTCTTTTTTTATTGGAACTCGCTCCTGCCTGGGATCTTTCTCTTTCTTCTTCATTTAAAGTCTTCAAGAGAGATGAAACCCCAGGCGTTGCTTCAAGATCACAGTTATGCCCTCAGGGTAAAGCATGAAGGTCATGTTCTTCATCAATATAGCTCCAACTTTAAAAGACCAATCAATTTAACTCACTCCGGAGCTTCAAAACACTGCCGCCTGGTTTAATCAATATTAATCTTGTCAAATATTTCATTTATGTTGCATAAAAAAATGAAAACACTCAATCTGGAAAAAAGACAAGCACATGGCGTACATTTGAATAAAGCCAAATGAAAGAAGAAAGCTATCTGAAACTACTTTTAGTCTGAATGGCACTTGTGATAGAAGCCTTGAGAGTTTAAAGTCCTTGAAACAGTGGGCTATCTACAGTATTTCATTTAAACAGCCATAAACAGCCAGGCTCAAATACAATTTTACACTATGGACCATAAACAGTTTCAACAACAAATTTTCATTTTCAGTTTGATATTCAGCCAACTCAATTTTGTAGAGTCAAGAGAGAAAGCTGGTGACTAGTCAATGCAACTGCAGCAGCAAATAAGGCGAGCTGAGGCACTGAAACCAGTGTCATTCTATCACATTCAGCACCCAGACACAGTAAATACATCTTATTCCATGACACAATTAGAATCTGAATCATGTTAATCTTCTCAGAGCAGGCTTCTGTCTGGTAGTCACACCAGACCTGTTCATAAACAGCTCACAAGTATTACTGCTGAACAGCTAATGCATTCAAGTTTTTCTTTATAAAGGGCAGCCACAAAGATGCCTCTGGTGAAGTATGTAAAAGTGCTCGGATATAGAGTAGATAACTCTACAGCACAATGTTGTACTTATTTAAAGACTGGCTGATTCAATCGATTTATATGCAGAACTTGACATTTCTTAGAATGGCAGTGGGATACGTTAAAATGTACCATGGGTCCTCTCTTATAGCACAAATGCTCCATTAACGTAAAATGTTGGATCAACAGCAGACACAAACACTCAAAGATATAGCGAGGGACTGTCTTGTATCCTTATACCACTCACAGTGTAGTTCATTCGTTTTAACATTATCAGTAGAGCACATTTACATGGGGGAGTTACACATATGTTTATGTTTATATCTATGTGTGAGTGTGTGGTCTCCTACCTGCCAGACTGCCAGGCCTCTGCAGTGTAGCAGTAGCGTAGAGCTCGTGGGAGATCTTGTACTGGTCAGAGGCGTGGTGAGCTGCCAGTCGTTTCGGAGACAGAGTGGCATAGCTCCCTATGCCCGAACTCATCTGCAAAGACAAGAGTTATATTTTAAATGAACTTATACACATACATTGCTTCTTATTAGATTACAACAGTGTTGGCAGCCAAATCTGTAACAGCTGACATGAATGATATGTTTCCATTTGGGTGGTGCAGATAGAGAGCCTGTGTTTTTTCAATTTACTTTGCCAATTTACTCCTGGGTCTATATCCAAATTGGAAACTTTTGTAAAATAGGGTTATAAATTAAAATTGGCACTATTTATTAACCATGTCCAGACCACTCAGAGTTAACAATGTAATTTACTTGTAGAACGTCCACACAGAAAATACTTTCAATCATAGTACAGTGGGAGATATTAGTTATAGGCATAAAACAAATTAACCTGAGAAACCAGGGTTTATATAGTTGCAATGTGAAAAGATAACCCACTGAAAGAACGAAAACTGACTTGTATAGATTTTTGTTTGAAGGTACGACTCAATCTGAAAATTGTTCTGGAGCCGCACTACGCCATTATTTGTCATGATTAAAGATCTGACAAAGTGGACAAAAATATAATCATCCCTCGAACACAGAGCCGCTTGGCATCAATCAATAGGATGACAACACAATATCATACTTAAATGGAATGGTCCATCTGTCAATTACAGCACTGTTCAATAAACGACAACACTGGGTATTAGCACTGTAAATACCATGCTTTGAAATATAATCTTTGTACTACTATGCTGCATAATAGACACCGTCAAACTGCTTTCTGAATCTGTTGTCTGTAGAATAACTTGCTTTAATGAAAAACTACTAATTGTGTAGAAAACAATGTGATAAATATACCCGGTCACCCAAGAAGTTGGAATAAAATATATATTTTTTTTACCTCTTTCCATGATATTATTGTGACAATGTGATTTATTATTGACAGATAAAAGTGTATATCTTGTCAAAACTTTATTAATCTCTTCCAACCTATATCACAATGGAAATGAAACTACAGTTAACAGAGGATTGTGTTTGAAAACAAAATGATTCCAACTTTATGATTCCAACTGGCTGCAGAAAAAAAAAAACACTCATGCTATGCTAGATGCTACAATTTACTTAATTGAGGAAGGGAAAGGTTCTGTGTGCACACCAGAACCATGTCATGCTCTCACATGCACAAGTGTGAGACATAATTCAACTATTTTTATATTGATTGTCCTCTAGAGCAGTGGTTCCCAACCTTTTTTTTGAGGGACCCACATTTTTACCATTGTAAACTTTGGCGACCCCCCCATTGTCCATTGTTTCTATGAAGCCGAACTCAATGTGACTTTCATGGTACCCTTTCTTTTTTTACTTTTTGAGATATTCAGCATTTTCATCTCCCTGACACTTCGCCGTTTTTCCATTAACTCAGTGTTCCTGTTGTTAGGTGAGGTTACCGCTAGGTGAGGTTACCGCCAGGTGAGGTTACCGCTAGGTGAGGTTACTGCTAGGTGAGGTTACCGATAGGTGAGGTTACCGATAGGTGAGGTTACTGCTAGTTGAGGTTACCGCTAGGTGATGTTACCGCCAGGTGAGGTTACCGTTAGGTGAGGTTACCGCTAGGTGAGGTTACTGCTAGTTGAGGTTACCGCTAGGTGATGTTACCGCCAGGTGAGGTTACCGTTAGGTGAGGTTACCTGTGTATACTGCCGGAGGGATGTTACACATGTCCTTATTCTCGCGATATAGCCTTTATTTTTAAACTTTTCTATTGTGATTTTTCTATTTAAATAAATGAATAAACGTTTAATGTAGCCCTTATTTAGTTGTTTTTGTCCCACTAATGTAAAAATGCTGACTCATCTATATTTAACACATCAGATTTATTACATCCCTTAAAATCAAGAGGGGTCGGGCCCCCTCTGTTGGGAATCACTGCTCTAGAGTTCATAATTCTCTGTTCCATTCATACAGTGCAGTAGTATTTGCAATTTGAATGCATGCTGCACCTAAAAAGATCGAAATATCTATTAAAAATGCACTTCCTTGCTACAGGTGTAACAGTGTTGCATGCTGTACCTGGTGAAGTGGAGACGATGATGAGCTGGCCCCTCCCCCTGCCGCTGTAGAGTTGGGTGGAGATGCAACCCTCAGGGGAGACCCGCCCCCTCCTGCTGTTGTCACAGCAACTGTGGTGCTGAAAGACAAATGGGCAAAGTAACATAATTTGTATGAAACATAATGACTTCAAATGATTCATTCCATTTCACATATAAAAGCCGTAATATGCTTGTGTGTGAGTGTTTTATATTCACTGCATGCCAAAAGGAAATGGTAATTTTCCCTTTCCTTTACCATACTATTCTTTTGCAGTCATTGTTTATTCATCCCTCCTCTCACACTGTCTGTGAAACCTATGAATGAGACTAATGTTTTAAATACAGTAATTATTTCTGTGAATCTCTACCTGTATGACTTGGCCAGTCGATTAGCAGGAGATTGTTTATTTGGAGAGGAGGAGGAAGGCAGGCGCTGAGTGGTAGAGTACCCCGGTGCGTCGGAGGCTGATCCCAGGCGTTGGAGTTTACCCGGGGAACCGGATCCCGAGCCTCCTCCTCCAGACAGAGGGGAACTGACACGCTGGGCGGGTAAGGTGGAGCTGGAGTAGTAGATACCTGCAGTGGAGAGAGAGGAAACTTAATAAAGGGGGGAAAGCAGAAGAATGCCTCAGTGATTCTTAAGAGTCTCTGGGTGGGGTCCTGGAAAGTATACCCCCTAGGAACTCTATACCTTTGCTGGGGTGCCTTAACAATTAAGTGGGCCATAATGGAGAAACATTTCTTTCTGTCTGTAGTGGGTTTAATTTTAAGTTTTTAGTGAAGATACTGATAGCATATGAAAACAGAACATCGGACCATTTTCAATTTGCCAAATTCAGTTACAAATGGCAGGGGTGCACCGATTGATCGGCCGATTCCTTTACGTCAAACCGATCTTATCTACCTAAATAATACCCCCCCCCCCCCCCCCCCCCCCCCCCAACTTTTCAGACCCCCCCCCCCCCCCCCCCCCCCCCTTAGCAACTATTTTTCAAGAAAGCGACTGGAGACAAATCCAGCGACTCCTTCTTAATCTTCTTAACGAGCTGCTAACGAGCCAGAGGCCGGCTCGTTAAGAAGAGCCGCTGTTAGCTACAGTTAGCTCTGTAGCAGTACAGTGTGTATGTGCTGCTGCGCAGGTGTTTACTTGGCGATCTCTGTTTGTTTACAACAAGCACCGGAGACTCTGTGCACAGTTAGCAATGCTGGTAAATCACGATCACTATGTTTATGATCAGCGGCGAAAAGTAAACGTCACCTCCAGAGTCTCTAAATCCCTCTGGGGGCTAACTTATCCCGCCCATAGACTGCCGTGGAAAACCCTCTCCTCCGTTTGTTTCTTCTTCTACAGCTTGGCATCTAGCCGCCACACTGTATCATCAAATGTTACGCTGCCCCCGTGTGGAAGGCACCAGTAATACAACTTTTTTTTCTTCCAGATATGATGAACTATTCGATTTTTATATATTATATATCTATTTGAATATTCGAAATCGATGCCGTCCCTAGTTGTCTGTATGTTGCACAGAACAAAAACCACTTTATTTATGATTGCAGTTCTTTTGTTAGTTTGTCCTGTAAATTGTTGCTATTTATTTTAAGTTCAATATTTTATTAACTACCTCAGACATTGTGATTTCCTTTATTTGTGAAAGAAAAATACTGCTGTGTTATTGTTTTTCAATATAATAAGATTCAAACACTGAAGGTGTATGCTGTGAGTTATAAAAAAATCGGTATCGGCCAAAATCGGAATCGGCAGGTCAGGCTTTTTAAAAATCGGCGATCGGTGATCGGCCAGAATCGGTGCACCCCTACAAATGGGTGTAACAAATGCCATCAACCCAAAAATTGCTGCAACAACTTATGAGATATACATGGTCACCCATAAAGTTGGAATAAAATATTGTTTACCTCTTTCCATGCAATAATTGTGACAAAAGGACTTTTTCTTGGTAAACTCTAAATAGTAAATATCCTGCACTTATATATCGTATATTATCCAAAGCGCTTTACACTACAGATTCACCCATTCACACACACATTCATACTGGTGGCTGAGGCTACCAGGGCGCTCTGGTGCCACCTGCCACCATTGGAAATTCTGCTGAAGGATACTTTGACATGTAGGCTGCCATGGGATCAAACCACCAACCTTCGGGTCGATGGGCAACCGATCTACCAACTATACAACCATACAACAACTTTGAAATCACAATTAACAGAGGATTGTGTCTGAAAACAAAATTATTCCAACTTTATGGATATCTGTGTAGTTCAGCACAGAAATTGACTTCAGAAAGCCATACATTAATGTTCTGAACCATTATACACTTTATTAGGTTTACTTACTGTGCTGAGCTCAAAGCATCTTAAATAATCTTCAGATCCCCAGCTTGCAGATAATGCACACCACTTCTATGTGGCATTTATTGTTGACCTCCTATCTCTGCCTAAAAATCCACTGCTTACAACCCCCAATTCTCCGTAAAAGGGTGCAGAATTAACATGACAAAATTATACTCACTGCAAGCTCTGGAAACATTATGCTAGTAGCAAGTGTTTGGTTCCATTGCTTGTGCATCTCTATTAGTGTCCCCAAGTGTCATCTCTGTGTATCCACAGCACTTCATACTTTGTCACATTCATTTATTATAAAGAAAATGCACCTGAAAGAGCAGAGATGAAAAGGAGTAGAGAAGAAAAACAAAGAGGTTTCTCACCTGACCCTGATCCAGTTTGTGATGGTTGCTGCTGGGCTGCACGACTAGATGTCACCTGAGGGGATGTGGGGGAACACAGAGCAAGTGACGGAAGAAGAGTCATGACAGGGAAGAAGGGATGGGATGAGTAGAGGGAGTGATTAACAGGCGATGGAGAAGTTGGGAGGAGGAAAAAGGGGGAGACAGAGTTAAGAAAAATTGGATAAAATAGAATAAAGAGGGGTGGCCATCAAAATCTTTTATGCACAATGAGTACAGTGAAGCCTTTGAGGAGTCCCGGATGAACCTAGAGCAGCTAGTAATGAAATCCCCACAGAAAACAGAGGCTGATTCAAACAGACTCACAGAAGCAGGCCATGGAGTCCTAAAAGTTGGGCTGACTGAAATCACTTCTTATAACGCATTGTTGCACCAGCTACTCAAAGTTGATCGAATAATTACACAATCCATAGTGTATTCATGTCTTGATATCTATAATCTGTCATTACATAAACTGCAATATTCACAAATAATTGAATTGGTTATGAGAGAAGACATTTGCTATTAAATCACCCATACTGACTTTTTATGGTTTAATCTATAAATCTATCAATATCATACAATCTAAGTCTTGATTTTGAGCGAGACTGAAAGGAGGGCAGCGGAGTAAATTAACATTTTTGCTCTCCCACAGTTCTGCTACCTACCACACGTCACATGCTGGTCGATCCTAATATATTCTCCTTAGTCTCCAGAGACAGTAGGGGAGAGCATATGCCAGTGCTCCACTGAGTCTCATATAGCCTTATGTTGATGCTTAAAGCTGTAAAGCGGATTCAAATACATTATCACCATCCTGACACGGCTGCAGTTGTACAAGGCCACATTATGCAAGCACAGTCACTGAGTCACCTTGGAGCACTGTCATCACTGCATACAGTAGTTACTCTCAGAGAACTCGAAATACTCAGACCTTCTGTTTCTTCGCATTAATGTTATAAATAGTCACATTTTCATACAGTGACACATCATCATATTTATTTGTTGTTCATATGTCTGACTGTGAATTTATATATTGAGGCAGATACACATTTAAGCACAAGTATAAACCAACAAGATCTCCAACCTAAATGACAGAATATACTTTTTTTTTACAATACCACCCATAACAACACATGGCTCACGGTTGCAAAAAAAAGCTGCAGTTTCAATGAATTTTGGCTATAAAACCCCTGTTCTATGTTTAGGGCGAAAAAAACTTTCTGGAATTATAAAAAGTAAAAAAAGTAAAAAAAACACAGCAGTAAAGTAGTTACGAGGGTGACATGAGCCACGGAAGTTACGTAAAAAAAGGAAGTTACGTAATAAGTGATTTACTTTTGTTTTCACATCTTCTGGATGAAAGTCTGCTGTTTGTTTGACTCCTCCCTCCCACCCCTAGTGTGACATCCCCCATTTAAGCACCGCATCTCCTACCCCTTTTCGACCAAAGTAAATCTTATTCTTTTGTGGGCTGGCTGGTTCGCAGTTGGTGTCTGCAGCCTATACGTCTCTCTCCGGCTCAGCAAGTATAATAAGTGGTCTCAACAAATGTTGATCCTGGCTTTGTGTGCCTTCATTGGCCTCCAAAACCCCCACTGGTACTACACACTACACATGCTCTGCTTGTCTTGGTCGCTATGGACATTAATTACGCTCTGATTAACAATGAATGTAAGACGTTAATGTTAGACTTTGTGATAAACTACCGCTAGCCCACTACCGCTAGCCCACTACCGCTAGCCCACTAACGCTAGCCCACTAACGCTAGCCCACTAATGTTAGCCCACTAATGTTTCAATCACATTGCAGTTAAACAAATAAAATCAAATTAATGATGAATGTTTAAATACACTATAATCCCACCCCCAGCCCCTGACGTATGTGGTTCGTGGTTCAAGACCAGCAGAGAGTTGATGCTGTTTTGGAACCAGTTTTCCTGGCCGAGAGCCGGTTCTTTTGCTAAAACGAGGAACTGGTTCTAGATTAGCCCTGGAACTGCCTTGGTCGAAAAAGGGTAGCGGTCAGTCACCACTACTATGTCAACAAGATGGCGGTGAAGGAGAGTCTAAAACGTAAATATGAGTGGTATTATGCTGCCTGTACAAGCACCCTATATTGTTATTTTCGAGGAACCAGTCTTGTACTAACGCCTATGCAAACACACATAAAAGTGTCATCAGGACAAACACCCAAACAAGCTGGGGTTAAGTTAGGAGGCTACATCTGTACAGAACAGTTTCCAGGTGTACATTTTTGCAGCTGTGCAATTGTGCAGAAAGATTGGTAGCAAAAAAAAAAAAATAGCATGCCTGCTCAGCAAACCTTCGCTGGATAAATATAGCATCACATACACTCACGCACACCATCTCCCATTATGCTCTGAATGCCAGTTTCTGGTTATATTCTCCTGCTCTGCGATGAGCCAAAGCGTGTCTGCTGAAGACAACAGGCCTTTGGTTCCAGTGCTGCTTTGTTTGCAGAGGGGTCATGGAAAGTGATTTATCTCGGGCTGAGTGGATTAGCAGTCTCTTTCAAAAAATGTGACATGCAGTTTATGGAGGCAAACAGGCAAGAGACAAGGAGACACTGATAAAGACCAAAAAAAAGGAAAATTGGTGAGATGAGGAACAGGTAAATTATACAGTGAGCTATGGCAGCTTCCATTTATCGTATTACATGTTCTTGACTTAGTAACATGCTGACTCTGTGTGTCTACGTCTTGTGTATATGTGGAAGTGCTTATGAAAGTGTACAGTATTGCATTCAACCATGAGTTGCTGATCCGCCCTGATCTCAACACACAAGAAGTAAATCCTGATAGAAGCTGTAACTTAACCTGGCTCAACTACAAAAGATTGGCTGAATTTTACTCCCAATCCAACAGCCCTGGAAGGTAAATATACCTTGAGAATCACTGCTACAGTCAAAATCTGTGGCCATGAAGTCAGAGATAAAAAAATGGCTTAATTTACAGTAACCGGTCCGATTTAGAATCAGCTGTGGGTATGCACTTTTTAATAGCACGCTCCTCAATAACCCTGCAGCAAGAATAAACAGATTTTTTTCCTCTCTTCCTTCTTACACAGATGACTTTGAAACTATAATTTTTTGAAATAACACTGAAAGATACTCAATGTCAACAACTTCCACACGTTTGATTCCACACATCATGAGTTCCCTCTAACAGTTGACAGCAACCTCAGTTTCTCGGAATAATCAACTATAAAATCAAGTCTAATTTTTCTGCCAACTTCCATAAATAAATCCATTTTTATGTCAACTCCTTTCAAACAACAAAGAATATTAATGTGTTTCATGATGGAAAGCCACAATCCATCTTTGTTCTGTCTTTGTAATTCCTATTCTTCCCTGTTTTTGGCAACTAATTACTTCGTTCAGCATAAAAACTTCATTCAAACCGTTCAGCTCAAAGAAGACATCATCTGAATCACTGTGTGCGGAGCTTTCATACTTTTTGAAATAATTTTTTTTTCTTGCATTTTCCCCCATCATAATGAATGGATGTAATGTCGAGAGTCAGAGTGGGTGACAACTGTTCCTTTTTTTACCTCTTTAACCCAATTAAACAAATATTATGAATTATTAATGAAAACACTTTAAACTATTATCAAAAACATTGACATGCAACCACACAAGTATTTTACTGGAGTAGCTCTTTGGACAGCTTAAACTCACGCAACTTATTACATTTGGGTGGATTCTATCTATCTATCTATCTATCTATCTATCTATCTATCTATCTATCTATCTATCTATCTATCTATCTATCTATCTATCAAAAAAAAATCTAAATTAGCATCCCTAGTGACATCACATGTAGGATGGAGTTAGAAAACAAGAGTCCTCATACAAACAATGTAATTAATTAAAACCCTCAAAAGGTACAATTTTGATTCCAGAAAAGGTTAGACCATTGTTTAAAACAGAATGCTGTCATTTCACAAAAATGTAAATAAAAAGAGAATACATAAAATTCAGAATTCAAAGTCTCAACTTTTTTGGGTATTGTAATAGGAGCTTACAGTAGGCTTCATGAGCACTGACTTTTCTATAGATCTCAATTTTTTTTTCTTGACACACACACAACTCCCTGTACATAACAGTGCTAACATTCTCATTGTAATTAACTATAAGTCTCTTTTAAACACCTTTCATTGACTACACTTTATTTTGCCCCATTTATGCCTTTTCCTATTATTACAACTCTTCATACTCCTTCAGCTGCCCCTTCATACAAAGTTAAGCAAATATAGGAATTAAGCTCCTAGCCATTTATCGAGCAGTGCTGTTCAGCTCCAAACTATACATACAGCAGTACAGTCCAGCTTCCAGCTCTTCAACAATGCCCTTTAGCTCCCGGCTGTCCATCCAGTGATGCAGTTCAGTGCCAGCTCCTCAGCAGCCCGCAATTCCACCTCAGTTTCTTCAAAAATGACATTCTCTTTCCTCTATAAATGTGAAAACCTGGACTTATGCCATATATTTAAAAAAAATACACTAATGCTGCTGTTTTTGACCATTTTCTGACTGCAAAGAGAAGCAGTATTAATGGGATTGTGTGCTTACGTGTATCAATCCTTTCACCATAATATGCAGGTAATTTATCCTAGCCTTTCTCATAGCTGGAACGACAGCTTACCATGGATTACCGCAATTAGTGGCAGTCTTTAAAAAATGCTTGGGTATTTGAGGTGTTAAAAGAACCTATGATAAGTGCACATGTAAGTGTGTTACATAAACAATGTCATTTGATGTGTTTGTTTGAGCGGATAAAGGGTTATTAGAGAGTGGATTATTAAAAGTGTCTATAAACAGCCAGTGAGAGGTCCTAATCGGGATCTGAGCCACTATTCAGAACAGTGTGCACCATAAAAATCTCCTATATAAGTCCCCTGTGCTAGTTTAGTAGGTTATGAAGCCAAGTGAGAGAACTAAAGCTAATGAGATGCAGGCCACAAAACTGAGTTTAAGAACCCTGTTAATGGGTTATGTTACTTGATTGTGTTCAACACTGCAGATGTGCTACAGTCATCAAGATGAGACGGACAGAAACTTTAGACTGATGAGGAGCTGAGTAGATAAATGAATAAACAGATGGATGGGTTATTTGCCAGGTAAATAAATGATGAGTATAGATGAATTGTTGGCTGAGTTAACTTAAAAAATAGAAAGCCTGACACGCTGTGTGATGGAGAGCACTTTCTCCTTCCCATTCTTTGTCATCTTGCAGTGCTGCTTCTCTTTTCCTTCAGTAAAACACTGGGATGTTTGAGGTGCCATGTATCCATGCATTATTAAAGCGGGGCCTCTCAGGGTTATAAATACCCTACAGAAGAGCAGCAACATGCTAGACCTTTCACTTTCTCTCTCACTCTGCCTGAAATAGTCAGTTGTGCAAACTTTTGGACACACACACCACACACAAACACACAAACACACACACACACACACACACACACACACACACTGAGTGCATAAAAAACACCCCCCTGTAAATGCATGTGCACATGCCTGCACCCACACCAACAAAAACCTGCATGCATTGCACATGCATGTAAGCTGCACCTGCCTATCTAGCAGCACTGGTTTGTTTGCGTAAAGCTATTCATGAGCAAGCCCTGCTGACAACACTGGCCCCATTACACTGACAAGCCAAAAACATCAGAGAGGAGGATACATACACACACACACACACACACACACACACACACACACACACACACACACTCATGCTCACATCCGAAGAGATGGTGAGCAGAGAGGACAGGGAAGGAAGAAGGGGGAGGGAAAAGAGGACAGGACAACTGCAATACAAGGGAAACAGGACAAGAAATATTATAGAATTCACAATGCAGACAGAATAAAAACTCCTTTATGCTTTATCTGCCCATCTATCTATATGCCTGTCTATCTGTTTTTCTATCTTTCAGGCTTTGCCTCCTGTATTTCTTACTTATTAAGAGAAGGAATGGGAGCTCTCTCAGCTCTGAAATGAGCTTTGGTGGGACTGGAGAAGGGAAATGAATGAATGTGTTCACAAAGACAGTGGTCACCTCCTTCACCTCTCTCTTTCAAAGACACACACACACACACACACACACACACACCTTACTGAAAGCCTGTGCAGGTCCTTGATAAGATACATTAAATATATACTCAAAGAGTTTAAATAATAATCTGTTATATAATTACTGACCTAAAATATTTCCTCTTTGAGATCATAACCATCCATCACAAATGGAACACTTGCCCCCAAACACTTGCCATACCTTTTAATGAAGCACTGCAGCTGCTTGCTGATTTAGCTGATGTGTGGGTGTTTGTTTGAAAGCACACATCTGTGTGTGTGTGTAAGCTTGTGTGCATAGAGCACGTGCATTACCATTGATATGTTAAGGACATGAAAATTGGAAATAATTGGCTCCTGTAGGCTGGAAAGTAATTAGGTGGGTGTTCTCTCTTCTTCAACACGCTGCTGTGATTAATATGTGACTTTGTCTCCAGTTTTATATCTCAAGTCCTCATAAACAAGACACTTGCTGAGACTTCTCTGTGTGCATTTAATCATCCCCTCATTTTGAAGTTTGAGCATCTGATTACCTGTCTTCTTCTAAACAGGTTGAAGGAATCTGTCTCTCCCCTCCTCCCAGATGCAGCCAAATGCGCAATGGATTGCTTTAAAAGCCAGTAATCGTGAGTAAACTTCCTCAGTATGGCTAAAAAAGTGATTCTGTATAAATATGTACTTATATACACTGATCATCTAGACCCAAATGCGACGTTAAATGAATCCACATGCTGTGAGGGTACGGAGAGCATGCAGCTAGAAGAATGCTGTGGCAAAAAGTGCATTAAAAAAAAGGAGGTAGGAAAAAAGGGGTGGAATGTTCACCCAGTCTGTGAAGGAATAACAGAGGAGCAAGGAATCTGAAAAAATCTGCATATACAATATGTCTCAACACTGTGACTCAGTGTGCCTGCAATGAGCAAAAAAGTACAGTGCATTTGTAATTTTAAACAGTGGAGAACTCACTTCAGGTGCAATTTAAATATTTAAAATCCATTGACACCAGCATGCTGTATAAGTTTTCTGAGAACAGACACTTAAGTTTATATGAATGGCCCCTTTTTCATCATCATCGTCACACGTCAACGCATGCTCATTATCTGTGTACAGCAGTGTTTCCTACCTGGTTGTAGCTGTGCACGGCTCCTCCAACCTGCCCGCTGCGCTGAGGAGTTGCTGCGGAGATGCTGTCGCTAAGGGCGAGGGTCTGGTTGCTATGGTAGCTGGCAGAGTACTGAAGCGAAGCCTCCGGGGTGGAGTTGAGCTGCAAGGAACTCTGGGAAAGAAGAGCCGGTCCTACCGATAGAGACAGGAGTTGTGTATGGTTGGGTAGGTGGTGGGGGTTGAGTTGGGTTTCCAAGTGTGTGTGTGTGTATGTGTGTATGCATATATAGAGAGAGTGAGAGAGTGAGTAGAGAGAGATTAAGAGTGAGAAAGAGAGGGGGCGTAAAGGGGAGAGATTGAGAGGCGAAGAGTGAAATGGGGAAGAGAGAGAGCAGCAATTTAGAACAGATAGTGCAGCAGTGCAGCACTCCGTGAGTTGGAGATGGCATACATAATTTATTAGCAGAGGGAAAGAGAAACAGAGGAACAGAGAGAATGGGAGGAGGAGGAGGAGCAGGGAGATGGAGAGGATGGGAGGAGGAGGGCTGAAAAGAAGAAAGTTGTAATGGATGGAACACCTAATAACTTGATTTGTTACCTCCCCAAACATGTTCATTTTTACTTTGCACTGTCGACTTGTGCAAAAACAAACTTGACCCCTTGTGTAAGATATAAGGAAGTCTAGTTGTGGATGAATCACCGAACATTGCTGTATTTTTTTTGTTATCACGATATGGCTTCATATATCTCATCAGCCATGCATTTAAATAGCCTAAGCATCATTTATGCATTGATTTAGATGATTATATGGCTGTAAAACACACATTTATGAAAGTTTAACCCCCAAGTTTAGCACAGTGTCATCCCTAGCAGTCATTGCTTTGGCGTCAAATAATAACTCCCTCTCCCTCATTCCCATGCTGTGCACATAAAGCTTATATTGATTGGGAATAAGAACATCATAAGGCAGTTTGTAAGATGAACAATCTTTCAAATTGTGTATGGAGAGATGAGGTGAACCGAAGGGAACTGCTACAAACCACTCGATAGTCAGTGGCGTTTGTGTGAGGGGTTACATAGGTTATCTTGTATGTGTGATTATATGGGTGGTTTGGTTTGGCTGAAGAGCAGTTAGGTCTGTGACCTGTTCACTCAACGGTGTATAAATATTTCATTAAGTTGCTATTTTTACTCTTTCTCTTTCCCTCTGAATACACATTTCAGGTATGTCCACTTACAGTTAGTGTAAGGAAGCCAAAACAAGTTGTTTTAATTATACTTTCCCGAATATAAAATTTCTAAATATCATGAATATGCCCTTGTAAAGTCTACAATAAGTATCATCCCCAGAGTTCCTTTTTTACCCAAAATAACAAAGACCCCTTATTATCCTGCCATATCTATTTGCATCGCCCTCTCTCTCTCCCTCTCTCTCTCTCCCTCTCTCTCTCTCTCTCCCTCTCTCTCCCTCTCCCTCCCTCTCCCCTCTCCCTCTCCTTCTCCCTGTGAGCCTGTGCGCTGTGAACCAAGATCAACTCCTCTGCTTCTTGCCTTCACAAAAGACTTGTCTTTTCTCATCTCGATTCATCCCTTGCTCTTTATGAATTATTAAACAGCACTTTGAGTTACGCAGACTGAGTGGGAGCTCCCAAACTCATCATCACTCGGCCTTGGTGTTTGTTACATTGTGTGTGCGTGCTTGTGTAACAAAAAAAAAATTGTGTGTTTGTTTCAATGTTTGTATGTCTGACGCAAAGTGGAGGATGGTCAGATGATAGTAAAGTCGTTAGGAGGGTCGATGGGGAAATTCTTAGTGTGTTTAGGAGCTCATGTGTGTATTCTGTTTGTGTGTATGTATGACTATGTGAGTGAGTAAGAGGGTGAAATGAAAAACATTGTTGCCAGAGGGGCTTTAAGCCTTTTCATGCCTCTATTGAGTCTCACAGTCCCTGTTAAAATGCAAAATTAACATCTCAGCGACTCACTGTCATTTTTTGCTCATGAAATGTTGACACACGCTCATGCCACACGTAAACACACACCTTTTAAAAAAGGTTTTAAGATAGCACATTGCACAAAGGCCCCAAAGTTATTGCTTTGAGAAGTAAATTTCATTTCATGATATTAACTTTTTTCTTGTTTGTGTCTCTTTGAACACATATTTATGTGTATTCTGTTGGCTCTGTTGTGACACCTTACCAACTACAATATCAGCAGAAAGCAAAAAGCCTCCCTGTTTTGTGCCACCTTTCACTGAAGACAGCAACATGTCACTGTTCTATGTATTTTCCCACTAAGCTATTTACAGCGCTACCTTTTGGGGGAAAAACACACCAACACACAAATAGCTTTGCTGAATTTATCTGCACCCACACATTGTGATGCTTTTGGTAGAAACCCATTTGCAAAAATGGAAAAAAAAACAGCTGGGTATGGAGCATCCACAATAAGAGTGCTCACAATGAGAGTGGCATCTATTTGGACTCAGATAAAGCAGGAGTGACGGGGATTCAGGCTCTTCCTGCAAACAAGATAAGAATCAAATTGTGTGACATGTCTCCCCACTGATCTGCATGTGCATTAACATGCAACATGTTCCTTATTAAAGGTGACCAACAACAGAAATCTTTAGGTACATAATAAAAAGCAGCTTTTTAACTTCTATTCCATCCAGCTTTTGTGATATTCTGCATACGTGATCTGTATGCACAATCTGTATAAAACCTATGGAATTATATGTGAGTAAACTCTCCACATAGAAATGCACTGAGCAGCATGTTCAGCGCAAATTCTTAAAATGCCATCCATTACAGCAATATCAAGTATCAAAAAGGTCAGCAGACAGTAAGTGAAATGGGAATGCAGTGTTCCAAAACCAATGACCTGCAAAGAAAATGCCAAGCACATTTAACAAGACCTCGCACACAGGCTGCCTCTCAATCACTGTTTGAATTGGTTTATCAGAATACAAGGCCTACAGGAGAGAAAAGCTGCTTGAAACTGGATCTTTGTTGGTACAAATCCAAGAGCAGCGTGGAGTGTTAATGTGTTTGCTTGGCTGTTATCTGTTTGTCTCCACATCATAAGACAAAGACATTTTTATCAGCTCATACAAGAACACTCGTAGTTTTGAATTAGGCCTTGAAAGGAAAGTTCATCGGCTGCTGAGATGTCTTCCCTCTTGAATATAATAGAGTTAGATAGCACTCGGCATGTTGTGCTCCAAGTGCCAAAAATTAGATTTGAAAAACTCAACAGTAATGTCTTTCTCCAGAAATCGTGACCTGGTTACTCACGATGATCCACACCCTTGATGTGAGCAGTTCCAGGAGGGAACTGTTTTCTTTGGCGCTTTGAGCAGCACAAGTCCAGACATCTAGTTCCATAACATTAGAGAGAAGGCAGACATCTCTACAACTGAGACCTCCAACACTCAGCAGCTCTTATTAAAACTGTTTAGATTGATAAATAGCACTACAGGTAAGAAGAAGAATATGTGTTTTGGATTTTGGGGTGAACTGTCCCTTTAAAGTCCTTGGTTCAGCTGGGTTCTTACCCAGTGAGAAAATGTAAAGAAAGATTTCCGCTGTGTACAGAATATCACATGTTTATTTTCTTTATGAATCTAACTCTATACAATACTTAATGTGTAATCTGGAACAAAATCCTCCCGCGACTCAACTTGCTTACTGTAAGTAGAAATGAAATCTGAGTGAGAACTCAATATTAGCATGGGGAATTGCTGCACTAAGGCCAGATATCTAATGGCCTAAGGGACTAATAAGAGTTTTCTCATTTCCTTTCAGGAAAACAAAAATAATTACCAAACAATACACACCATAATTCTTCCGTATTTAAAGCAACCACGGGTGTAGCTTTATTACCATTGCCTGGATTGCCTTACTCTATTTAAGTAGTGACTGTTCCGACAATTAAAAGTGAGATTTATTTTCCTTTTGAAGCAGTAACAGGTTTGATTACTCTTGCTGAAATACCTGCCGGAGTTGAGCCAATCTTGATTTAGATTCATCATCTATTAACAAAGTAAACATCTAAACTAACTAAAAAACTTTCTGTCTAGGAATGAAGTCCTTCAAGAGCACAATTTAAATCAACAGAAAAATTAGGAACGTAAATGAAATTTGGATTGTGCCTTTTTATTGTAAAACTATAATTGTATTTTGTCTGAGTTGCTGATCTGCTTTGATCTGAGTCACGTTAATAGAATTGAAATAGGGTGAAATAACTGGTTTGAAACCCCCTTGGCCTAACCAACTGCACACAAACACAACGATGCTGATTAAGTTCACTTACGTTCTCCACTGTCAAGTATTCCCGATTCCTGGAGGGAGCGAATGCAGGAATCCACCAGTTCCAAACCAGTGGTCAACTCGTCCTCGATATCCTTCTGTCCATCCGCTGTGACGGAGAAAAGAGAAGGATGAGGATGTTAGAAGCAGATGAGTGAGAAAGAGTGTATGCTTGCGGTCTTGACATATGCAGATCAACACTGACGGTCAAAGCCAACAGTGGCCTTGATGTGCCGCCTCTTTGACATTCTGATATGTATCTGAGAGTGTGATTATGTCTCTGTGTGTGCGTGCATCTGTGTGTGTTTGCAATCATCTTTTAATCCATCAGGTATGTGGGTGGATGCTTCTGCCCATACATTACTGGGCCGCAGGTATAAATCCCAAATGTTCCTTGACACACAATTTTCCGAGCTTGTCAATCAGACACGGGGTGGGACAGGCCTTGTTGTTGTCAGGGCGATAAATCTAATCCTTAACTCAAGATGCTAGCAAATATAAAACCCTAGAGATATTGTCAGTGCTCGTATGTGTGACCAGTCAAGGTTTTAACCAAAAAAAATAGTGAAAGTGTTAGAGGAGTCAGATTTTGCATTATTACTTTGCATGCCTGGCAGCATGTGTGTTTGTACGGACATTATAGTGAACCTTACCTTGAGCGTTCCAGCGAAACTGCTCATCTGCTGAACTGCAAAAAAAAAAGATCTAGTTAATATTAAGAATAATAAAAAAGAACAACAAAGTTGAATTATGCAAGGCAGCTGCAGAACACCAGCAGTATTATTACGGTAAATCAAAGGCAGATCACACAAGTAATTTGCAAAATAGAAGGAAAAGTAAAATGTACTAAAAAAGGTGATAAAACCTTGGAAACTGAATGTAGTGTTATTCCAAAATGAGATATTAAAACTATATTGATTAAGCATTTATAAAACATGCAAAACATATTGCACTGAAAGCAACTGCCAACTTTTTGCAATGTCAAACATTTATTTTACGTTAAGTATGAAAAAAACAAAGTAAAACTAACTCTTAAATGTCATGGCAATTGTTCGTCATTACACTTGTACACACACACACACACACACACACACACACACACACACACACATTGAAGCAACAAGCAAACACGACTCCTTTTCCATTCCCTTGATGGCTGTCAATTGATCGGTGATTGATGGGGGGTTGAACTGAGAGAAAAAGACAAAGGGGAGGTAGAAGGAAACAGACAGGCAGAAAGAGAAAGTTAGAGATGAGTATTGAGCCGCCTGCTGTGTGATCAATGCAGACACGGACAGACTAACTGATACATATAGACTCTTTCATCTGACTTCATCTACACCATTAGTCTGGCTGTCTGGACGAGTTGGCTTGTGTCTGCGTCTGTCCCATTTAGACTGTTTGGTATTCCACATACCCCACTTTCTAATTGCGCGTCTGAGTGCGTGTGCATGTGCGCCTTGGGTATCATTGTACAATTTGTGTCTAAAGAGCTTGTGTGCCTTCATGTGTAGGAGTTTGTTGAGGTATATGAGAACGAGTGAATATATTTACATGTGTTTTTCTGTCTATTTGTCTGGTTGGCTGAGATGATAATGGTCTTCCAGAGATGGACATTTTCTAAATAGCTTTTATGGATTGATTTGACTATTTGACTAAGTGATGATTTTCACAGTCTTGAACAGTAGCCTGTTTCTGGAGAATCTCTTGAGGTTGTCGGGGGAAATGAGGATCTTAGCTATGTGGGAATCTGGCATAAGTAAAGTTTGTTAACTTTGTTCCTTGAAATAAATATTTTTTGCTGGACAGTTTATCTGGTTGCTGTCCTTGCAGAACCTCAGGACCTGTGCTGCTGACAGGACAGCTGGTTCCCAAGCGTGACGACCATACCAGAGGTCAGAGTTGGTATGGACTGAACGGATGGACGCTTCACTGGCGCTGACGTCTCACTTCAGGTGTTAGATTGCAGACACGACACACCACAATCTGTAAACTAAATGTGTAAAAAAAATCTTTATCACCAAAATAAGGTCCCAAAGTGATTCCATATGTGGTTTAAAATGAAAAGAGAAAGCAGTGTTCAACTTTGTGATCAAATACCTGCTGGAATATTAATGTTAAGCCTATAGTTTTGTCTGTCTAGCATTTTTGTGTGTCTTGCATTTTTATCTTGCCCCGAGGATGCAGGTTGTCCTGCATTTCTTCTTCGTTGAAAGTAATTATTACGTAACTGCTAATCCTTGCGATACACTAGTGCAGCACTAAGGGGACGAGCATGAATGCAAGAAAAGTCTGATCAGTATATGGAGTAATTAAAGCTGAAATTTATTCATCTAATTATCAAATCATCAATGTGGGAGAAAAGGTTCAATGGGTAAATCCACTTCAGTTAAGCAACTGTATACTATTGCTGTTTAAATGATTTTTTTCATGCACTCATCGTTTAATCTTTTTTACCTGGCCACCCACTTACTCTAAACTGTATCACTTCATTAACACACTGCATGTTTCCTTTGATTTCAGTGATTTTCAGAACCAAAATGATGCAATCAAACTGAAATGCTTTGTGGAAATAGAAGAATCTGTGTAGAGACAAATCGCCTCATTTGACTGCATGTCCCTGTTTGTGATGAAGGGACGACATTCAAATTACGCTGTTTTAAACAATTACTCTCCAGCTGGGACTGACTTTGACTGATAGAAGTAAAGGTCAATTGAAAAAAAAATGTTAAGACTTTAGGAGTTTTCAGCTTACCAGGCTAATGGAAAACTGTCATTGTTGGGGCAGCAACTGCCTGAAGCACAGAAATGCAGGGTTGTGACCAAAAGGTCATCGGTTCAAATACTTCGACCAGCAGAGAAAATTAAAATAAGGCAATTAATCCCCAGTTGCTTCTCTGTGGTGAATATTATAAAAGTGTGGCTGCACTGAATAGCTTCCCTTTGTGAATTTGTTTGACTGTCTGAATATGAATTAGGATTACGCTAAGCAAATCTTTGCTCAAAAGAAAAAGGTCAAGAAAAAAATACTCATAAAGCTGACCAGTGCTTTTCTGCTGTGGAATAGCAAGTTCCCTGCAATGGGCCAGGCATAGTTTTTCTATTATAGATAGAGGTTGGAATGTTTTTTTGCAGCAATTCTGCTTTTTGATTCCAGTTTTTATTGAACTATTCTTCTGATTCTTGTTATACGAGTAAAAAAAGAAACAAAAATGCCAAAAGCAAAAAAATTATCTTCAGGCTGCCATAAGTATCATTTACCATTTCACATTTGTTTTACAAGCTGGCAAGAGCTGATTTGAAGACATAATTACCATTACTGGGCTGCATTTTTATGCTAAGCTGCAGAAAATACTTCATTATGTCAGATGGACTAATTTCTTTTGCCAGACTTGCAAGCACCAACTCTGGGTCATTAAATCTAAATAGTATACACATCTGTTGACACATATACGTGTTTAGCCATGCAGACAGAAGGAGTCCAAAAGTCCAAAGTTTCATTCAGTGTCCAAAAGCAAGTTTCTTAATAAATTCCAAGTTCTTTAGTGCACTTGGGAGTGGTCATTCTAACTCAATCCTAATTATTATAGGAGGAGTGTTTGCATTGCAGGCAAGATCTAAATCTGACTGGTGCAAAGAGAGAGAGAGAGAGAGAGAGAGAGAGAGAGAGAGAGAGAGAGAGAGAGAGAGAGAGAGCCGTGGAGTTTCATACACACAAAAACACACCAACAAAGACAACAGTAAAGCAGAATGATAACAAGGTGTATTGGAGGAACTGTGCTTTTATGTGCCTGCAGGAAATACAACAGTATAGCAGTAGTACACATTGTGTCACTGTGTTAAAGTGAACTTGATTAGAGAGAGAGAGAGAGAGAGAGAGAGAGAGAGAGAGAGAAAGAAAACTTTGCATGAGACACTGAGAGTGCTGATAGACGGCAGGAAGAGATTTAATAATAACAGCATTATTCCACAACATTGCACACTCTCGTCTGCAATGGCACAACAGCGGCTAGGCAGTGCTTCTCTCTGTATTAAAGAGACATTTCAAACTCACTACTCCGCTTTCAACCGCCACACAGCTTAAATCAACAGACAGCGTCCTCTACCGTTCCCCAGGAAATACACATGCACACACACACTCAATATAGCATTCACAAACATACAGACTGGAAGAAAAATAGGGTTTGCTCCTATAGTCCCAATTTGCTGCATGGGTGTTTGTGTCTCATGGGAATTTTACTATTGTTTTTAAAAATAAATGCAAACAAAAGCAAACTTCCTGGTGCTTTGGTGTCCTTGCGGTGACAGAAATACTGTACCAACTGATTTTAAGTACAGCGATAAAAAACATGTAAATATGTTGTTAATTTGCTTAAGGTAGAAGTATGTATCCGTTCAGATAGGAGTCCCAGCACCAGCATCCTTCATGAGTCATTACTCCTCAGCTAGGAGAGCATTACTCTGAAAGAGTTACACACTGCCACACAAGGTTCTGCTCAAATCCTCCAGCTGCCTCCCTTCACAGATAATAGCACTTAAGGACTCTTGCCCGTCCTGATAAGGCGGTCAGTGTGAATGCGTCCAACTGCTCCACAGTTTTCTCTCTCAGAACACAAGCGCACACTCATTGAGTCAATGAGGTGCAAATTCTGCACAGATTTATGCTTATTTGTATGTGCACACACATGGACATATTTGCACCAAAAAGTAAATACAAACACACCAACAAGGGTACACATGAATACAAATGTGTCAAATTCAGACAAACATTGAAGAAAAAACAATTTACGTCTATATCCTGTTGAGTTGGAAAGAGGAATAACTGGCAGGCTTGGCGTGTGGTCCTGGGCTATTTTATTATTGCCAACGTTAAAAGCAAGAGCCTAATAGACCATAATGCCCTGTCTGACATTTACTAATGCCTCGGCAAGAAGTTGCCCTAAATACATCCTGGCGTTCTGAAAACTAGCTATCTTTAGAGGCATAAATCCATATTTAATCGCCTGAGTTTTTATTGTGGGACATGTCAATTAATTTAAATTTCCAGTGATTACAGAGTAAATATAAGATAGGTAGGGAAAAATTTGGACTCTTTTGACAAAAAAGTGAGTGAGCCTGCAACAACATGTCTAATTTAATACAGCACACATACTACTAACACCCCACGGAGAAGGACAGAAAAGAATAAAGGTAAATCCACCTGAATGAGACGGACCCCTTTTAGTTTTCATCATTTTTTTAAACTCTGGAGCCAACCCGCAGACACCCAAGATAAATGAAATGGAAAAGCAGCACCGAGACTGCCCCAGTTTTCACTGTGATAGCCTTATTTTTATTTAAACAAAAACTAATGCCATCACAATAATGATGTAAGAATTAAGCAAATGTCATTCAAAGTTGGAGAGGATGTCAATATGAGCATGTGAGATGTCAGAGAATAGGAATTGTAACGCTGCCATTGATATTCATTCATCTTTGCCGGCAAAGAGGTCAGGTGTCACGGTCAGCTACAGCACAGCTGGGAGCTGGGAGGGATTCAGTGTCTTGTTCAAGGAGAGCTGAACAGGCAGGATGGATGGCTATAGACATGGTAGCTTGAACCCAAGCTCTCCAGCTGAGGGGTGATCCCCCTCCTGACTGCATCCCCCTGTTTTCCAACCTTTGCAAAAAAAAGTCAGCTGTCGAAGCGACTGCTCACCAGGGCTGAAATAAACCTGAATGATGGAGAACCATTCAAGCCAAACAAGGGGAAGCTGGTCATTACAAAGCAGTCCAGTCTATTTAATAGACCTTTTTCATTGGGCGATAAACCTGCTAATTAGCTTGGAATGAGGTTCAATGATTGCATCTTCAGCTTTATATATGGCTTTTTAGATTTCAGAGAAAGATGGCAGGAGGCTTTTTAGAAGTGTTTCAATCATTGCCAAATTCTGGATGAGTAGTGAAGCAGAGCACTAATAAACCTGTGCACTTTCTCACAGGTGCATTTAGATGAATCACTTAAGTTACTGAAAACTTTATTTTCTCAGGCAAAGCAACATTTAGCTATTCATTGATAACTGATTTAATAATTAATATTTTCATGAACGAGATTTTAACTTTTGCAACATGTTTCATAATATCTCAGTTGACGGTCATGTGATATGGCACAGCTTAAGGTGAGGCAACAAAACCACTTGTTGAGGTTGGGAAAAAGATTACAGGGTTAGGCTTAAAATCACTGAACCCTGGACAACAATGGCCGAGCTCCCGGGTCAAAGAACTGGGTTTGTGCCATCCCCCAAATCCTAAAAGAATTTAATCAAATCATGATACTGAATATGCTCTCATTTATCATAATTTGTTTGTTGGATCATTTCAATGCTGTGTGCAGTGCAAGGGGCAGTACTACATTTTTTTTAGAAACTTCATACAAACATTTGAATATTTATATGGCAACACATATCTTATTCATTCAATTGTATATTTTTCCTCCACTTTTCTATTCAGTTCATGTATGATGCTGCTGTATAATTTCAAAAACAATGCATCATGTTATGGTGTTGAAAAAGTACTTAAGACATTTTAATAAAGAACAATATTGAATTTGTGATTGTGATATTTAAAAAAAATCATAATACATATCAAATTAACACCCAAGTATTCTGGTAGTATTGAATCACGAGGAAAGCATACTGTCCCAGCTCTGCTTAGAAGCACTGATTGGCAGCTTCTCATCTAATTTGCACTTGCTTAGCAGATCTCTTATTTGTGATTTTTTTTCTGGTAGACTGACTGTTCACAAGCAAGCAACAGAAAAGGTTGTTGAGCATTCACACTTCCACTCTTTACTGCATAACGTATAATGAGTAAATCCAACAAGATCTCCAACCTAAATGACGGAATAGACCATTTATCAATGTCACCCATAACAACACATATGAGCGTTTGTCAAAATGAGTATTGCGTGGCTCACAGTACTGCGGCGCCTTCTAAAAATAGCTCATATGTCGTCATCATACAAACACCTACGGTTTGGGGTTGTAAAAAAGGTTGCAATTTTGGTGAATTAATGCTACAAAACCATGGACCTAGGTTTAGGGCAGAAAATTTCCTGGTTAGAAGTTTAAAAAGTAAAGAAATGTACGTAAATGCTGACAGTAAAGTAGTGACGGGGGTGACGTGAGCCACGGAAGTTAGGTAAAAAAACGTAAGTTGCGTTAAAAAAAAAAGTAAGTTACGTTAAAAAAAAAAGTAAGTTACGTTAAGTTATCAAGTTATATAAAAACCGTAAGTTATGTAAAGAAAAATGTAAGTTAAGTAAACAATCCTTCACCGAGTGTGACATCTGTCATTTAAAGTCTGCATCATGGTCAATCACTACTACTACGTCAGCAAGATGGCGGCGGCGGAGAGTCTAAAACTTATACAAGAGTCATGTTTGCTGCTTTTCCAAATAGCCATTATTGACATTTTTGAGGGCAGACTCGTCTCAGAAAATCATTGTTTCTAGACGGAAGAGCAGTCTGAAGAAAAAAGAGTAAATGGGAAGGTGTAGACTTAAAGCCAAGTATACACTTATGTGGTGTGAAACTTCCATGTGACATAGCAGATTCTTCCCTGGGAGAAAAATGCTAAGGTAGTATTAGGCAAGATTGTGCAAACTCACTGTTAAACGTGGAGCTGCCTTGGGAACCACTCAATCTTTTTTGTATCAGTCTGGACACTTATCTACCCACTGGTGGTTGTCATAACAACTGTTTTGTACTTTATCATCGTCAGCATGACAGTGTGACACCATAACGGTAATCTGTCAATCAAAGCAGAGGAGTGGGCTTTTATGCTGTGCACAGGATGTGGGGGTGGGGAGTGTGTCTGCATGTGTGTGTGAGAGAGAGGTAGAGAGATTTGAAATTGCCTTTGTGATGGGAGTGGGTGAAATGACAATGCAAATAAAAAGAATGAAATCAACACAAAACTACATCACACACAACTTAGGCGAGCACAAAAATATGTCAAAAACATTAAGGCTGGAAAGCAAAAATGTGTTTTTGTTTATGTGGATGCAAATTGTCTACTTTCTCTCTATATATACAGTATGTGTGTCTATCTATGTGTGTTGAATGTGTATGTAAATACCTTGTGTGAGCTCTCTGATACTCTATTCAGAAAGCAGTCTATTGTGCTCACAACAAGGCTGAGGACAAACTTTTGTGGATATGACAGCTGAGTGACAGTTCAACAGTCGGGCTGGAAGAGAATTGTCTAGTCAAAGTGTTCACTGAAATGACTTCTAATGCCTGACTACTGACAGCTGCAACAAAAACCCCTATTCCCCCCAAAAAACAAAGAAAACAATGCACCATGGTATTGACAAGCCCAATGGAGATATTTCAACTCTCTGCAGCTTTCTCTGCTCCCACTCTGTTCCTTTTAAGTCCTACACACTCTTATGCAGATGTTTAGCCTACAATCTTTAGCTGAAGATTATGTATGGAATAAATGCACACACAACTAGACCTGGTCTTTTATCATGCAGCCTTTTTCTCATCTTACAAATACTTGTACCTGCAGGCTGCACATAAAAATACATATCTGTAGGGGGGAATGAAACAGGCATAAAGAAGCTATCACTTGCCCCTGTATGCTATAAGTCATCACTGCATCTGGAGATATATGAATGTATACACACATGTATGTTTACTGCTAACTTATAAGAGGCTCTAGTGGTTTTTGAACATTTTTATAAAACATAAAAGGAACATAAAGTTTTACAATCAGCGTTTATAAGAATGCCAGATTGAGATTTTTTCTCCATTAACATTGCCAAGAAGATAATGGAAATCCTGATCTACCAAACAAAGATTGGACGTCTACTGCACATCCTGCTCATTCAGTGAGTATCCTCCACGGAGGACTTCTCGGTTTCTTTCAGTTTTCTCTCATGAACGTTTGTTCATTTAAATTCCAGCGACAGACATATTTTTAGAAAGCTAGATAGATATGCACATGCATGCAATACCTCTGCAATATCTGACTGTGTAGTGCCGCATGCATGATGTTTCAACACACATTCCTGTAGTTACTCATGTGTATGTACACATGCACAAAACGTGGGTTTCTACTATGAGCAGCACCTGCTAGTTGCACGATTACGGCTCATGAACATCTGCTGTGTGTGTCTAAATCACCAAGCTATTATAGTTATTATGATAGGTGGGCTATCGCCGTTTTGCACCGGCACAGATAATGACAGAATACCTCCATGCATAATTCACCAGGGACCGGTGGCCTGACACTGGGTGTGCCCTGCATTATTGTACTCCACAGACAGGGACTGTCTAATATTTATACTCATCTGAAAAGGCTCAGTGCAGCAGGACTGTTATGACATGTTATTGAACTGGAGATTAAAAGCTCTGCTGCACACACATTATGAAATGTTAGAATAAAAGTTTCACTTTTGGTAGATTATGAAACAATATCATGAAAGTTTTAATGTTGACTCATTGAGGTACGGATGCTGAATGTAAATTGTGACATCTGAGCCCTATTAATAATTATCCTAATTCATAAGCAAGGGTATTTTAACCTTTGCTTAACATTCAGCATGCTATATTTGAGAGTTGTTCTGTGGTGTTTGGTGGTTTGAGGATAAACCTTTGATTTGAATTTTGATGCAGTGTTCAGATGCCTTACATTCTGCTCTGTAGATCATGCTAAGACACAGGAGCCCTAAAGGGGAAATATGCATTACATGCATGTCCACAGCAGGCAGTTTAGCAGTGAGTTAATAAAGAATATACTGTGCAGTAGTAAGTAAACGGACCATTTATGAGCTGTAGCCACAATAAGCATGCATACACCAGGAACAGACAGGCTAGCCTCTCATACCTTACCTTGTTAAACATATTTTGTTTTTTCTATTTGTGTACAACATGGAATGTATTTATTTCACAGTTACAAAGTGGTGTAAAACCAAAATAACATTTTAACAAACCCATCTGCAATATTAATTGAAAGGCATGCACTGTTGGCTCCATTAAGCCCCCCTTGACTGAACCATAATCACATGTGACAAAGTAGCTGTAGTATTAGCATAACAATAACAACTTAAATATGAATAATAATACCAAAGGCTGCTAAGTACACCAGCAAATTAAAGTAAAAAGGACAGATGATGTATCAGCACACTGCTGGCCCACAGAAACACAACTAAATTCAGAAAACAGTAGCAGCCAGTCAACAAATCAACACTACTTCATGCATTTTCAAATGTTTCCAGCTGGAGATGAGCAGATGAAAGAGCAAACACTAAAACTCTACGTGATGTCAACCAATAAGCATACGCACACACCACTGTATTACAGATAGAGCCAATTATTAGACAAACAGCATGGGATTAAAACAGATTATTGAGGCCAAAGGTGAAAACACTTGGCTGGAACAGCAATCATAATTTGTCAAGAGTGTTGCTGGCTCACAGTCAGAAAGTTTGGCCTCACCCAGTGGGAGTCACTGATGATTGATTCTACATGTAGGACTGTCGCCGGGACTAACTGAGATCTGAACAGTGTGCAGTCAATCATCACAACGTTTTTAAAACTAGTTGTTTACAAAGTGGAGTGTGCTCTCTGAAATGAATCAGCGAGTTTATTTCACATCATATATTCCACTGTTTCCCTTTAAATCTCATGTTATATTGTGACCCAACATTTCATGCTGTCAAAAGAAAGAGGTTGGCTTGCCACTTCTGTTTGACATATCATATTCATGAAGTGATGGCTTTAATAACTTTTTCAGCTTCCCAGTGAAACAGCTTTTATCTTTTGGCAATTCCATACTTTTCTACTCCCATTCACATCTACACTTATCTGTTTCGTATCTGAGTGACAGGAGGTCTGCCCTGTTCTTAGAGTGCATCTGTTTATGAATGTGCACATGTGATTGCCCAGCTCATATTTCTATTAAACAACAAGTAAAATCCCCCAACCATCTGTATTTTGTCTTCTAAATAAATTGTAATATCTTGCAGCATGTCAGGCACCGTGAAACCCATACACATACATCAATAAGACACAGACTCACACTCAAGGGCAGTAGTGTGATGTCACGGGTGGATAGGACATCTCAGAGCTTTGGGGGGATGAAGCAGTCGACAGTCTAAATCACTCATCCCCTGGAGGATAATCTAACCAATGATTTAGTGGGAGTCACCGAGTCACTCTCAGCAGCTTCCACTCCAGTGGAGGGATATATTAGTGTGTGTGTGTGTGTGTGTGCGTGGGTGTGTGTGTGTGTGTGTGTGTGTGTGTGTGTGTGTGTGTGTGTATGTGTGTGTGTGTGTGTGTGTGTGTGTGTGTACAGTATGTGTGTGAGCATGCAAGAGGGGGGTGAGGTTATTCTCCTTACACCGTCTCTCTCTTTGAGGCCCCCATGAGACCAATTACCAATACTCTGTGGCTTCACATACACACACTTGTAATCTGACACCACATAGGAACTGTCGCTGCTTGACTGTGTGATCGGCATAATAGCTCAACATGAGCCTCACACTTTCAATATTTATGAATCAGGAGAAACCACTTGAAGAGCGCGATAAGTTATTATAAAAACACAAGCACACACAGAGAGAAAATTACAAGAATTAACTCAAATTCGGCGCAATAAAATGTGAAATCAGGAGCCGTTGCAAAAGCCAAGAAAGTAGTCGAAGACACTAAATGCTGTGTAAACTTGTAACAGGTCAGCATGATGAATAAACAAATCTACAAGAAGCCAGTTGCCTAGTTATTTACATTGGAACAGACGCTAATCTTGTTACACAGCACAGGGAGCTCAGCATGCATCTTTGGTACTAAGCTTGATCTTTGGGTTTCTTCTGATCACTTGGCACAACTCTGCAGGCCGACACTGTTTCGAGAAGTACACCTCTGGCTGATTTATCCTCTCAATATGCTGTTTTGTTTGAATTTAAAGAGACTGTAAGTGGACTCATTGTCCTCCTCACAATAGCAAGCTCCTGGGATGCATTTAATCATTTTCTTTGAACGATTCTCATTCAACCCATTCCCACATAGTTAGACAAGTGGTGTCTGAAAACAATAACATGCCCATGTACTAAATACTAATTCCTTGCCCAACCTATCACTCAACTGCTTCACATCCCATTACTGTAATAAACACTATAGACAGCTAATCTTTCATAGGAGTGTATGGCCATTTTAAAATGAATAATGTTCATGCTCCTTTACACAAGGTGTAGGTGAGCGTGTAGGTGTTTAAGACAATGAGGCTGTCCACATAGCCTACATGAATTTTACATATAGTATGTGGGAATATATGCATGTATTTGTTTGATTGATTGATGAGAATGATGTGATATGACAGTGGGGCCCTGGGGCTGAGGTTTTAATTAACTGGTAGGAGAGGAGTTGGCCAGTCCGACTATCACAATATATCACCATGTCTGGTCCGCAATGACTCAACAGCATCCATCTAAGACCCTAGATAGAGCGTGCACGCGCACACACACACACACACACACACACACACACACAAAGGCCATCTGGCTTACACGGTGATTTCACTGTCTCTCTTTTTTTCCCAGCTAGCATTTCAAAGTTGTTAACTCTTTTGCAACTGTTGCTAACATCTTGAAAAAACAGAGGCACAAGAAAAGATGTTTCAACTTGATTAAGTGTAAAATTATGAAACTAAGATAGTGTGTAGGTTACTTCCTGGTTATTTCCAGTTTGTTCATTTTCCCTTTCTACGATTTTACCTGCATATAGTCACTTGTACACACACACACACACACACACACACATTGATTTTACACTCATTCTACTAACCAGAAATCCAATCTAATTTCTAAAATCATGCTCATTAAATGTGTGAGAGCAGACAGGAATATTTTCTTCATGCATGAAAGAATAAAAGCACACACTGGTAAATAACAGCCCTAAAGCTTTTCGCCTACAGTATATCGATTACAGCAAATCAGTGTTTGGTTGTTTTATTATTTTGATTATAATGTTTCATTAACGGTAAAGATTTATATTCCACAGCTCAATTTCACTGTGATAAAAACAAATGAATAAATGTGTCTCTAATACATTGTCAAACAAGGAAAACACACCTAACTTACAAAGAAGTTATTTTTTTCCTCTTTCCAAATTGTGGATATTGAGAGAATGGGAAAAAAATAATAAGAAAACACGTGGTAATGACAGTGGTATCTGGGGGCAATAAATGTGTTAATGATATTTTTACTCACCTTTCACACTACAGGTGTGACAGAGAGTGAGTTAAAACATTATAACTTATAGTAGCAGTGCTAAGAATAGGGCTGCCATTCTAGCAGATGCCGACCTAAGCACATTGAAGCTGAAGCCCAAGGTATAAGCAAATATTATTCATTAAGACCAGAATAGGACACTGATTGCTTTAGTTGGTTTGTCTAGATTAATGATGGTCGTCATGTATGTGATCATGAAACCACTTTTTCAAATTGAGGTCTGTTAATACTTCATGCAGACTCGAGTTTATAAAGACATTTGTCATGAGAAAGTCTCAGAGCACCAAGAAACACAACAGAACAGAGCCAAGAATAAACAACAAGAAACCACCATAGCAAAATGTTGTTAGCTTGCATGTCTACACAACAATATGTCAATTGTAACTACAAATCAATACCTACACTAGTTAGTATGTAAACAATGTACATGGGATTTTACATTCACCCTGCTGCTCTCCAACTCTTTTCATGTAGAGGTGGAAACCTGAAGACTATGACTCTCCACAGGAATTCATCTAAATTATGTCAGTTTTAAATCATCAAGCGACTCTCTCCACCCAGGATACTGACTGACTCATTGGGTTACAATGCAAACAAAAATCGATTTGGGAGCATCTAGAGCAGGTGATAAAAGTCACAATGAAAAGTGTAATCACAGCATCCAGTTATGGCTCTTGGGAGGACTCTGCCCCCACATCCAACCCCTGGCCCACAGGAAATAAACTTGCGAGCTTTATTGTGTTAATCTAAATCCTCTATGAAGTCTTTGTGGGAATGTGATAGTTTGTGCAGCACAGCACGGTATAGTGCATGCACTAGTTTCTGTTTCAATGAATGAATCCAATCAATCATTTGTCTTTTTGTTTGCTTTCACAGCGCGGAAGGCTTCAGTATTCATGTAGGCACCAGAGGTAACGATGCAGAATAAAGGCTTGGAATCTAAACAGACAGTTTTTGTCTTTTTTTTTTTTTGTCGATTTTTGTCCTCTTCACACAGTTGGTATGTATTAATGACAAAGTGTTGCTCACAAAGTTAAAGTAAGGAACTTGGGAAAAGAGGCTGGGACCAGATGTGTGCAAACCAGTCCCAGGTACACGCACACACACAAACATCCTATCATCCACACAGCCTCCACTATAAAATCTTCTTCTCAAACTGCTCCAGGCACTGATTCCTTTGGCCTCAGGGTATGATGCCTCAAGAGGACAAACTCATTCATATTCTTTCTCTCTCGCTTGCCCCCTCAGACTCTGTCTTTCTCTCTCTCGCACATAGACACACACACAGAGCTTTCTGAGACCCTCTAGCACCAACTCTTTGGAGCACATCAGAAAGAGGACAAGAACTTGAAAGCAGCCATGTTTCTAAGCCCTGCATGTTAATGGCTATGTGCAGATTTACTTGGACAAATATCTTCATTACTGCCTCTGCTTCCTGCTTGCTCTTTGCCCCAAAATATTCTTTGAGAATATCTCCGCTTACATCAACCCTTCATATCAAACCTCGATCTCTCACCTCCCCTCTTCTTTATTCTCACCCATGTCTCTTTGTATGTTTTTCTCACCAACCCTCTTCCCTAACCTCTGCCATTATCTTTTTTCTTTCCCTCTCACTTTCTTCTACAACATTACTTGCAGTATTGGATCTAAAGATATTCAGGGAAAGTAAATGCGATGGTTGGTTGAGCCAGCACAAACAAAAAGCTGCATGTATTGGTGTCAGTGGAAAATTAAACCGCTCACATCTTTTTCTTTCTTCCCGTTAATCAACAGTTTGGGTCCAACTGCCCACTAGTGACTTAAATGTTTTTTTTGTTGTTGTATTTTTCCTATTTTTTCATGGTGGTATTTCACTGCTCGGTGAAGTCATATATATTGCTGTACATGATATTCCTGTGCAATGATCTACTTATTTAAGGGAATTCTAGGAAAATGAAAATCCCAAGATGTCTCTTGACCAAAGAATTTCACAACAAACTCCAGAGATTCCGTAGATAGAGTTTCTTACTACTTATGCTCACTTTTATAGGTCGACTCTATCTGCATTCTTTTCAGGGTTTTTCCACTCTGTCTCAACGAAAGTCTATATCTCTATATTCCCATATTTCTATTTTATTCTATTGTACATATCTCTACTTCAAATGTATTCTATATTTCTCATTTGTATTTGTACATGTCTTTATTTACTTAAGACTTGCATTTGTCTTTATATTGTTGTATATTTAGTGTAGAGTGCATTTTTAAATTTATTTTATTACACAAGTACTTTCTATTTCTATACCCATACAGCAGCAACTATAACGAAAGCAGTTTCCCCCCAGGGATCAATAAAGTATTTCTGATTCTGATTCTGAAAACCAGTGATGCAGGTTACCACAATAACTTAAGGTTATGAATGATGTAAAGTCAACATTAGCTGTGTTAAGAGTAGAAATAACCATACAGATGCTAAGCAATGCACCTCTGTGGATGCCATGTTACTTTGGATCCTAAAGTCAATAACAACACACACTAACTAATCAAATGAGTCACTGGTAGACCAGCAACTATCGTGTTCTGTGAAGTAATATGACTGTTTCCTGACTGAAGGAATGGTCTGATGGCAAGGTCAAGCAGTGAAGATATACTAAATATATATACATTTAAACTGATAATTGGCTCCATAAAGTGCACATTTCGCCCAGCCCGAATATGTAGCAATGTCAACATCCAGAAATATACTGTATAGGTCACATGGGGAAAAGTTTTTAGAAGGGCTTTGCAAAATAGCATTTTGACATTACAAGACACATACTTCTGCCATAATTTGAACATCTGGATTGAAATACATAAGGAACTCCAAAGAATGTTGCAAAAACCTCACACAGACAGAAAAATGGATAGTTTCTTTGGGCGTTAAATAGGTAGGTAAAAATGTACTATATTTGGATATATGAACTGAAATGAGGGGATATTTTGTTGATCCTAAAATAGGCATAATATTGAATATAACACTACGCATGCAAGTAATCACCTATTTTCCTGTAATGCATCTCCACTGTGATCACTGTGTTTTCTACCATAACTGTTGTGAATTGCAGTTGGCATTTTTTGAAACCAGCTTACTTTAATCCTGTTAAATGGAAATCTTTTCTGACACTGTCACCACACACACACTCAAACACAGAAAAATACATGCCTACAAGACGGCAGACATGGAGGCGGGCAGGCAGGGCGTCACACATGCGTGATCCTGCACACACACACACACACACACACACACACACAAACGCTGCATATTAAAAAGCACCGTAATAGCCTGTCGAGCCTTCTGAGTTTGTGGTCAAAAAACATCTCAGCACCTCTGTATGAATGCACACACACCTTTTCTTTTGCAATTTCTAATGAATTGAGAGCAAAGAAGAGACCATAATCTCTCTCTCTCTCACACACACACACACACACACACACACACACTCTATCTCAGAATAATCATAAGCACCAAAGTCAAAAGGAGTGCCAATGATGAAACCCAATGATGAACAAACACTGTTTTCGTGATTATTTCAGGGTAACTTCAGCACAAAGTGGAGTCCCTTCAGCACCGATTAGATACAAAGACCTAGATTTATAGTAGCAAGGAAACACATTAGGCGCATTTCCATAAAGTACTTTTCCCTCTAGTGAGTCATTATGGGTGTGACTTGGGAGAGAAGATCCACCCAACCTCACCGGTTAGCAGCTCAGGTAGCGGCTGAGAGAGTACCTGCCTTGGGTAGGTATTTTTCTGAGCCGCTACTAACTAGTCGGCGCTGATTGGATATGGTTGAGGTGGCGATTTCGCACATGCATGATTCATTTGCAGACTGGACGCTGAGGGGTAACTTCTCCTGACTCCGTCGGTCAGCTGCTACAAAATACCTGAATGGGAACAGAGGCCGAGGGGAACTAGTGGGCGTAGCCAAAACACTCTTTCCAAAAAGTACTCAAAAAGTACTCAGTGGAAACACACCTTTTGTTACTTGGACTAAGAAGGCAAGAAAAACTACATCAAGAAATCCAAATAATCATATTATTTATGGCCATTCAGTAACATATTACTGTCTTGACCTACAAAATACAAAAAGCAACAGCAATATGCACCATATTTCAACATTTTATTAAAATGTGACCAAAGATGATGGATGAGTGACATGCACAAACAAACGGACAACCCAACTAAACACTCACAAAATATTATCATGGGGGACTATTATGGCTACTAATGTCAAAAAAAGGAGAGCAGATAACACATGTGTTCAAATAGCCATCAGGTGTCCTATTATATAAACTCTGGGGAGAAATTACCTTCCACAGCATTTGTTAATAAGCTCATTTCTCTTCTGTCTCTCTGTCTCTTCTGCACTTCTCACCAGCTTTCCTCTGTACATTTTACCCACCTTGCTGTTTTGGAATCATTCACTTTCTTGCTGTCTTTTTTTTGTTACTCTCTCTGTGTTTTGTCTCAGTGTATCTCTCTCAGTTTCTTTCTCTCAGACTCTCTCTCTGTTTTTCTCTCTGTGTCTGCCTCTCTGGCATCATTTGGTTGGTTCTTATCTATTCTCACCACTATCTGGTGTTGGGGGAAGATAAGCATGCATTTGCATGTTTAATGAACCAAACACCCCCGATTCCCCTCAGCATGAGGACACACACATACACTCGGGGTGCATAGATATACACACGCACATGCACGCACACACTGCTGCTTTTGGCCCTGAAGGCCTCTGTCTCCTTGCCACTGACATGGAGTCGCCAGCTGCTGACTCCTACAGGAGTAAATATGGCCTATCTATCCGCCTTCACATCTACAGCTGGAATGACAGAGGAACATCATTTCAAAACAGAATGGAAATTATATGACATATTGGAAAGGAACAACAAAATCCCAAATTGAATTATATTTGATCTTTACGGAGGCAGTATGTGGGATTTAGTGACATCTAGTGGTGAGGTTGTGAATTGCAACCAGAATACCTCACGCACCCCTCGATTTCCAAGCAGGTAGTACAACCTACAGTGGCCTTCTCACTTAAAAACACTGGAGGCATCTTAGGTTTGTCTAGGGTGCAACATGGCGGACTCTGTGGAGGATGACCTGATTTTACACTATTAAAATCAAAACTATGAATATCATATTCCATTTCTGCCAATAAATTCTCCTAAATCCTAGACATTGGACCTTTAACGAGTACATAGTGGCCAACAAGTTATAATATGGATACCTCAGAATGCTTGACTGATGCTACTTTTTCAGGAATATTAGAGCATTTCACTGTCTCTCAGAGCAAAATACAGTCATCTGTTGTGCATTTTTGAAAAAATAAACAAGATTAGTTCCACAATCACACACACTGTGAGCAAATCAAAATACTGCTGTCATAATAGTATCAAAATAAGAGTGTTCTTTCACAATAAATAAACCGAGGCATTATGAGCAGGATAACTGTGTTCAACACAATGAAGAAGAACCTGAAAAATCAACTGCATGCAGCTACCAATTAAAATGAAAAACTGAAAGGTGCACATGTAAGAAGCACCAAATTTGGTTTCATGTTCTCTCTGATTGTTTCTCCACACTAGCTGCTTAGTGGCAGAGAATCAACTGTTCTGGCTACTGATCAAAAATCCGCCATCGACTGGACAAGATTTAAGCTCTTCGTATACTTGGCATACATTGCCTGTACTTAAGTGTCCCTGAGCAACAATCAATCCCCAAATCCCTGCCCGCGCTCCAGTTGTTCTTCAGCTGACTCTGACCTTTGACTTCCTTGTTTAGGATGCTGAGACAAATGTGTGTTTTTTCAATCAGCTACATCAATAGAATATATTTTTTTCAGATTTTATTAAGTCTGAATACCTTTCACTGCTGCTGCTCAGCGCCATCACATCATTTATCAGGAAACACAAAGCCAAAGGTAGGGTTTCTCACATACAGTGAAATGTGTCGTGTGAAGAAAAAAATTGCCCCAACTATAAAAAAAAGCCAAGATGTAATTTAAGAGCAAAGACAGATAGATAGAGGGAGAGATGAAACAACACCGAGAGAAGCAGACAGAAAGATAGACAGTGGGGACGACAGCGGTGTGAGAGATGCCGCCACCTGCCACCATTTTTCTCCTCTCCTCTTGGAAATGCATCATCAGTCATTAGGGGGGAGCATGACTCGCGGTATCATCATCACTCACACAGACACACACATACACATACGCAGACACAAACACAAGGCGTATTTTAAGGTATAATGCAGCGGCCTATAATTTGAGTTCCCTCTATGCAGCATTTTGCTGAGCTTATAAAACCGCCTGCAGCTAATGGCGTGATGGATCCCTCTATTATCACCCAACGCAGGAGTGAGAGTGGGGTATAGTGAGATAAAGGAATGTAATTGGATAGTATTTTAGCCGTGGCAAAAACAGGAGGGTGGTCAGGGACAGAAAGGGAGCACAAAAAAGCTGTAAAATGATAACGTGATGAAGTCTAAAAGCTGTCCGAATGTGATGGACCTCTCATAAATTAAATCCAACATTAACAGGAATGTGTATAACGTGCGTCTGTAAACCCATTTCAAACTGATGTGATGCAATAATGTAGTGCAAAAATATCCTGAGTTCATACAGTGAAGCATGATAAAATGCAAAAAGACACTTCAATTCAAACTACCCTTTAAGTGGTCCAGGAACGAATCTGTTTACCTAGATGAAAGGTTCTCTTAGCGAGGAGACACTGTATCATGTTGCGTTTTCTTTTTGCTTTTGCTATGGAATCCTACATGCATTCAGTCAGTGATGCAGATAATCTGAGTATGAATACTATATGCTGCAGGTCGCATATGTTTTCCTGTTTGCATCTAATATTAACAATTCAAATTTTATACAGCAAAATCATCCATACACTAAAAGAATGATAAAGAGAAGACACAGCTAATACCACTTTGGTTTATGATTTACACTGCTGATATTATAGCTAATAGAACATTGAGTAGAGAACTGATTATTTATTGCCACTCATCATGGTTTATATTCAATCAACAAAATGTATTTCACTTTGTTTTGGCCAAAAATTAAAGTAATTTCCATCTTTCATAGGGCACTACAGGAAAGAGTTATTAAACCTAAGTTAGCATTTTAGCGCCCTGGGGTCTAACCTCTCAAACTCAATGAGGATTTTGAATGGGTCTGTGGTAAAATGCCGGAAATAAGGTATGTGGTTAACAAAACCTTCAGACATGTTCACCTTTTGTTGTAAGACATAAAAAACATTATTTAATACCTCCACTTGTGAATTTTAACATTTTTACGTGCTCTTAAAATGGCGGTTGCTAACAAGTGGCTAAATGAGACTTTTAATGTCATCATGCTTGACACGGACGGGAACTCTCTCACTAGTCCTCCTCACAGCCTCTAGCCGTGTTTTTTAGTTCTCTTGCAAACTTTTGTAGATTATAGATTAGGTTAATCAACAATTTATGAGGCTACAGTTTTGCCAGATTGTTAAAACCGCTGGTTAGCTTGTCGGAGAGTATCTGAAGCTAACAGTATTGACTTTCAAGTCCTGTGACTGTAGAGTAGTTCCTTATAGCATAATGTTAGCTATTAACTTATATCGCCTGCATTAACTACTAAACATCATAAAAGTGGTGTTCATTTATCTGCTGAAAAAAACGTGTAAGCATCAGAAACATGTTTGACCCAGAGCTTATTTCGTCACATTAGAAAGACACTAAGTGTTAAAATAAACAGGCTACATTAAATCACAAGCATCATCATGCTGACATTATGAGCAATGACCTGCAGGGATTCCTTTTTGTGTTTTTTTGTGACTGGTCCATTTCGTGTAGAAGACTAAAATGATACGTCGAAAGCTCCTTTTTACAGGAACGCACAGTTGATTACCACCATCATGACACCCATTATCTCTGGGGTTACAGGTTTTGTTGAGCCAGCTAATACAAAGAAGGTCTGGCTTGCTTTAAAGTACTAGGCTTTATTAATTGTTAGAATTGTTAGAATTGTTACATTAGCATGTAGCTCAAAGCTCCCCTGTGCCTCATAGGGATGTTAATAATTACAGTCCATTACCCTACATTGAGAACTTTGATCGATTAATACTAGCAGTTAAACTGTTAAAATTATAATAATTTTATTACATTTAAGGAATTAAAGAAAGGTTTCTTGCCTCGTAAAATAAAAATAGGCCTTAGAATGTATGTCTTGGTGTTACACAGCATGTCTACCTGCTACCATATCGGAATAAAAAACAGTCATCAAGCTGTTTGCTGCACTGAGGACTGGCCTGTTTATTGTATTTTATGACTGCTAGACTCTTAAAACTACATTATGATGCCGTCTGCAAAGGGTTATTGATACTTCAATGAGGGTCCGCTATCATTTAGAAAAAAAATTCTGCCGCACAGAGCCATTAGCATGGCTGTGGACTTTAAATCTTTTTAAGACACTGATGTAAAACAGGTTTGAAGGTAAGATAAGAAGCTTACAAAAGAAATCAAAGTAAAAGAGATAGGAGAAAGAAGATGAAACTGAAAAAGGCAGAAGGGAAAGGTGACGAAGAGAAGAGAAAAGTGAGAACAGAGAACAAGTTAGAGCAAGTTATATAAAAGGTAATTCAATGGCAGACAAGCAGAGGACTTTTTCAAAATGTGTTTTGTACTCACCATGTGTCTGGGGTCTATTAGCTGCTGGGACCAACTCTAAAGTGTGTGAAGAATAAGCCCATACCAGTGGTGTGGATGTCTGATCCTCAGGGTAGGACAACTTTATAGTGTAGTAAGTGTGTGTGCCCCTGAGAGAAGTCTTGGGTGCAGGGTGAGGAAATGTGTGGGCATGTGTGGATGTGTTCGCACACGTGGCATAAAGATTGGCACCGGTCCCTGCTGGTGTGGAACTAAATGTCACAGCTTGATTAGAATAAATCGTCCTATACGGGCTCTGGGACCAACTCACAGCGGGGCAAGCACGTGTGTGCAGTGACTCACTGCTTTTGTTCCCTCTCTCTCTCTCTCTCTCTCTCTCTCTCTCTCCCTCTCTCTCACATACACACACACACACACACACAAACACACACACTTGGACACTCATGCTTTACCTTTCTCTGACCTACCCGAGGGGTCTTTGGGCAGATGTGAAAGTCTGAACAACACAAACAGAAAGCTGTTACTGCCTCAGGATATGAACTTTACACCTCACTATCCCTCCCTTTCACTGTCACTATTTCACACATGCACACACACTTTTATCTCTCACTCTATATCTCTGTGTATTTGTTTAAAATGTTGACTTGGCATTAATATTAGGTACACACTTGTTCTGCAGCATATAGAACAGCTGAATAAATTTTTTTTTGGCCCTCTCACAGATATAAACACACAACACCAATGTCCTTGTACCAGCATTTTCTTAGTCATTCAGCGCTTCCACGACCAATGGATATCAGAGGGGGGACATTTATTCATCAAGACAACACAACATCTGGCACTCCTGCGTGTGTATATTCCAAAAAGAACTCCAACCTGAACGACAGAATAGACCGTTTGTAGTAAAAAAGGCTGCAGTTTCTGTGAATTTAGGCTACAAAACAACTGACTTAAGTTTAGGGCAAATAACTTTCTGGTTAGGCGTTATAAAAGACAGTTTAAACAGTAAATAAATGTATGTAAATGCCGGAAGTGAAGTAGTTAGGAAGGTGACATTGGCCACGGATGTTAGGTAAAAAAAAGTATTTCAGAAATCATGAGCATCATAAGTCACGCAAGTTACATAAGTTAGGTGAAAAAAAAAAATGGAAGTTATGTGAAAAAACGTGACTCCCAAACCATGAGCCACAGAAGTTTCGCAAGTTACATGAAAAATGTAAGTTATGTAAAAAACTTAAGATTTACGCTGTTTTTTGGACGCTAACATGTGTGTGTGTGTGTAAGGTAAGAATCTGCAGAATTACGACTTTAAGTTTACTTTTATGAAGTGATTTTGTAGTACTTTCTTTCTCTCTGCATTGCAATTCTTAGTTGCATAAACCATTAACAGCAATAGAAAAAAAATCTGATGCCTGAACAAGGATCTGTCTGTTTACAAAATAGACATAATCCACATGGTTCAACCCATGAGCATCATAAATACATGACAGCAGGACACATAAATGATAGGGCCAAAGGGAATGTCTGGTCAACAGAGCTCATCAAAACTAGCAGAGAGTGATTATCACACACACACACACGCACACGCACACGCGCGCACACACACACACACACACACACACACAGTACCATGAACCAGTACCATGCTGTACTGCAAGTCATTGAGTACACAGAGAAACTTCTGTTTATTAGCACAGTGATAATACAATGAAGCAAAGTAATATTTGTAAAACATGGAAACTAGAAAGGGTAGTGAGATAGATGTTTCGAGCAAGAGAAAGACAAACGTGAGAGAAAATGAGACAATGAGAGCAAAAGAGAAAGAGAGAGAGAACAGGGAAAAAAATGAAAAAATAATAAATCAATGAACCTATTCTGTGGCTGCCACAGGGTAATGAAAGCTATTTATTAGCCATCTATCCCTTTCTCTGTCTCTTTCCTCCTATCACTCTGTCCTTCCTGTCTCTCTCTCTGTCTCTCTGTCTCTCTCTCTCTCCTTGCTTTCCCCCGCCCCCAGGATTGATACTCTCATCTCTCTCCACTAAACGCTAACAATTCCATTAAGCACAACAAAACACTCATTTAGAGGTCACATTTGTTTCGCTCAACTTCGCCTGTCATCTGCATACCAACTGAGGGGCTGCCTGCCTCGCCATGGATTCCTATTATCTGACATGACCTTTCTGCTTTAAAATAATTGGCGGATCATAATGGACCTGCTACTCCCTTTTTCTTTAATGACGTGGCTTTACAACAGCTGCAATCTGTTTCTTTCTCATTGTGCATTATTTGTTTTAAACCATGACTGACTGTTGTAATATATACATATCGTCATCTATCATATCATTTATGCATAAATACTCCATAGCACTAGCCACAAGGCATCAAGCTGGTACTATATTTGCTAGTAGCCAGTGGAATATGGCAATATCATAATTAAATTTCGCCAGTGAATGCATAAGCTTACGTGACATCTCATATACAGCCTTGATAATCTACAGTATTGCCCCAAGTTATGATTAGCTCAGTAGCCAGCTTCACATTATTTCCTCAACAGTTCACGGGCAGTGCTTTAATGCACCAATAATGTGTCCCAGAATGCCTAGCAAGGTCACTGCAAGGCAGGCGACAGCCGCGGGACCTTTAATGATCTGAATCTGCCAAAGAATTGTACATTTATCTGCATTACATCTCAGTGAACTGCAAAAAACACGGGCGAGGCACATCTGAAACACGTTCTGCAATACGCTGGTTTCTGCAACTATTTGTGCATTAAGAATTGCACTTTATGGATGTTTTATTTCATCCTTCATGAAAAGCAGATGTGATAAGACCACTGAGAAGCCAGTGCACAGTTCTGAAAAACTGTTTTACTACAGTGGGTTGTAATGGAATGAATGAGAGCAGACACTGATAGAGGCAAATATCAAATATCAACAAATATGGCAGTGTTTCCCAGTTTTGACCAATACATCTCCTCTTAGTCCAGCTATAGTATGCTGTTTATCACAGGCGAATGACACACCATGATAAATTATTGTCATTAAATCACCTTCCTGTACATATGCAGCTACTTATCTTGGTGAAATTATCTCCATTTGCTGGGAATGACGTATGTAACTAGATTACCTAAATAATTCCATTTCCTATCCTTAACTTCACATCATTTGGTGCTGTATCACTCTTTGTTTTGGCATCTCCATAACAGTGAAAAATGGGTGAATATTAATTGAAATTCATCAACCATAAATTCAGTGCTATACCCCTTTAAAAGAGCACTGAAGGCTTGAGCTGTGCAGCCAGTCAGGCGGAAAAGACAGCAGGAGCAAATGTTTCCCACTGGCTGCCACTTACCACTAATGTTAGAAAAATGATAAATGAGCGCCGGCATGGTGTTTGCATGTGAATGTGTATGTGTGCCTGTGTGTGTTTCCTTCCTGTAAAGTGTTGTGTCGCATGCCAACAGTTCACAGTGTGAACAGATGTTAGTCAGTAATGCCCTGGGTTTTTCTGCACCACAGTCAGGCATTTTTTAGGGTCCTCAGCTCTGAGGAGGAGTCCGTGGAGATGCCTGAATTGCTTTATCGAGCGGAACACAACTAAGGACACGCAGGCTCGCAGCGGCTGCCAAGAATACACAGAGACACGCAAACACAAACACAGAACTCGCTTCAAGCGTGTGCAATACAAACCCAGCAAACAGGGGGAATACAAAAACCCACACAACACACACACACACACACGCACACACACACACTACACAACTACAGGGTACCAGGTAGCTTGTGCTCCTCAGTTGGCTTTCACCCTGACAGGCTTCTAACAGAGTAATGGACCCACTGCTGAGTGAATATGGTGGTTGCAGCTTAAAGCCCACAGGAAACCTTGTCTAAGAGAATATAGACTGTCATGAAAGGAGAAACATAACTTCAGAAAGAGTAAGTTTTCATGAAATGTCAAAAAAATGCTATGCAGAATATATAAAAGACCCCCATTGTTTGTCTATTTAACCGTCTCCCTTTTTCCTCCCAATCCAACTACCCCGTCTGCCTTCTTTCATTTTTACCTTGTGCTTTATTATAACACCTATTCACTCAGAGCCAGCCACCACACTCTATATTTAGCTGCTGCCTGTCACTGAGACCCTGATGAAGGAGAGGAAAATGAGTGGTGATGTTGGAGACCATGGGAAAGGTTATCGCTGTCTCTTTGAATAGCATCAGACTCTCTCTGATCATTCATAGTTATATTGCAGACACTAATATCTATACTTAGGCTTGGGGTAAAAAAAAAAAAAAAAAAAGACCCCGTTGGATCTGGATATCTGAAAAAAAGAATAGTGTCGATCAAATAAAATGAAATGAAAAAGAATATGGGCAAACTCAGAGGTGAGCTGTCACATGTGTATATGCATGAGAGCAAAAAAGGAAGACAAATGCACATCACACATTTTAGTTGACACACATTGACAAATTTGAGCGCACACAGGGATGGATGCAGGCTCACTGGCATATAGTGAGCTGTCAGCAGACAAAAGCTTAGCTAAGCCAATCCTCTATATCTGATGCGATAATCATAAGATGATGCAACTATGAGACAGCAGACTTGACAGCAGACAGGCCATTGCTGGCACATGCAGAGGCAAATCATTCCCACAAGCAGCATAAAGCAAAAAGCACCCAAACAGATGCACAAGTTCAGATGAAACCGTGGTGAAGTGTTTCTTTCACAGACTTCTAACATATGCTGAGGACATGAAGAGCTCAGATGATGTTGCCCGGAAGGAAAATTACCACCAATTATTATATATAAGAAAGTGACAGGTCACAAGGAGATTGAGCTCTTTTAAGAGTTAAAACATTGCTGGAAAAAGATTCAAATAAGTCTAGAAAAGCCTGCGAGATGGCTCTATCAATACAACCTCAGATCTTTGCTTTCTTAGCTGCCTCATTTAAAAATATTGACTAACCTGTCCAAAATCACAGGAAAAATATATGTGAATTATGATGGCTTGACATTGGGCTAATAAGCCAAACAAATCATAGAGTCAAGAGTAACAAGAAGAGAACAGTTTGAAAGATGAGACCTCAGAAAAATCAATGCAAACACATAAATATATGGAAGGCTGATTCTAATTGAAACACTGATGTGAACTCTAGACCTAATCTTAAATCTTATCTGGCTTGTTCAGAGGCAAATATTGTAGCTCATAATAAAACACTCTCAGTTCAAATGTATTAAATGGAAATAGCAGGGATGGTAAAAACCAAACAGTATTTTATAAAGTGAAAAGCACTAATAAATACACCAAAGTCTATGAACCTAAATCGGCCGACACCAGCATACAACATAGATTCCAAAAAAGTTGGGACACTGTGCAAAGTAAAAATGATTAGTTTAAATTTTGTATACATATATGTTGTCTTTTTACAGTTTTCAGTTACATAGATGTCACAAAGGATTGGAAAATTATTATATTGTGTTTATTTTTTTTCTTCTTTTATCTATTTTTTTAGACAATGTCCCAACTTTTTTGGAATCAAGGTTGTGTATCCAAAATCACAATAGGATACGGAAATAGAAAAAACTGAAAAAACAAAAAAATAAAAAAACACCAAATAAAGGTCAATATGATGATAGAGCGCCAAGCTAACAACAACAATCACTTCCGGTAGATAACAGGTGGTTTATTTGAATTGCAGAGATATGTGAAAAGGGACAACCTCAACACAAACACACCACTTAATAAATGCAATATGTTATAAGATCAAAAGTCAATAAAAGATAAAGAGTTGAGTGAAATAATTTGTATCATTTCTCTAAGGTGACTTATTGACAACACCAATTCCCAGAAAAAAAATAATAAAAACCAAATTTCTGTGACCTCCTTTTACTTAAATATAGTACAAAGACAAGACATCTCATGTTTACTGGGAGTATTTTTTCTTTTTTTTTTTTTTGAAAAAACAAATATACCCTCCCTCCACCCTGTTTTATAATTTTTATTTCACTCAGCCTCCCAACTGTTTTGGAAAGGGGGTTGTACTGTTAAAATTGAAAACTAAATTACTTATCTTTGATGTTAGTTCTCGGAATATTTTTGAAACACTTCCTCTGTATTTTAACAAATAATGGAACTTCAACACAAACAAAAGAAGAAGGAAGCCTCTAAACTTTCACCAAAAAGTCTCATCTGAGACTCAGCATGAGCAAACAGAGTGAATTTTTTTTCCAGTGTGCTCTGTTTCCCTGCCCCCCCTCAGGGTTGTGTACTTATGCAATAAGCTGCCTGAGGGAGTCAGAGGGATGCTGAATTTATATGAACCTGAGTCTTTGACATCACAGTGAAATTGATGCAAACACAAAAACATACACAAGCACACAAACATACACACACATACACATACAAGCCCCTAAAAAAAGAAAACTTTCTACCAAACTTTACTTTTACTTCAGATTTCTATCTACAGAGATGCAGAGTCCGTGTGAAGGAGAATGTGGAGGGACAGTGATTTAGTGAGAGGAGCAGATATTGAGCTCAAGGTTTGAGCTGTTAGCATAAAATCCCAAATTAGCATGCTAGTCACATACGCCACCTCCTCTACATCCACCCTTCCTCCATCTTTACTCCCTCTTTCTGTTGAGAGCACTCTTTCCCTCATCTGAAAATTATTTTGGCAACAGAAAGGTCAGCCTAATAAATGAGGTAAGTATTTTGAAGGGTTTCAGGGCTGTGGCTAATATGCTAATTAATGCTATAATATGATGAAAGGGGTTCGACCCGAATCACAGTTGCAAACCAAAGTCTCTCAGAGGACTCGCTGAGAGTGTTTGTGTGTGGGTGATGGTGTGTGTTGTCTCACCAAAGTTGCCAAGACTGATGTGTGTGTTATATCAGGCCTTCAGCAACTATCCGGGTGTTTCTGTACTGCATGTGAGAGTGTTATATTCTCACATCATTATGTCGTGTGTCTGCCTATATAGCATGTGCGTACGCTCAGTGCTATTTTACTCCATGTAACACCATCGATGTGTATGTGTACTTGTGTGTAAGTGTGTGATTTTGCCTGCAACCTCAGTGTTGTCCTAATCCATCCAGCTGATAAATGCACCCCACAGCAGGGGGAACACTGTTCTTTTCCAGTGGAATCACTCCACAGATCTGAGGAGAAAACACCCAGAATGTGTATGCTATAGTGTGTGTACATGTGTGTGTGTGGGGTGAAGGCACATAATGGTGCAGTCAGCGTTGGTGTCATAAAGGACGCAGAAGCTATTCCATCATGCTCTAAGTTTACGCATACATTGCGCATGGGGAGGGTACGATCACATGCATACAAACCTCAGATGCACACTTACAAGCATGCAATCTTGGATATTTTTAGTGGTTGAGGACACACGCACGAGCACTTTGCTTTCCACACAATAGCTCAACCACTACACACACAAAAGATGGAGACAGTGTTTGTAAACTAATACCCCCTCCCCAGCCTCCACCAGTACACACACAGAAAAACAGGTTTGCATGTTACCTGATGCTGCTCATGCTGCCTGCCTCTGATCCCAGCTTGCATCTCTCGAGCTGGGTGGCGACAATCTGACGCTCAGCCTCAAGTTCCCTGGTCAGACGTTCAAACTGCAGCTCCTGAAGAGATAAAGAAAGACAAAGTGTGTGTTAGACAGAGCAAGAAAGGAAGTAAGAAAGAGAGGTTCTGCGGCAAAGTTTGGAACTGATGATAAATCGTTTTTTAAATGATACCAAAACTCCCCAAAAACTATTTCCTCTTGGATTGGTCATTAGTGGGAGAATTAAAACCACAGATGTATGATAAATAACCTTTTAAAGCCGCCCGACAGCATTGGAACACTATTTCAATGTGAATAATAAGTTGGTTTGGGACTGCAGCTTACTTGTCGTGGGAGAAGTGAAGCATTGTCAGCCGCAGGTCATGGAAACAGCTTAGGGCTTGAAGACAGCTTTGCGACAGTTAAAAATGAAGTGTGATCATTAACATGAATGTGATTGACAGGTGAGAAAAGGAGTGAAGCAGAGTGACTGGTTGAAAGTGTTCTAAATGTGTGAGCCAAAAAAGATAGAAGCCTTTTAATCCTATCCGCTGTGTGGTGCGGGAGGGTTGTCAGATGGAGCAGTGGAAGCACTCCACCTGAAACTGGGTTACAAACTGTACATCTGTCTAACGAGGATATTTGTGGAATTCCTTCATGAAATGTGTTCCTTTTTTCAGTTGCTTTTCTGTTTGGATCATAAAAGAAAATTTGAAAAGTGACGTAAAAGTAGATTACACTTTGAAAGCTGGTAACAGATGCACTTAAATGGGGTAAATGAGGTGCACTTATATAGCGCTCTTATCCAAAGCTCTTTACACTACACAATACGCTCATTCACCCGTTCACATACTCATTCATACTGGTGGCCGACGCTACCAGGGCACACTGGTGCCACCTGCCACCATTGGATTCATTCACACACCAATCAACGCAGCATCGGGAGCAATTTGGGGTTCAGTATCTTGCTCAAGGATACTTCGACATGTAGGCTGCCATGGTCGGGGATCGAACCACCAACCTTCCGACCAGAAGACAAACACTCTACCAACTGAGCCACAGCCGCCCCACTTCACTGACTAAATGACACATTATCTGTCTGGATCATTTTAAAATGAAAGACACATTATTTGGGCCTCTGGTCTTAAGGACCTGTACTATGAAGTAGGATTTGGGGTAAGCAAGATAACTTTAGCACTTGGTTTTCAGTGTTATGACGATGGTTCACTTTTTACCGGGATACATTGCCCCTTTAACTTATGCCGCACATCTAACTTGCTCTGGAGCAGGTAACGTTCGAGATAAAGGATCAATACATATAAAAGCACCACCTACTGACCAATCAATTGTCTAATAATTGAGTTTCACAGTTCACTAAAGATCCAGTGTATTTGTTGCCTCATTAGCACTTTGAATTATGTTTCTATATATTTTTTTAATTTGTTCTGAAGTCCATTTTACACCTCCATGTTACAGCTGAAAAATAAGGCTCAAATTGTCACACAAGCCATGTATAAAACCTCTCGTTGTACACATAAACATCACATTCATCCATGGAATACACAAATGTAACTATGGTCAGATCTACTCATGCTATAGATGGGGCAGTGATATTTTAAGTCTGTCTGACTTTTTATTTTTAGATTATCTCCATCTCTGACATGTTCTTCTGTCCAGCTCCTTCATCTAGATATGTGTTCCCTTTTTTCTGTGACATTATGAGCTTATTAATTTATGCATTGCCAGCTGTCCTTAGTGCAGTTGCCAGCTGCAACTGTGTTACTTTGTCTGTCTAAAAACTAGTTATTTTTGTCCGATATTATAATTTTCTCTTTGTATGCAAATTAAAGTATACTTGTCCATATTAGTGATTAGTCATATGCTGCATACACCACCCAGAAACCCTTGGCTGAATCGCCAAGTTGAAAGTTGAAAAGATTCCCTGTGTATGTTGAACTAATACTACTGACTAGTACTGACTAAAAAATACAACACAATGAAACATCATGTGGCCAGCAGCCTACAGTCTGGTGACTTGAATGTTCTTGTCAAGTTACACCCATGCCAAGACACTACTGGGAGCTGCTTGTTTAAGGGTGCATGAATGGAGGATTACCCCTGAACGCATCACTCTTAACCAAAACCCGTTTGCATGTGCATGTGTGCTGATGCATTAGTTATTTAAGTGGCTTACTGACAGTTCCATATCAGTCATTTAGCCATGAGCCAGACAGATGAGGTTTCAAACTAGCAATCACTGTGTGTAAGCATGTGCGTGTGCATGTGTGTACGCGTGCTGCATTCAAGTTAATCACAGCCACATGGAAGCAGATCAATAGTGCAGTGAACTCCACCCCACTGAAGATATTGTGCATGTAGGAGCGAGTGCATGTGTCTGCGAGCCCCGGAGAAAGAGACCGTGTGAGCGAGACGTAGAGAGAGTGTATGCTGGTTTGATTGGTTTTCTCAAAGCCATTTGAAGCTCTGAATGTGTTGATCCCCAGTCGCTATCTCAAGTCTCCAACCTCAATCCCCTCTCCTCCCCAACACTACAGAGCACAATGCAATTCATCTCCCCCTCTCCCTCCCTCACCCCTATTTCACGCACGCTTACAGCAACCACTTACTCATAAATATGCACGCTCTTTCTTTCCCTCTTTCCCAGTTTTCCTCGTACACACATATATGTCCCTGCTTTCTCCCACTTCTCTCTTCGACTCTCTCTCCCTCACACACATTCACTTAAGTGCCAAAAGCAAGCCCCCGACACATACATATGTAGTACTAGCAGTAGTAGTTCATTGATCTCACAGCAGGAAATTCTGTGAAGCATTACCACATACTGTAAGGTATATGAAAACGAGTCTGTTCACTACATGGATGCTGTAAGTTCACATAGAAATTGTTAATAAGTAAAACTTGTGCCATTACACCACTAGCCGGGCAGGATTCCATTTTCTTCCTCCTCTAATCTCTCTTAATCTTCCCTCCATTCACTCAACCTCTCCTTGCTTTCCTCCATTCATCGCTCTGCCTCCCTGTCAGCAACTCCTCTCCAGATTTTCTTTGCTCTACCTGCGACAAGATAAACCTCATATGAACAACAAAGTAGCAGGTTCAGTCTCCCCTATGATTTGCAAAGCGAAGTGACGCTGGGAATTTGAGCAGGGTCTATTAAACCCTCTGGACCCGTAATTCTAAATTACAGCATTGTTTTACAGCGAGGTGCCTCGCTTCAAAGCCGCGCTCTGCTCCCTGCAGCAGACTGCTTTGTCACCTTGTTTGCCACCGCTGCAACTGTTTTAAATCCTCAAGGTGTAAAAATGCAAATCCCTGCACCTAAGTGGCATTATGCTAATTGACTGAATGGTAAAGTATCTTAAATGCCTTCTAAGGTAACGCGTAATGCTTGAATTCCAACTTGTTCGTTTCCCATCTGAATAATGGTAAAAAAAATTGTTAAATCATGCATGACCTTTGGTCACACATTATATAAATTCAAATCCTTGGCCTCAGGAATGCTGTTGGTATGTTGAGATAAATGACGTCTATGAGGATGAGCTGCTACTTTCAAAAGCTGGTGAGGAGCTTGACCGACTCGTCCAGTTTTATGCAGCTGTTTGTTCTGATTAGCTGAAACCACGAGACAGCAAAAAGCGCATTTGAAGCCCTCATAATTAATATAAGAACAACATAGTCCTGGAAGCTCTGTGCTGCAGTTTTGGGATTTTATTTATAATTATGGATGCTAAAAGATCCTCTGAAAAGCTTTTTTAGACACAAAGAAATTTGATTTATGTGATTTGGACACCTACATCTTTCTCCTTATATTATATAAGCATCACTGTACAGCAGTGTGTTGCAAACAGCTTTCAATTTGGATAAAAACAGCTGCTGTAACAGTGCCAGAAAAGTCAGCAACATGTGTTAAAATTTTGACACCGTCATAATTACTACACTTAGGAAATCTTTGAAAAAATATGATTAGCAATTTAACACCAGAAAGTGTCTGTAATGTTGCTGAGAAGAACTTATTTTGTTGAATTATGCTTTTAGCACAGCACACATCTGCCAGCTCAATAACATTTGACTCAGTAAAAGCTTACTCACTCGCCAAAAGTCTTAAAATCACGAAGGGCATTAAATTCAAAGTGACACGAACACAAAATCTACAGATGGATGAAAAGAAAATGATTATGTACTGGTGATGTAAGGGAATAGTCCAGCAACATCATGAGCAAGCTGTTTGTTTTCTGCAACAGAAATTCTTATTTCAAGGTAGTGGCATAATGTAAATATATGAAAAAAAGAGTATGTTGTATATACAGGGAAGAAGATGAATTGTAAGTGAGTTGTGACTCATGGAGAATATTAAAAAACAAGAACAGAGAGGTGTGTCATGTAACTATCTGTGTCACACAGCTGATAAAAGCCTTCATACTTGAACAACATCTGTGGAATTATGCACTTAGAGCAGAGAGTTTTTGAAACAAACATGATTTTATTTTCCTCCTGTACATTTCAGGCTGCATCACTGCTGGAGGCAATTTATCCTCTACCACACTTTCAAATGCTACCTGAATATAATCTCACCAAGAACTGTGCAACAATGCTGATGCTGGATCATCATATAAACTTAATGTGATCTCATCAACATTCAAATCAAATTATAGGATTTGTCATTATTATGATCGTTCTGTTTGTGCATTTTATGAAAACCCTGCTGTTCTGAAGTTGTAACATAATTGCTAGACAATTTGTGTTGTGTGTAGTAGTATCATTTACCTTGAAATGTGCATAGACCACAGTTCAACAGATCCAAAACTGGTGAGTTGGGAGTTGCAGCTGGTGCTCCCTGCTTGGTCCGTGTGTTTCTACCAAAAGTGTAGGATTCCACTATGTTGTGCGTGTGTTGGTTAGGTGTCACCGCCTCCCTCTCAGGAATGAATAGGAGGGAGAAAGCAACACCCACAGTCCATCACAGAGGTCTCTATGGCAACTGTAGAACCACATCCCTGACCCTTCCCCCCAGCCGGCGTTATAAATTAGATCCTCCCACATGCAGTCCCTGCCCTGCCACATACCTGCACTGCTCTCAGAGGTGTCTGCGTATGGATTTGAGTCTTTCCCCAACAAAAAGGGTGAAATAATGTACAGTGCCAGTCAAGAGTTGGGACACATCTTCACATTCAATGTTTTTATCTTTATTTTTATTATACCTCTACATTGTAGATTATTGTTAAAGACATCAAAACTATGATGGAATACATAAGGAATTATGTAGTAAACAAGAAAGGGGTTAAACAAACCAGAATATGTTTTATATTTTAAATTCTTTAAAGTTAAAAAAAAAGGCATCTTTTGCTTTGATGGTCACAAACAAATTAGGAAAGCAAGAAATAACAAAAGTTAACTATTAACAAGGTGAACCTGTTAATGAAAGCCATTTCAGCTCATGGAGCAGACTGAAGCAACAGAAATGTGCAAAGCTGTCATCAAAACAAAAGGTGGATACTTCAAAGAATCTTGACTTTATAACATATTCTGGTTTGTTTAACACTTATGTTACCACATAATTCCATATGTGTTCTTTCATAGTTTTGATGTCTTCAGTATGAGTCTACAATGTTGAAAATTAAAATAAATAAAAACATTGAATTTATGTCCAAACTTTTGACTGGTAGTGTATATTGTTTATATTTAGTGTGAAGCAGACAACAACACACAGCTGGAGAAATGGAGAAATATTGGAGGAAACAAGACGGTATAAACATATATTGGCTTGATAAGTAAATCCCATATGCATTTGCAGTATTAAGTGCATGCATACATGTTTACATACAGCAGGCACTTAAACCTGTGTATTCATATGCACTAAACCCTAATAGCTCTAGTAGTACAACAGAGGGTTGATATCTGACCTGTGGAGGAGAGAAAGGGGAATCCCCCTGAGAGAACCTGAGCGCATCATATTGTTCAGTTGTAAAGCCTCTGAGGTAAATTTCTCTAAAATAAAAATGAAACCAAGTGACAGAGAATAAAAATAAAATATCTCATTAAAAAAATGTTTTAATCCGAAGCTAAATTGCTTATTATTATTAAGCGATTTTCATAATGTGGTCTTTTACTAATAGGCAGGTAGAAATGTAGAAATTGAGAAAAACAAGACCAAGTAGACAGACAGGCCATCCATTTATTTTCTTCCGCTTATCCGGGGCCGGGTCGGGGGGGGACAGCAGACTAAGCAAGGTATTCTACATGTCCCTCTCCCCAGCAGCGTTTTCCAGCATTTCTGGGGGACCTCCAGGTGTTCCCAGGCCAGGTGAGATATATAATCTATCCAGCTTGTTCTGGGTCTTTCTCCTTTTACAAGTTTGACCTGCGCAGAAAACCTCCATCAGAAGGCACCCAGGAGGCATCCTGATCAGATGCCTGCACCACCTCAACCGGCCTCTTTTAATGCAACGGCTCTACTCTGTCTGAGCTCCTCACCCTATCCCTACAGTTGAGCCCAGCCACCCTACGAAGGAAACTCATTTCTGCCGATTGTATCAGCGATATAATTCTTTTGGTCAGTACATAAAGCTGAACTTCACATCTTGACTGTTGTTATCGGATACTGTTTGGAGGAGGAGTTATAAAGGCAATAAAACAAACATACAGACAACATTTTACAAGACACAGGCAATAAATAGGGGGTTAACATAGCAGGACAGAAGGCAGGATAAAATGGCAGTTGCCCATGTATCAGAGCTTTAAATGGGATAAATAGCAGCCAAGGCGTCTCAGTTTAAGCTAAATTTCCTCACTTGCCACCATAAAGACACTGTGTGCTGTCTGTGTGTGATTGTCTGTGTGTGTCTAGAGATAAGGCCCAATCATTATAAAGTGGCCTATGGGCAGCTATTAACAGTGCTGTTTTTGGATGGGAGACAAAAGGCTATCAAATAGAGCTATGACCTTCTAGTTGAGAAGTAACTCTCTCGCGCTCCTTCATTCTTTCGCTCCCCTTCCTCAATCAGCGAAGAGGAATGAAAACAACCGAGATGAGATGAGTGGGGGAAAGGGGAGTGTGAATGGGAGCTGGTAAAAAGGTCACTCTCCTCTCCTCCGTCACTCCCATGCATATTAATATTCCCCACACAGTAGCAAATCTGCAAGCAAAAACTTGTAGCTGTGGTTCATGTAGGCTAGGTGAGGTTCAAATTTAGCTGAAATTCATTTCTTCCCCTCTACCTCCCACCTCTGCTCATCTTGTCTGTCACTTTAATGAGTGTGAAAAGTCAACCACAAGTCACGAGAGGAGCGGGAGAGGAGGGTGGGGGGTTTGGAGGACAGGAGAAAGGGAGAAGAGGGAGAGAGAGACTGAGACACCTCCACTGATGAAAGTCACATGAGATGATAGCCGAGGGAGGGACACCTGATCCACTCCCTGTGCGTGTGCATGTGTGCGCCAGACAGAGCGAACAAGACAGAAAGAAAGAGAACAAAAAGAAAACAGATTACCACAATGGCCGGATCGTGTTAATGACTTTTTTTTTCTCTAACAATGAGGGTATTGTATGTCAAAAACTGAACACTAGGGTTTACTGTTACCTGCCTTGGGGCATGTGTGCTTATGTTCTGAAGTGAGAACAAACAGGTTGTAGACTTTAGACTTTAGTGAGTGCTATTTTTGGTGTAGAGTCACTCATATTAGATTTTGCTTTTAGGATAATCCCATTTATTTCAACTTGGATCATATTTGCATATATTTACCCATTGCCTCTACTGGTCATAACGGGCTGTACACAAGTTTAAAAACAGTTTTGTCATATGATTTACCATTTTATTTAAAGACAAAACTGAAAATGGTCATAACTGAATATTACTTATAATGCATGCAAAACTACAGCAAGTATGTTGGTGATACAAGAGGACAGTCTAGTCATTTACAGGTTGTTAAAGACAGTTTGGGTAGTAAGTTTACAGTTCACTTCTGTTTTTTTCTTTCAAAGATAAAAATAAAGATCAATGTTTCAATTTGGGGTATTATCCTTCAAAATAAAAGTTGACTTTAATTTTGTATTCTAAAGCAGGATTAATATGGAATATATGTAAAAGTATGAGGTCCTCATATAAAAAGAAGAGTCATGAGTTCATGAGTCAGTGCGCCTGCATTGACTGCGTATCACCGTTCATGTGTGTGCATCTGTGTGTAGGTGTGTACGCAGGTGCCCCAGCCATCTGGCAAATGGAGACACTAGACAAAGAAATATTACATAGCTCAGTCTGGCTTCATTCTGCATCAACTTTGCTCATTAACACATCTTTTTTCATAACACATGATTCATTATTGTTGCACACCAGGGATACAAGTCTTTCCTATCTCAGTGATGACTAGTCTCTTCTGTATCAGCCCGTTTCTAACCAAATTTAATTTATATTAGCGCCAATACCTGAGGGGTATTCTTTAATGTGATTATGGGTAATGCAATGGACAGCACATCAGTACTGATAATAACAGTAAGGATTTTCCTTGAAGGGTTTGTGGCTCATTAACAACACAAATACAAATAACACAGACAGAAAATGATAATCATAGTGATTATCTGTCAGGTCAAATTGATAAACTATAAGCGTAAGATTATAACAACCAAAATGTTTTTGTTTTCCTTTATTTCTAACAAAGATTACCATTTAATTGATATTTATTACATGAATATAAAGTAAAACTACTACAGGTACTTTTCCCTGTATGTATTTATTTTCTGTGCCATCACTAGCAATGATGATCATTTATTTGGTTGTTTAAGTGAACACAAGGAAGCCCAAAAGGAACACAGAGTCAAACTTCGCAGATGAACGGCTCCCTCCAGTTTGGATGGAGGTAGATGCCATTTGGTTACATTTTGCTGATGCATCCCGTTCGCTTGATTTTCTTAGTAAATCTCTAGGAGACTATGGTTTTGTCTGATTTCCACCAGCTTCCAGTAGCCAGCTGGAACACAGACATGTTACCATGAGGCTAAGTGTCAAGGGATTAAAGTTAAAAAAACAAATAGATTCACCATGATTTTGAAATTTTTCCGCCATTTGTTTTCATGAAAAGACCAAAACTGAACACTAAGCAGACTTCTTGGTACAATAAGCATTTGTATAGGAACGATTCTGTTCTTCTAGTACCACAACTGCTGCTGCTAGCAATAACAACAAGAAGAAAAAAGCCCTACATATGGGAAAACACATGAGTCAAAGCTGCTCTTGTTCAATGAATCCAATAGTGTCATTGACTTCTACAACTACTCGTTGATGAATCAACTACAGGCAACACTGAACCAGACGATAAAAATGAAAATCAATCTTTAATTATTCGGGGAAAAAAGTCGCCGAATTTTTAAATGCTCTGATACTCTCAAAGTAGTCTTATTATAGCCTGTTGATACATGTAGTAGGGTGTCCTGAAATCAGAAAAAAACAATATATTTTGATTTGTCCATAATTTGGAAGAAAAAAATCATACTATAGCGTGTCAAATTTTGTTGTATTTAAAGGAATCTAACGATTTGAAAGAAAGTTTGAAAACTGCTAAACCAAAAAGTCTTCAAACCTAAACAACTAAATAGGTAATTTGTCAGATAACTCCAAAATACAGACTTATTTAAACCAATCACAATCATTTTGAGCAGTGCAAAGCTCCGATGTAGTGACGGTGACCCTGTAAAAGTGGAAGGGGTGAAAATAGCACAAGTGACGTGACCAATGGCTGACTCATAGCAGCAGTCTACATCTGGTGACTAATTCCAAAACGACATGTATGACAGTGTTCTAAGTTGTGGCAGGTTCATTTAATCTGACATTTAAGTGAAAATCCTGAGAAACCACCCTAAGTTTCAGACATTTCTTAGAATTGACAACATTTAGTACAATAATGCTTTGTGAATAAGCCTCTGTTTTGTGGCCAAAAAACAATTAAATTAAGTCAATGACAGTGAAGTACACGGAATTAAACCACAACTGTCACATCTTATCCTAGGAGGATATGAAGGCTTTAGTAAATGTGACAGAATTTAAAAGAAAACAAGCTCAAAGATCCAATTTACCATCATTTTCCTGTTATTGCTTGTCGGCTTCATTGGCAATGCGAGCAAATGTCTCACAGAGGAAGGCAATGGTAAGGCTGGACTGATATTAAGACAGAAGTTTCTCCACTGAAAATAGTCGAAGTTTTATTTTACAGATAGTGGAAAACTGGCAGCAATACAAAGAAAAGTGCTTTTCAATGTCAAAACTAAAAAACATTCTCAGATTCTCAATAGACACTTCTAAGTAGTTTTGTAGTCGATACGGTGACTTTGTGCTGATAAGCTCTGAGTTCTCTGGTTTCTGTTTTTGGAGCAGGGAGTTGATGATGTATACAAATACTGACTTAGCTCAAATCATAGAGGAAATCCCTGTCAAGTCTGTTTTGGGGCAGATTTCGCTTAATTGAATTGCGGGGGTTGTTTTAGAGAATCAGCCTTGGAGAAAACATTTGACTTTACACAGAGCTGTGCAAAAAGATCCTTTGTCACATTCGGGAATGGATGAGTCTCCTTCTTTCATAACTGATGCTCATTTATATTCTGTCTGGTGTGGACAGCTTTGGAGCCAATTATTACCATCTGAATTTTGTGACTCATTATACTGGCAGTGTGTTTGACTAAGGAGGCAGCTGACAGGAAGTTTTGGCGAAAATTTGCTTCAATCTCTATCTGTGAGCAACTTATTAAACGCCCACAATTAAAGGTATTTTTTTGTCATTCATTTTTCCTGCATCAAAAAGCATTTGGGTTAAATTGACAGTTTAAGAAAAAAAAACATATTACTTCATTAAAAATAATATCTTAAGGTATTAAAGTGCGGTGATGTCATTCACTCCCAGAAAGAAGTTGCAACCTTTGCTCAAAAGTGGTGTAGAAAACTTCATAACCCCCTTGCATGAGTTTGTAGTATTTTTAGTTCTACTCAAACTTTCCGTGCAAGTCCTAGGAGTGATTCTGGAGGAGTTGTTTGATAAATATGAGCCAAGGATTAAAATATCTCTGGTCCACGCAAAGAGGAATTCAGGAAAACAGCTTCAAAGACAGACAAATCAAAGAGCCACAGCACTAAACAGTTGAAAATAAGCTATTCATGAGTCTGGGTCCAGGCTAATGGCTTGTCACTAGATGAAAACACGAAAAATATTTACCATACTTTCAGAAATAAAACCTCCAAACCATAGGTAGTGAACCACTAGTGATGGCCAGGAGAAGCAGCTGTAACTGTTTGGATTCTAATGTTCCTTTAAAAGAAAAAAATGCACAGACCTGAGACGTATGACTGCCAACAGCTGGGCCATAACAGTTTTATATGCAGTGTAAATATTCAACACACAAACACAGCACTACTCTGACAGATCTCTCCCTCGTTAAATTATTTAAGGGCTCAGTAGGCAAATGAAATCATCTCTCTCTTAGTCTCCAATTTCACTCTCTCCCTCACTCTGTCACTCTTTTGCACTCTCTCCTCCTTGTTCCAGTATGTCTGTCTCTTTTGTGTGCTGTAAATAGGAAACCCTGAGCAGCCTGAAAATAGTGGCTTGGATTTTAGCCAGGGCCCTGTTCTTCAAATGTGGATTAAGTTATTCAGGCTAACAAGCAGATATCAGGCTCAACTCAAACTGTTCTTTCTAAGCAGTTTAAGGATTGATTTGTGCTCTTATTTTGAAATTAAAGCAAAATTAGTAGAAGGTTGACCATTCATATGATTGGCTGTGCTGATTATGTGTCCCACCAATGCAATGAAAAATAATATTGTATATAAAATTAATATATCTTAAAAGCAGCTTTAATTGTTTATACAGCAAAGGGATTTGTGAGGTCACTCAGTAAATACATTTTATTGTTCAAATTTTAATGTCAGATTAACATGTCATTGAGTTTATGGTTTTTTGCTCGGTTTCTCAAAGTCAATTTGTTTTTTTTGTTGACAAATTATGAAAATGTAAGTGATTTTACAGTAATTTGCATGTTGTAATCTAAAAATCATCAACACACCTTTATTACGAATCTATGAAAGCAAACAATGTGTTTTTAAAAATGACTTTACATACAGTATGTGGTTTCACAGAAAGTAAACTCTCTGGATTGTGTTAATAAGCTGCTCTTTCTGGATAATTCAGTTATCCAGACATGAAGAACAGGACTCACATACACACACACACACACACACACACACACACACACACACACACACACACACACACACGTCTCTCTCTGGGCTAATTATGGCCATAACATAGCTTTGGTCTGTCAAAGTTACATAAGACTAGATCAAAGTAAAAGGGAACGTCGAAACCCCCAAATTATATATTTCCAAACACATTATCTTGATGTGTATAGCCATGTTTAAGCTGCATTAAAAAATATATATGAATGTACCTTTGACTTTTTTGACATTTATTTGACATAATTGTCAAATCAAGGCATGTTAAAAGGGTGACAGCACACGTGTCTGCGTATGTTGCACAGTCAAACAAGCTACTGGTTAATATATGACATAAGATTTAATGCCCATATGCAAATGGTAGACCAAAGTGCCCCCTACGCTGACCTCCTTGCGAGAATGTTTTGTTTCCAACATGTTATTCTCCTCTGTGAGTGCAGTGCACCTGTTGTTCTCTGGCCTTTTTAAAAGTCTGGTCCTTGTCTCATGCTGTTTTGAAAACACACATACAAATGGTCATTGTCAAAAGTCTGTAGGAGCATAGAAAAGTACTTTTTTTTTTTTAATTGTCAGTCTCCTGAAAAATCGCCTTAGTGGCAGCCTTTGTTAATGTAATTTGGTTAAGCCTATTTTTTGCAGCTCTAGAATGCCTGTGTGTGTTCATTGGTGCATGTTTGATGAAATGTGTGTTGGTGAAGTGCTACAGCAATTAACTCCTTCATGATTTACCATCCAAAGTATCAGATTTACTTTTTACGTGTGGAGCACAAACTCATTCTCAACTCTCTCTCTATCTCTGAATACTGTGTAAAGTTCTACTGTATTTAACTTGTGATGAATTGTCCAATTAGGGTGTATTATATAAGGAAAGCCATTCACTACATTGTCCCACTGTAAATACTCTCATCCCTTTTCTCTTTTCCTTGCTCTCTGTTTAATAGCCAATCCAATAATACCCACATAGCCAAATAGACAAATATTCCCTTGATAAAACTGTACATGCACTTGCACATACACAACTATACACACATGCAACAGAGCACAGCAAAGGAACGAAGCAGATAACATAATTTGGTCCCTGCAGTGTTGAAACTACAGTATGTAATGCTAAATAATATAGTCTCAATTTACAGAGAAATTAGAGTCTATAACTTTCCTTGCCTGCCATCAAAAGAACCATTTCCCTCATGGAGCCTCCATTCCCCTGGTGTCAGGATTGATGGTGTGGTGATACATTGATTTTAAAAAATGAAGAAAGCGCTTCTTTCATTTCCGTGACATTTATGGAGGCTGCATTTATTGGGTAGACTGAATAAATGTCACCACCAGTAAGAGAAGCACAAAGCATTTTCCATATTTGTTTGTTTTTCTTTTTCTTTGGTAAGACTCACTATCTGACAGTCTGATGCACTGTGGGGGAAACTTGATACCCACGGAAAGAGATTAGTATTTTTGTTTTATTAATCTTTTATACTGTCAGGCTCTTTTTTTCTTTGCTCAGGACATGAAAAAGACTAATAAAAGTCTGGACCTGGAACCTGAACAGTATTATCCCTTCCACACTGAAGAGACAGTATAGGCTCTGAAGAGGTCTCAGAATAATAGCTCAACCAGTAAATGTGAAAGCTGCATTGTTTTAAATATGTGGATGTTCTTGTTCGGGAAGACTTTTTTTCTTCATATATATATATATATATATATATATATATATATATATCCAAAACCTTGAGAAAGCTTAGGCTGGGTAAGAAGTTGATCTCCCTTCATTTTAAAAAAAAAATTAAAAAAGCGCTTTGCAAACACTTCTTGATCAAGGCCTTATTCTATAATTAATGCAATTGTAAAATCGTAAAAAATTCCACAGATACTCAGATAAGTCTCATTCATGAAGTGTTAAAAGCACAAGTCACTATTCATCGAATTTTCTTCTAATTATTATGTCAATCGTGGGATGAATCCATGCATTGGTTTAAGTTGGTCAATATGAGATTTTCAGCCATCTCTGCTGCCATTAGGCCAAAGTGATTTAATGAGATTTGCAGCTGTAACAACCTGATCTATACATAAGGTTCTTCGTCTACAGCAATCTTGTCTTTACCTTAGTAGATTAGCAGAAAATCAATGTCAATTTAACTAATGTGTAAGGGTTTATATAGCAGAAAGTCATGTTAATGGCCTGTGATTAAATGAAGATGTATTTAAGACAAGACACTACAGACAAGAACATGGTTTTTTCATGCACTGGTCAATTTGAAAGGTTTTGGGCTGTTTTTCTCCCATTACTTGTCTACTTTCAGAATAGTGTAAAGAAAACATCCAAAACAAATATTTCAGTGTATATTTTACAATAAATTAGCATTCTATTGCAGCATTCTGAAGGTTGTTACAGACGGGTTTGTCTATAGATCATTCATACCCGTATTTATTCAACATTTTGTCCCTAAAAACATGACAAAAAGAGATTTTATATGTCTTTTGACAGTATTTTCTTATTTATGAAATTATGAAAGGAGATTCCCTTCTGTAAAAAACTTCTAATATCTAATCTAATATATCAACAAAATAAAATAATAATAATAATTAGTTAAAATAACATGCAATGTTCAGATTTATGTCCAGGAAACATATGGAAATAAGTGCATATTTAATGGGCTATCACCTAATTTGCATATCCAAACCTAGCATTTCAGAAAATGTGTAATACAAAAGATTACTGTCTTAATCTAAATAACACACTGGGGAAGTTTCATGGTGATATCCATAAGCTAAAGAAAAGTTACCCCATTCACCTGTAGTGCAACGTGAACTACAGAAAGAACAGGATGGTTGATGTCAAGAAAACGTGACTTTCTCCGAGGTTGCCGGATTATATTCCTAGACTTGTTTAGAAAATGTATCAAACTCTATTGCCTTGAAATTGTTTATTCTGGCCTAATTAGGTTTAAAACATTTGACAAGCTTCCATGTGTGTGGGTGCAAGTGTGTATAAGGTCACATGTGTGTGTGTAAGTGTTGGCTGTTGGCTCCATGACAGTGTAGAAGACAGCATGATTGGGTCACACTCTGTGAGTATGGGGTTGGCCACAGACAAAATGTCACTTGGAAAATGTCACTGCCTAAATGCCATTGCAGTTCTATGTGCCTGTGTGTGTGTGTGCCTGTGTGTGTGTGTGTGTGTGTGTGTGTGTGCTTACACATACACTTCGCCCAGTACACAGGTGTCTACAAGCTATCTACAAACTTGCTCACTTGGCAGCATCACCTTGCCTGGCAGTGCAGTGATGTACTAATGGTTAAGTGTTTTCCAAATTCACTGATGAATCTGCAGTGCTGTGTATACTGGCAGACAGAAGCAACATCTGGCTTCAATTGACATCTTGTTGAGCTTGTGTACTGCAAATTTTGGCATGCATTTTAAATAAACACTCAGAAAGACTTGGTAATTTGTTGTCCATCTTCTCTATGAGTGTTTTCATATAAGAACGGTGCTGTAGCACATGATCTTTGGTGCAAATTTGAGGTAGAAAATAGCCGAAAATAGTTACTGTAAGTATTTAATTATGAAAAAAAAGTGCTTTAGTGCGTAAAATGGATATATTCCATTTGATATTGAAGAGACACAATTTATTCACTCAGCTTGGGATGGTGGCGGCCTTAAGATTAGAGAAATGGCTTGTGACCAGAAGGCTGCAATTTTAAATTTCTCAGACCAGCTGGGAAATTCTGGGCAAGTAAAGTGAATGTGTAAACACTCAGCCTTCTCTCAACACTTCCTGGCAGTGTGCCCTTGAGCAGGGCACTCTCTGTATTGGCTCCAGTGGAGCAGCTCAGTGATATAAAGTATCGCAGAAGACTTTGGCTGTACTGGGCAGCTGCCAGGTGAGACTGTTTGCATGAATATGAAGTAGGGTGGAGCTGAAAAAGAGCAAGCACGCTCAGCAAAACCTTTCAATGAACAAACGGATTACAAAAACACACACACTTATTCACCCAGCAAGTGTCTTCCCTGCATTATTTGTCAGCTCTTTCCCCTCCTGTCCTCTATCTCTACCACATGATGTGACAAGGGACTCCAGAGAGGCCCCCAAAGGTCATCCATCCGCTGGCAATCACAAACACTTGTTTTGATAGATTAGCCTGTGCAAGTGCACGCAAACCCTTGCAAAGATCCAGGCAGACATATGCAGACACAGACACAAGTGCCTGCTGCAACAATACACTTGGGCATGTATGCACATAAACATGGTTTAAAGGAAGGAGAATTCAGCTGAAAAGTGTTTAGTTTAACTCTGAAGGAAGTAGACAAGACAAGTAGAGTATAAATGCCTGCTGACAGGCCACATTGCAGACACAAGTGCAGCTACAGCCAATAAGCTTGAAGGCTTATACATTTACTTCTCTCTGGTATAAAAGACAGCAGTTGACCACGTTGTTTTTGTGTGTGCAGCACATGTCTGTGTGGGTTCTTTAGTCTGGCTAAAGTGGCGTTTGTCTGCAGGTGATATGTTTTTCCTCTGCAGTGTAGAGTGTATATGCATGATTTGCTTTCGTGTGTGTGTGTGTGTGTGTGTGTGTGTATTAGGCAAGTCAGTATAAGCCCACGCAGGAACATATTTTTGTCAGATATGTGTGTGGGCTAACTCTGTTAGGTTATGCTTATGTTGAGTTTAATGTTTACTTCTTGATAAGAGACATTGTTCCGAAATATTTTATTAATGTCCTTAATTATTTGTGCCTAATTTGTACACTGATGACAAACAGAGGAGCGGATCGCATTTTCATTGGACAGACCTTCAAATTTAATGGTTTTTTTTTGTTTTTATTAACTTTTCTACATTGTAGATTAATATTAAAGACTATGATGGAACACATATGTAATTATGTAATAAACAAAAAAGTGTTATCAAACCAGAATATCTTTTAGATTGTTCAAAGTAGCCTTTAACCTTTTGCTTTGATGGTCTCAAACACATTAAGAAGGCAAGAAATTCCACAAATTAATTCCTGACAAGGTGAACCTGTTAACTGAAAAGCATTCCAGGTGAGCAACTCATGAGTCTGACTGTACGGTTTTAAACTAACTACATTAATCCAATCACACACTTACTAAGATAATAACAGAAGTGTGAAAAGCTGTCATCAAAGCAAGAGGTGGCTACTGTTTGGAATCTTAAATATAAAACATATTCTGGTTTATTTAATCTACAAAATTGAAAATGATAAAAATAAAGACAAACCATTGAATGAGAAGGTGTGTCCAACCTTTTGACTGGTACTGTATAATTACCTTGACAATGAATCAGTATCATTTGAATAAGGAGGTAAGCTTAACCTTAAAGTAGGAGGTAAGGCTTTGTCAGGCTGTTAAAGGAAAAATGTTTTTCAATATATTGTAATGCCCGTGCAATTGTTAATTTTGTGTGTACAAAACTGGTGCCGACACAAAAGGTAAATCAATGACAAACTGAAGAAAAAAAATGAATTGACAATAACCCTTACCCTTATTTCCTTGGAGCACCCCCTACTTGTGTCCAAACACAAGTAGGGGGTGCTCCAAGGAAATAAGGGAACAACTGGTGTAGGTATATGTCAGCAGTTAAGAATGTGTAACTGTGTGTATGACAGATACAGCATGTAGATCCCCAAGCCTAAACCAGAGCGACAAGCATGACAATGATAAAATCACAGACAGGCCCCTTCGGCACAGTTTTCTGTGATGGGCAAACGGCTTAACGAGCTTCTCTGCCAGCTCCTTTTCTTTGGACTTTATTCACACTGTTAAAATAAAGCATTCACAGCTCCAACAAAGCAAAGGTGTGTGGCCCCTTTAATGTGAAGTGAATCGAACACAGACACAATGAAAGTAGTGCGTACTAACTTGTGCATGTGTGTGCAAACTGGTGTCTTGATAAAATGATTCCTCCCGCTTCCTCGTCCCCTCTCCACTCCATGTGTAGATAACTGCAAGCGCTAGTGATCATCATGGTAAAATGTCAAGTGCTCATTTTCATTTAGAAGGTAGCTCCATGTGAGGAGCGGTCGCTTCTGTGTCGACAAAAATGTCACTTCTATCAAGCTTTAATCCCCCCGAGGCTCCGTTTGACCAGTCATCTCATTGCCTTCAGAGCGACGACAAAGCCAGGGAGCTATTTCACATGATCTTGGCTTTTTATTTTTCCTTTGAGCTACATTTTGAACAGAACATTTAAGAGCATTCAAAGCTTAAATATCTAATAAACACAACTGTTTGACAATAAGGCAGACTGCAGTGTGTGTCTGCAGGGAATGGATTTCCAACCAGTCATTCTTGTTCTAATAGTTCATGTGTCCCTGAATTAAACACACTATATGAATTACCCAGAATAACCCATTTAATATGAACTTCACAGTGATTCCCTGGCACAGTCACAATATCAGCACTACCATGAAATTCCAGTTTTATAAAACTGAATGGAGAATCAGATTAACTGCTTGTTTTCAGTGAATTGGAAGTCTATGATGATTCACCGCTATGAGAGGCGTTATTTTTCTGCCGAGACGCAGCTCTGAACAGACTGCCATTTGCCACCACGTGAGAAGGCTCTCATAAATCTGTAACAGGCTGCCGCTGCCCTCATCTCTAAATCAAACAAATTAAATATATCAAGAGATTTATTGTTGCTTTTAAACTAACTCAGATGAGCTTACTAGCAGGCAGTGACGGGAGTGTTTGGGGCTTTGAGATACCCTGAGAAGGTTGTGGGTGTGAGAAAAAGATACTTTGATAATGATACTGTAATCTCTGTCAAAAAAGGCTCCATTATGGATTATAGTCACTGTAGGTGCTTAGACACATTATATATAATTCATAAATATATAATTAGATACAAGAAGCAATGTTCCATAACAATGAACTTAATAACTAAAAAGATTATATGATATGATGATAATTCAAAAGATTATATTATTGCTATCAATCAGGACATGATCTTACCCAGGATTTTGAAAACACAGTAATGTTTACATGCATGTAAATAATTTTGCATGTAAATGGATGTTTGTTGCACCTGAATAGCAGGATTCAGCCATAATCCTGCCAAAGAGCAGCTGTATGTGTCCATCTATCCATCCATTATCCTTAACTGGAGCCAACCCCAGCTGACATTGGTTGAGAGGCGGGTTACACCCTGGACAGGTCGCCAGACTATCGCAGGGCTGACAACCATTCACACTCTTATTCACACCTACGGACAATTTAGAGTCACCAATTAAATCTATGCTGCATGTTTTTGGATTGTGGGAGGAAGCCGGAGCACCCAGAGAGAACCCACGCTGACAAAGGGCACAGAAGAGTCGAACCAGCGACACTGTGGCTGTGAGGCAAGAGTGCTAACCACTACATCACAATGTAATTAGTCGAATTTCCATCCACAAATGTCTATGCGCATTTAAATGCCACATTTCAAAATTACGCTTTCAAAATTAAGTTCTCTGTGGAAATGCTTTAGGTTTGCTACTACTCCATACAGTAGTGAATAACATGACATAGATTAATTTGAGATGGCCATTCATGTTATCAAAAATATATATTATTGAAATAAAAATAACCCACATTAATTATTGTAGGTCAATTTTGATTAGTCATACGGTAGACTTAATTTTATGAAATCTGGATAACATAACTCAAAATACAAAACATAACATAAACATAACATAAAATACATTGTGCACGTCTGCACATGCATCTTGCAATTCATCTCTATTTTTACGCAAATTTATATTTACTTAATAATATTTAATAATTTATATATTTTTTTTTTCTCTATTAGTTGCCACTCCAACAGGTAAAAGCTACATAGGACATTGAAAAAAAATCAAGTTAATTCTGTTCAAAAATGATTAAAATAAAAACCTATTTATAACAGAGGCAACCTGCTGGGTGCTTATACATTACACATTAAAACAATCCACGTATGATATTCAGTACCAGTTATATTGCTTCTAAATCCTGCATAACCAGCTGCCTTATCACATGGCAAAACTCAATATGCACACAGGAGTCTGTGTGGCAGGTAAAGAGCCCTGCTCCACCCTTCCTATATGATGTTTTGCATGTCTGATAACTACTCTACATCTTTATTTTCTGTATTGGTTGAAAACCATTTCCACACCAGATTATTTACAAACGTTTACAGACAACATCTCCCTCCTGCCTTCCTGCAGAGCTCAGATGGATCATGTGTAACAGCCTGTGTTATGATCGCTGTCCATGGTGCTGATCCTGGTACAGCAGGAATGCACAAAGGTAAGTAAGCAGTAAATTTCGTATTGTATACATAGTGTGTGAAATGTCGTTTCTGGGCAGCTTGGTTTTCATCTTGGTCAAGTTGCCTCACTTTCACAGCTGGATTTAATTCACCACCTGCTCATTACCTGGTAGACCAAAAGTAATGTATGCTTAGAAAATGAGCCCCAGGTAAGACTTTAAACTAAGATTTTAGTAAAGTAAGAGTGTTTTGCCCCAATATAGTCTTAAAAACACACTATACGTGAGCCCATAATGATTTCCCTCAAATTCATAGTGGCTCTGAGGGCCTTTGTACAGCAGAGGTGTAAGTACTTCAGCACAGGTGAAATATGATTCAATAAAACCAAGAGATCAGGACTACTCCTTGCTAGACCTGGCTGTAAGCAGGGATGTTTGTTGGTGTTAACACATCTTTAACACACCTTTTGCTGAAAGCATCGAACGACGTGTTGTCCCATCTCCACGACTCTACGACATGTGCTTCTCGGGAGTGCTCAACCGCTTTAACAAGTTCGATCACAGTGCGGGCAAACTGTGTGCTGCTTTTACCTCAACTGCTGCACAATTTCTCCACAAGACGGTTTGAATGTTGAGAGGTTTCGCAGTAATTCCTGTTTTTAGGACTTCTATTCTGTATTTTTTTCTCCCATGTTCTCCTCTCTTGATGTAAGCACTATGATCAAGGTGGATCAGAGACTACACTGGAGGGAAAAAAAAGGCATGTGAGGTAAACACACGACCACGCTCAGATGAACACGAAAATAAACTGGTGCAGAAGCACAAGGAAAGCCTTTTGTTCAACGCACACATTTAGAAAAACACATATATAAACAACGCAAAGCAGTGGTCAGAACACAAAAACAAGAGCATGCCCACAAGGAATGCTACTTCTGCTCTCTCTCTCCATTTATAAATATATATATATATATATATATACATCTAGTGCTTTTACACTATTCTCTATATACTGTACACATACACAATCAAACAAGTCACACCTTTCTATATATTACATTTATTGTCTAGATCTCTGGCCTTTGAGTGGATCCTCTCATTTTTGGGTTGTGGACACAAACAGAGATGTAATCTTTGAAGGCAAACAGAGAGCTGGCGACTCCACCACTAATTGGCAGCAGAGAAGCTGTCACTGAGTGGAAGACGAACACAGTAGCCATGTCATCTCATTAGAGAGAGAAAATGAGAGAGAGAACGGGGGGAGTTAAGCTAAAGCTGGGAAAATCAGCATGCAAATTAAAGGCACACAAACAATCACAAATGCGTAAACACATGCACATATATGCATACAAGCCTTGCATATAAATATATAATTAGTCTGTAAATCTGTGAGTTCATTTGCATGTGTTTGAGTCAATCAAAGTATGAAACGTAATATCTATTGGCATGTGTTCTTTTTCCTCCATACACCCACAACATATTTCTCTTTTTTCTATTTTATTCTTTTATATCTCAGCTTTCACTTTAAATGACTTTAGTGAAAGCTTCCATCTAACAGTCATCAGGGGTCAAATATCACCTTTGATCACCTCTGCATGCTCGTGTTAAAAAATAAATTTACTCAAGGAAGTAAACAAATAAAATTCTAATTTTGTGCGGACAAATAAATCAAATTTGGTATCAATGCGGTGGTAGATTTCCACTGTGCGGATGTGATGAATGCCAAGTTTCATATCAAATCAAATTTAATATTGCTAGTTGTAGGCAGGGTGTGTAGAAAAGTCTTTGTGGACTCTAATATCTCTCACAGGGCTTTATGAATTGTAGTCATGAGTCAACACAGGTGGCAAACTAGGCAGTGAATCCCATACTGTCAGGTATCCAAGGTAATAAAAATCAAGATGTGAAGTGATATTCACCCTGTGACAGTCGCATCACGTTGCAAAATCCAAGAAGTATTTGTTGTAGTTAAATATTTATTTTGTATGGGGGCATTCAGTCAAAAATAGGAAAGTTTGAAAGTTGCAGCATAAATAAAAGTAAATATGCAGTCAGATGCTACATGTGTGGGATAAATTCCAGGTGTCACATCACCAATTATTAGGTCTTTAATTTAATGTTTGTCACAAGAAAAGGAAAATACAGACCTCAGAAATTTTTTTTAAAAGTTTTAATGTCTGCATTGGATCCAGATGTTAAATCTGACTTAAGACTCCTATAAAGCAGAAAGCCTTCATTAGAAAGTTAATCACACAACCCTTCTTCCCATGTCTCTGATTTTTCAACACGTAGTAAGCACCCATCATGCTCTTATTCCTAAGTGTTTACATATATGGAAGTGTGCTCATGTATATGACCATATGTTCACACTATAATGTCCCCTGAGGCCAATTTGCTTCATACGACACATGAGAAGTTGGCAGATTTGAGAAATGACATACAGAAGCCAACTATGCTGCCTCAACTTTGCTGCATTACCAGACAGAGTGTGACTCCAGTGTATCTTTGCCCATATTTGTAACATCTGTGTGTGTGTGTGTGTGTGTGTGTGTGTATGTGTGTATGTGGGTGTGTGTGTGTGTGTGTGGGTGCGTGCGCGCATGCCTGGAAAAAGAGCGAGAGGAGGTTGTTAACTGTCAAATTTTCTCTCCTCTCTGCGATGCATCATTAGGTAGAAACATGGCTCCCGGCCCCCCTCTGAGCGAGATGAAGGCGAGGAGGGGACTGATGGGAGGAGGGAGGGAGAACGACAGGGAGAGAATGATAAAAAAAGAGGAGTGTAGAGGGGAGGAAGAGCTGCAGTGGATGACAGCAGGAGGGTTATGTACACAGATGAGATGCAAGAAAGCAGTATAGGCCAGTTATATAGAATGGGAGCCAGAAAGAGAGGAGCGGAAAGAAAGAAAAATGATTGATTCATGTGATTCATTTCTGATTTAAACCTTATATTGTTTAATAATATAGCTGGTCTGCTTCGCAAGTTCTGCTTTCTAGAAAAAAAAATGAAATCTGCAGCGCACAGTTGAATAAACCGAATAAGCAGAAAGAGATTTTTTTTTTCTCCAAGCTTTGTATTTGTGCGTATGTCAGACCTTATTGACTAAATATATATACAATGTCTCACAAATAAGCCCTGTGCTTAGCTTAACTATCATCCACTTTTCCAATTATCCAAAAGAAAAGCATTCATCAGTGTCACCAAATATGCATATGTATATATGCATATACAGTAAGTATATATAATGTATGTGTATTGATATGTTAAGTTTGTGTGCACACGTGTGTAGTATCCCTTTGTAGTGCTGTCACCCACTGAGAGAGCTGTTCATAGTGGAGGTTACCCACAGTGCAATGCTCTGTCAGTAATCATGGGGGGGTTGATGACTCACTGTCATCTCTTTGATGCACAGCACCACATTGCTTTCGTCTCTCTATTAGTCAGAAGTACTAGTAGGACGGATAAACGAGTAGAGAAAACAGAACAAAACACAACACAACACAACACAACACAACAGAAGAATGCAAGAAAAATGTTGTGTTTTTCACTACTCAACATGCACGACAAATTACGGAGCAATGAGAGACGGAGAGAAATAGATGGAGAGGAGGATGGAGGGAGGGGGGGGGGGGGGGGTGAAGGACGGACTATAAAGAATGTCTGCTTTAGATGCAGTTTGTCCCTTAGATTTGTCATCTGACACCAGCCCTCACACTCAGCACTTTTAGCGGAGAGGGACTGCTGAGTGCTACCCCGAGAGAGGTGGGGAGAGTGCAAACACACCCACCAACACATAGACACACACTGGCACAAATGCACAGGTAGCATCTTCGTAAAAGTTTCAAGTTGAGCTTTTAAAAACAAAAAAATAAAAATGATGTTTTACTGTAAAAAAAAAAACTGATTTTAGCACCACAAACAAATGCCTATCACTTACGTGAGCGTCAGTGCTGAAGTTTCTGAAGTTTTGCATCCTTGAAAGCAGTGAAAGAGGTCAAATAGCCCAAAACAAGACAACTCAAGCAGAGCCAAGATCAACACACTATCTGCCAAGACAATACACGGAGCATCTGCATGCAAATCAGGAGACATAATCGACTCTCTGCTCCTCAGCTTAGTCGTTAAATATTCCTCTATATGAAAAAAGAAAAAATATGTTTAAAAGGGAGACGGGAAAGTAAGTGGTGAAATCACAAACAGCTGGGGGGATACAGCCTGTCAGAGATGGCAGACACACACTGCTTCAGAAATGGAAATACACCTACAAGTAAACAGAATTTAGAGAAAATGTAAAAAAAAAAAAAAAAAAAAAAAGAAGAAATAGTAATCACCTATTGTACACACGTATCTTTTTCCGTCCCTCTCCTGAAGAAGATCCAGCAGGCAGAGAGGGAAAGTATCACTTGGTCTGAACAAACTGTCATCTAATCACTTTGTTTTATGACTTCTCATATGTCTTATGGCTGGCTGTTAGTGATTATGGCGTTATTGATCAAAGCTGTCAAAAACCTTCAGGAAAATTACAGTTTGAACACTTCCTCAACTGCCAACCTCTTGTGGGAAGGTGAGCCGCAAAACCACTTCACATACTCGGGTTCTTTAAGCAGTGTCTTTGCAATCTAGTTTGTTCAAACAGTTCAGCCTGTGAGGAGAAGAAATATAATTTCATAAATCCTCTCTAAATTAAAACGTGAAGGAGTGGGTATTGACGGAACAGAGTTAATCCTGCTGTGAATAGGGACAGGAGTGGGCTTTGGGAAAAAATAAATAATATTTGAATTAAGACAGTCCGTTGTACACACAGTAGGCTAAAGGCATACAGTTCTTTACTATATACTCATATGTGAATGTAAGCATATGTAGGCAGACTCACGGACAAAAATACTCAAGAAGACATCAGAACATTATATAAATAAGACTCAATACTGCATCAACAGACTCTAGATATATATAAATGCACACTAAAAACTCTCTTTGGTGATTTTTTTCACTTTACTCACTTCCTTATTCCTTTTAAAATGTCATTTCCTAAAGCTCCATAAATGCAGTATAACATTCATGAGCCAATAAATGACCTTCAAGCATACTGCGGCTCTGTGAGGGGAAAAAAATAAATAAAGAAAACAAAAAGCAATGCAATAAATCTGTTTTATTCTGAGTGGATGGTTGAGTCTGGTGCTCCGTGTGGGGTTATTGCTCAGCAAACGCATGCAGCTGATATATGGAATGGGTGGAGATAGTTGGAGTGAGGTCGTTGATGGGTTTATTGAAATGTCACTGTGAGTTGTGGGTGTATACACAGTCTGGCCTGAAGAGGGCTGTAAGATGACTCAGCTTAATTGTGTGTACGTACTACAGTATGTACCAATATTGCATGTCACACCCGAGTTAAACGAAATTTGTGCATGATTCATCGTGATGCTTTTAAAGAATCTTATAATGCAAGATGACAGGAACGCACCATATAGGAAGGTACAATGTGTGCCCAGGTAACTGTATATTCCCCCTTACTGTGTTACGGATTTAAAATATCACATGATGTTTATGCTGCACTGGGGAAAAACATCAACATTTCCTTCGCCTAATGGTTATATTCAACCATGCTCAGCTCTACCGCCTGAAAATACTCTCTGGACATCATAAACTTTATATCGCATAACAACTGGATCGCATGAAACCACTGCATTGCTTTTTTTGACTGCACAATCCCACAAGGACTCATACCTACTATAGAAACCTTTATATTCATACAGTTCTGTTTTCTTATGATCTTTAGTGTTGTTGTTTTTTTTGTATTTCTTTTAATTTATAATGGTAGTACCAGAGGCAGAGACCAGGCTAAAGCAATATATTAAAACTACATTATACATACTGTATACAGATCTGCTGGTGAAGTCAACCAGTCATCAGTTTATTTTGTCCCGTTTAAAAGCAGCAGAGCAGTAGGACACAAACAACACTAATCATATTGATCACCCCATATAATAATATAGCATTCTGAATATGCTTGAATGAGCAGATGATGTCCCTTCTTTAAATGAATACACATTTCAGGAGACATTATCACTTCTGCTTATCGTCTAGAAGTCAGACAATATCTGTGCTATAGCTATACTATCCTGCCATACAACAACGTCTTTCCATTATTATCGTCTGTTTCCTGCAGTTTTGTTTACTGTTGAGTTTTAAAGTTGCATTCACTTAGTCTTATTTGGGTATGTTTATATGCATACAATAATGGAGGCACCTATAAATGTGAGCGAAGCAAGAGTCTATCTAAACTGTCTAGACTACATAAATTGACAGCTCCATATAATGACCCTCAGCTTCACCACTCCATACACATCAATGAGAGCAGGTTCATGTGGAGCCGCAGACACCACCATACACTACAAAACTGGTATAAGGGTTGGGTGATATGAGAAAGTATCATAGGCAATAAATGGGTTGAAAGTTGCGATAAAGTTATTGCTGTGATAAATAGATTAGGGATAAAGTGCTTGTTGAATTTCTTTGAGAAGTCAGAAATTAATCAAACATAATATTCAACCACTAAAACTATTTTTTCTGTTCAGGAATGAAGTAAATAACTATAATTTGACATGGGTAACAATTATAATTATATTTTAGCATTAAAATTATCATTTTGGTTGAAGAGCTTCTACATACTGCTGTATTTACCATTACAAAAATATAAAAAATGATTTTAGTAATTATGAATGCTTTTAATTTAGGACAGCTGTGGCACAAACCGGTGGTCTAATAAATTAGTTAAACACCGTGTATTAACAAAATTCTTTAATCAATCAAACTGAACATTGAACTGAAACCACAAAAAAAAAAAAAACGAAAAAAATTTCAATAACTCATAAAATCCCTGAGTGCAATATGGCTGTCTTTCATGATGTATATTTAAGATGTACATATATAACTAAAAATTTTAAGTGCCATAACAGTGTGGTAAAATGATATTTTTGGTGACATATCTAACAGCAGACAATAGTTTGGGGGTCAAGGGTGATAGCCACACTTCCCACATGATGGCTATAAAATGCCTGTTGAAGAGCAAAAAGTAATGACGGATTTGGCTGATGTGATTACAACCAACTCCACCTCCTCTCCTTTCCCACTGTGCTTGTGATTTCATGTTAGGTGGTGTTAGGTGCAAAGAGCAGCCTTTTAGGGCCTCCTTTATCTAATTGAGAGCTGGATGGAAAGCACTTTAGCTTTTAGCATTTGCTCCATAATGAGAGAGGACCTGAGTGAAGACAATAAGGGATGGAGACGCATGTGTGCACATGTGTTAGCACATAATACGAGACCGCACTGTATTTATCTTGTGTTTTGTTGTCTAATGTTGTCCTAATGCTTTACCTTTTTCTCCTTTTGACATACATTTTTCATCCATTCACCAATCCAGCACCCATCTGTGTGACACCATTTTGATTTATTGATTTGAATTGTCTTTATATTTATTCCTAAAATATGATATTTCATCAGGCATTAATATTCCTTAATAATACTGCTTGATTGTAGTCATTAAAAATGTTCTTTGCTTTGCAATGTGCCATCTGGAGTTGTCTCGTAGAATGTGGATTGCAAATGTAACAAATACAAAAACAATTACCAAACGCCTGGCTTTTTTTTGGGGGGGGGGGGCTTTAGCTACAGCATCTAGTTATTTTCTCCATCTTTTTTCCCCTCTTCTCTCCCTACTTGTTCTCCTACTCCTATCACTCCTTCCAATACTTATCCCTGCCTCCTTCACACATCATTCAGTCTTCCATCTCCTGTCTTCCCTGCCTTCTATTTCTTTCACACTTCTTCCACCTTTCAATCCATCTTAACTCCTGAGCCCCTTCCTCAGGTTATTCCCGCCCTGCCTCTCCCTCTGACCACCCTCATTTTTCTTCCATCCATCCACTAATCTTTGATCTTCTTCCTTCTATTTCACATTTCTTTAAACCTTGCACCCAACCTATTTTCTTTGCTCTTGTCTTCCATGAGCACGAGTGAAAAATCCCTTTGGACTGTTTCCATTTTTTTTTCTTCAACGCTAAGCTACTACTGTTTTGTGAGGCCAATTATAGTATGATAAAAAATATGCTCGGTCCAGATGTCACTTTACCGCAGTAGATGAGCTACAGTCCCTGAAAGGTTTTCCTCCTAGAGTTTGTGTTGGGGATTATCCATATGTAAACAATGGGGCTAAGCCTTGTAGACTCTGTGTGTGTGTGTGTGTGTGTGTGTGTGTGTGTGTGTGTGTGTGTGTGTGTGTGTGTGTGTGTGTGTGTGTGTGTGTGTGTGTGTTTGAGAGAGAGAGATAGAGAGTGTGTCCATGTAGACTTTAAGTGTCAAAGTGCCTGTGAGTGTGCACGTTAGCCAGGACTCTCAGGAGAGTGTATGTATGAGCCATTAAGTCAGAGGCTTTATTGGGGTGTAACAAAGAGGGCGAGAGAGGAAGACAACATTCAACATATTTCCTTACTCACACACACAGATGTCAGCGTGATCATTTCCCTGTTGGACACAAACACACATGCGATATTCTTGCACTACAAACTCAACACTAAGGACTGAAAGAAATGTCAACAAGACCTTCTGGGAGATGCATATGTATCGCAGCAGGCCATTGTGGGTAGCTGAGTGCATCTACTGACACACACAAGCACATACATCAGGAAAAAAAACAAAAAAAAACGAAGCCAGTAAGGCTGAAACTCCCATCCTCCAGAAATAACTTGCTATGCTTTTGACAGAATGTAGAGTGACACATTGTGCTGTCTGCTGGCTTACCTTTGGCCAGCCAGGCCCACGGGGCAAACACTCAGTCTGCACCTCCGCCCCATCTCTCTGTCTCTGTATCTGAGTCACACTCTGTCATTCTTCTCCTGTTTCTTCCTCCCCAGTTCCTCACTCTCCCCCTCTTCATCCATCTACCTTGCCCTGCCATCTCTCCTTACATCAGAGCTATCACAACATGCTCTACTGTGTCCTTCTCTCAACTCGCTCATAGCCTCGGCCTCGATTTTACTCTATTCTCAACTCCTTTCATGTTATCTTTCACTTCTATTCTCATAAGGGCCTTTCGCTTTTCTCTCTGCAGCTCTGTCCCTGTAATTATTCCGACAGCACTTTCTGTGTCTGTGCAATGATCTGGTTGTAATAAAAAGAATGCTTTATGACCTGGTCTGTATTTATGGCATGTAACTGCATGGCATTCCTGTTTGTGCGTGACAGAACAGAGGCAGAGTGAAGCTAACAAATACAGAGAAGGGCAAGGAAGAGGAGAGCAGAGACAGTAGGTGTGGGAGCAAAGGAGATAAAATGCAAAGGGATAAGAGCTGAGGAAAGGTGAGGAGGAGGCAAAGAGTGCTGACACTGAGCTCAGGTGTTACTGTGCTGTTGTTGCATCCCCACTGGAAAAAGACCTCAGCTCATTTTAGGATCAAGAGTATCTTTGTCCAGTTGGTCACGCAGATAAAAAGTCCTGCACTCTTTTTTTGTAAATCCTTATCCGTGTGTATATGTGTGTTTGCATGCTTGTGTACATGTGGTCAGGGAATGTGTATGCCATTATCGGCTCCACTTCCTCCATATGCCATAATTGGCTGTTTCAATGAGCAAATGTCAGCGGAAATTCTAGGTTGGAGTTAATTATCATTGACTGATCAGTGACAGACCTCCAATTACAGCGGCGTCATCAGCAAAGTATGCCATTTGGCTAAAAGCCACCTTTATTCTGCAGGATTTGCAAAATGCATATAAAATGTGAAAAATGTTTGAGATGTAAACCCACCTGTCAACCACAACTATTTGACCCTGAGAGCCAGCTGTGTCATAGAACAGCCGTAGTTCTAACAGCTTGTTGAAATCAACAGTCGTGGGCAGCACTAACAGCCAATTAGCATGCTCGGAGCTGTCTGTCCTTACCATGACCAGTTTTATGCATAGCACAGCTGTGGGAGGACACTTGTTGAAACCCGCCTACTTGAGGACCCCTTTTGGAAGAAAATGACACATTTCTGAAATGTGCATCTTCTTCAGTCTAAACACTAACAATGACTCAATTTTGTCCAGACTCATTGCTCTTAATGGGATTCATTCAATTGACTTATTTGATACAAATGTAGTTGAACTTGGAATGGCTTTGGAAGCAGGTTTTGTGGCACAGCACTGGTGATGGTGCATAATGGCTCATTTCTGCCTACTGGCTTATTATAGGGCTTTTCCAGTGGCACTTAAGGCTCTGCCAAGTCAAACCATGCCGCACTTCCAAGCTGTGCCAAGCACGCCCGAGATAGACCCTCTCCATCGGGCCCAAGTGGGCTGGGACAAACTACATTAGGTTTCAATAACGCTCTGCCTACCGCAGCCAACTGGTAACGCCCTCCCCCTTTAGAGAGATATGTACAGAAGACCAGCGAGAAAGATGTTTTTTTAACTCTCACTGTGTTCTGCTCGCAGTACTTTTGTAGTTTCTACCTAAATCTATGTGGTTTGAAGTTTAGTTTCTCTCCTTTGCCCCTTCTTGTACTTTCAAATATCTGCTTTATTTTACAGCTGTGTTCTGTTGCTGCTGATGAAAACCCATCATTTCCTGATTTTGTTGCGTCACAATAAAGCTTTAAAACAACAAAATAATGGGGGACTTTTACTGTGAATAATTTCTAGGAAATTAAATATGTTCAGTAATGTTTATCACCAATGTAATGGCTTTTAATTTGATGATAAATGCAGCTTTGTTTTTCCTCAATAAAAACATGTCTACGAATATCAGGGAGGGAGGAGGAGTGCAAGCGGAAATGGCCACAGATGTTAGACAAAAGGTTCTTACTGCACCTTTGCAAACACCTCAAACATGTAAACAACTTTTAGCTGCAATGCTTTATGATAGAAGAAACACTCTGAGCAAACGTCGTTGGCTCAAGAGGAGTGCAGATCAGCTAAAGATGCACCTTCAAGCAAGAAGCTCTGTTGTAATGGAGATGCAAATCCCTTCCATGCTGGGCTGGCGGGCCGAGTCAAACCGAGTTAAGCCGAGCCAGCACATATGTAAAGAGCTTTAGTTTTACTGTAAGGTTATCAACTGTTTTTAAGGTAAGATTTGGGGCTTTATCCATGAAAAGCCAGACAATACTCTCTGACAACAAACCAAGTAGCACCTGGTTGAAATATCTTAGAATTTTCTTCCTGAGATATTTAACTCTTTTCGTTATTGAAATGGAAACAAAGTTATCGCCACACTACATGGTCTGTGTAAAGTGGGTTGGCTTGGCCCAGAGCAGCAGGAGAGGGTATTGTCTCTGCTGTGTGCGCCCCCTCAACAGTGATAGGTACTGAGTCTTATGTGTCACTGTCTCTGAGAAAATGACAGGGAGAGATTTTCTTCTCTCTCTATCAGCATCCCCCGACAGTCTAGCTCTCTCGCTCTCTTGTTCTCCCTTTGCCTTGTCTACTTCCCTCTGTGGTTTCCAAACCCAAGACTGCTGGCTCCATTGCTATGCTTTGAGTGATCTGCAGCCCGAGTTTTAAATGTTTAATGCCGCGTTGACAGACCCGGTCCCCAGCCATCCATCCAGGAGGGCCAAAGCAGGCTGGTGCAGGGTGAATGCTTCACCTTTCAGAGGCAGATTACAGATGCACACACACCCTGATCAAGAGCTCCAAAAGGTGAGGGAATAAATCCCCCTGACAGGAAGGTTGTGTTAGCCTTTAAACCCCATATCGCAATGGAGGTGGGGGGCAAAGTTCGTCTGAGACAGGCCACCTGAGATAGGGTGTGGAAGCAACAGGGGGAGGTAATATGACAGAAAAGCACTGTGGTAGGCAGAGAGAGAGAGAGCGGGAGAAAGGGAAAGACAGAGAAAGAGACTGATGAATGGTAACAAAGGGAGCCCAAAAAAGATAACTGACTGAGACAGATGAAAAGAGAATGAGAAGAAGGAAGTGTGTGGGAAAAAAAGAGACTAGAAAAATGAGAAAGAGAAAGTGGAGGAGGATGGTAGCAGAGTCTGATAAGGTCACAGAAGCAAGTATGGAAAAGTTTCAGAAACTCATTCCACAGCATGGGGCGAAATCAAGCAAATAAGCAGAAGAAATAGAAATGAGGTTAAGCTATGGGGGGAAAAGCAACAAAACTGACAGATGACAGACAAGTTACTGGCATGCAAACTTGTACCACAGAGACATAAGACAGATGGAGAGCAATGAAGGGAGGGATGAGAGAGAGAGCGAGGTAGACAAGGGGGAGATAGATAAGAGTGGAAAGGTTTAGAGTCCAAGATGGCAATGGGAGAGTAAAGTCACAAAAAAACAGGACAAGTAGAGAAAGAGGGGAAGACAGAAAAAGGAAACGGAAAGAATACAAAACAATATGGAATAGAGTCTGGTGGAGGGTGGAAACCAGTGGAGGACTGAGAGGATGAAATAAATAGGGGTAGAGAGGGGGAGGCAGGGAGGAACTGCCAGCCAGTAGAGGGTGAAAATAAGGAGGAAAAGATGGAGGGATGAGGAGAGGAACAAGAATCAGAAATACCCAAGGAGAGGAAAAGAGACATAAAATGAAGTGAGAGAGACATTTTTTTGGGAACATCTCTACTGACATTTACATTTAGGCCAGACTGGGTAGAGCTGCTACCATGGGCATATCCCACTGACAATATGACATTTCCACCCCAAAGGTGCTAGGAGAGAAGAGGAAAAAATAGCAAATGAGGTTTCACCCCCTACCACCACTAAAATATTCAAGAATCAGTCCAGAAACAGAGTTCAAAGGGAATTCCAGGATGATGACACGGCCTGTCAAACCTCAGTTGATTACCCACAGAAGAGAGGAGCAGGGAAATAAACCGCACCTTTGGAAAATGCCCATCTTGGAAATTCTTTTAATCTTGTTATGCAATGTACTACATAAGAATCTTCTTCAGTCACTTCATTTGCAAAGCTGAATAAATGTAAAGGGATATTTGATGGCACTGGTATTAAAATTGTTGAAACAAGTGAAATTGAATTGCATATCTACTCTGATCAGAGGGCTTTGAGACTGAATGTGGGTTTAAAAAATACTGTATACTAACAGAAACAACAGACATCCACTACCGAGTTTTCTCAAGAAGTTAATGGAAAAATGATATCAAATCATATTAATCAAATTTTATTCATCCGCCCGCCTCAGGGCCACTGGCAATGATGGATTTAAGCACAAGTAATGATGTGCACATTTAGCAGAGACAATTTCTATGGCAACCACAAATTACTTCACCATAAACAACAACAACGACGACAGTGACGAACGCAAGCGAGCTCATTAGAGATGGTTAGATGCACATCTTCAACTGCAGCAAAGCACTATGGGTAGGCAGGGAGAGGGAGGGGGGTGAGGGGGTATGATGCATTTGCAACACCAAAACCTCATTTATTCCATACAGACAGAGTGCAATGAGAGAATGAAACACAGGAATGAATGATGGGTGGAGGTGCAATGGAGCAATAAGGGAAGAAAGGAAGAAAGCATAAGAAAACAACAGGAAAAACTGAGAGAACGGGAGAGAGAAAGAGAGATGGAGTGATCTGCCTTATTTCCGAGACAACTCCAATGACAGAGCCATTCTTCATTAGCCAGTCTCTTTACAGTGTATATGTCAACCCTGGCGGCCAGACAACTGCAGAGGAGTGTGATCATAATTTATCTATTTAGAATGCCAAGGGGAGAAGGCTACGGTGCCGTGCAAAGCTGTTAGCTGAGCTTTCCTGCTGCGCTGTGCAGTGCAGTGCGGTGACATATTACACTCAATGTGACTATGGAGATAACTGAAGTCAAAAATAAACTTCGCAGAACAGGCATATGGAGATGTAATGTTGCATATAGTAAGCACAAAGTCATACATCATATGCTGGGGACATAATGCTATATAATATGCCAGGAATAAGGGCTTGTGTATGACTCATAAAAACAACTCTGCCAGTGCAACAAATATACTCCTTGCAGTGAAAACAACTCCCTTCAACTATTGCTGCTTTCTTTTTTTTAAACCACAACAAAAAAGTATACAGAGCATTAATGTGTGCAATAGCAAAATTAACCCTCTGAACCCCAAGCAGTTTGAGGGCGTTTTATGCTCTTTTTACATTTTTTCATGTGGCCTTGTTTTTCACTACAATACATATGGAATAATAAGTCCTGCCCCTCTATGGAAACAGCACAATCATGGCTAGAAGTGCAAACAAGTCAAACATATATTTTGTGCAGTAAAACCCACTTAGGATGACATAAATATTTAAATAAAAAAGGAAAAAGGAAAGTTCCACTTCTCTGATAATATAGAATAAAATGGAATATATATATATATATATATATATATATATATATATATATATATATGCAAGCATATATATGTATATGTATATATGATGAGACATGTAAAATAAAGGGATTCTGACTAGAGATTCTTCTAAAGGAAACATTCGTAACCTATGATCCGTTCAAGGACTGTCCGAGGGGCGTTCCCGGTGGCACACCTGGTAGAGCGCATACCACAGAGGCCCTCAATATCTCTACTGTCAATAAAAAGCTACAAAATGCCCAAAAAAAAAAAAAAAAGGACTGTCCAAGAGTTCAAATTTTGACAATAAGGCCTGTTTTCACAGTTTCTTTCTGCAGAAAACGGTATATTTGACTTCTATTTTTGCTAGGGTTAAAAGTAAGCATGTTGCCAGTGGTGGTTCACTATTTTCCTTTTTATTTTTATTTATTTTTATGAAACCGGATAAGTGCAACTCCCTTATATGAAAAGGGTAATTAAAGCTGATACATTTTGATGTAATACATTCCTATTGATAAAACCAAAACATCATTTAACATTTGACTGAAGAATGTGACAAACACAAAAAAAGAGTTTGTGTGCTGAAACAGTGTGTGCAGCAGTAACTGACAATAAAAGTACGCAGACATTCAATAGGGTCACAGGACTGGATTGAAATGGTCCGTGAAAAAAATTTGACTGCAGACCAACAGGCAGGATCATGCATTCCCTCAAATTCCTGTGTCCTCTACAGTAAATTCAATCAGTTCAAAGACAGCACAGTAGTTGACTTAGGGTTAGCACCAAAAAACGGTTTGACAGGAGAAAACAAATGAGTAACACTCCACGATCCCTTAACAATTATCACAGAAGTACCCTTAAGCAAGGCACTTGACCCATCTGTCCCAGTGGACCTGCTCAGTGTCGAACAGTAGAGGACTGTTTGTACTATAGATCTCCCAGGTGTGACTCTGTGTCCCAATTCAGAGGCTGAATATTCTGAAGGACAAGACCCACAACCAGGCTCCTTCATTGGACCTAAAAGCCCGGTTGTATCAGGGCCGCCCTTCTAATGAGATGTTTTATATTCACAGATGCCATAGCCATGTGTAAACACCACTGGGAGGCTGGGACAAAATTAATGATAACCCAGATTATAATATGACTTATGTTTCAATTATTTTCACAGTAAAGGTCCTCCAGATTTCAACCCGGAAAATATAGCCTGCTATTTGCTTTATCGCAGTTAAAGACGATCACCCAGCTCTTTAAATGTACGGTAAGAGTCAATGGCAGTGCTCACAATAAACTAATAAACCATGATCATGGATAGTCTCGATCCGATCTCAAAGGCTACGTTCAGACTGCAGGAAAATCCTTTTTGCTGCTTAAATCAGATCTTTCTTCCAAATAGACTGTCCGCACTGTTATCTGCAGGTCGTCAGATCTGATGTGATGTGAGTCCAGACATCACAGGTTGCCATTGTAACAATGTAGGCATCAGTCATTAGGCGGCCAGAAGCATGAGTTACTAAACTGTCCCCTGCCATTAACTTCAACGTACAGAAGACTATAGAATCAGCCGGGCACATTGTTATTTGTCTCTCATGTGACAGGATTTTTTGCTGGTGTAGATATTTCTCTACACAGTTCTTGCATTGAGAAAACCTGAAAAAGAAATCTACTTATAAGTAGTGTATAATGCGTTGCTGTGCACTTGATTTGTTCAAGTTTTTTTTAAGATTGAAAGGTTAGAAGTTACAGTTACAGAGTTTTTATTTGAAGTCTACTCAGTGTACCGTTCAAAATTGCAATGCTGCTGATCACTACTGGATCTCTGGAGTCCAAAAAATGTTTTTTGGGAAAGCCCTAGTTCCATGATATTTCCCAACACTACAACTAGAAATTGACTACATGATGCTAACACATGACTGATTATAAGACACACTTGACTGTCATCTTATAATGACATATTTTCTCTGTATAACTGCAGGCTTTGAAAAGATCCAGCACCTGAATTGGAAAACAGCAATAGTAAAACAGGAACTGTATAGCAGAGCACTGTTCAGAAGAGCATGCACAATCAGCAAGCATTGTCAGGATAAATGAGGTTAAAAAAATGCCAGTGCACAGATAAATACTTGGGCATTTTCAGAGCTCTTTGCCTCCCCAGCTCTTTAATGGCTCTTTCCATCACAGAGTAATCTTTCCATTTTCTCATTTTCAGATCGATAGGGACTCAGGGAGAATGAAAGGCCTATTTCCTCTCAAATAGGGATAAAGCTTAACCACATGGGGCCGTCTCATGTTTTCTAATCATGTCAGCCAGACTACAGGACCAGATGAAGTGGCACCAAGTGTAAAGAACGAGTCAATCTTTGAACTGTAGTACACAGACTAAAGTTAAAATTATTCCGATCTGCTAAAAAAAGAAGAGCCATAGTTGTTAAAGGGATATAAATAACATTGTATCATTAGCACAGCGTGATATTAGAGGCAGAGTGGGAGTCAACAGAGGGAGCAGCTTCAGTGAAGTAGTAACCCACACAAACTGGTGAAAACAATGGAGCTTAAAAAGTGAAAGCAGTGTGGAGCCTGCATGGGAAAGGTACCCTTCAAACACCCACTCAACAGCATCTGCTGTGTCGATGGTGATTGTGTGTAATGAGAAAAGAAGGATGTAGCACTTGAAGGACTTAGCAACAATGTTTCTTCACTTCAATCCAACAGGAACATCTCCCCTGGTGTCTGACCCCAACGCTTAGCTTTCCCTGTAAACAAAGGGCCCTGACAGACACGTTCAATTAATCGATGCTTTTCCCACACATCAATGTGCAGTTTTCCAAGCCTCGCTCATAGCCCCAGGGTGCTAGCTCACTCCAACAATACCTTAGTGCATGGCTGTACCACTTTAGACCTGCTGAGCCCCGGTGAGCATCTCAAAGCATAGACAGGCGGAGTAATAACAAGGGATAAATGAATATTGTTGAAGCCAAATTGATTATAAGTCACTTTTACACTGTTTACATTAGCTGAGATTGAGTTTACAGAACCAACCTGGAAAAGTCTGCCTAATGTTGGCAGATATCAGATCAACAGATCATTATTGTTCAAGCAATGAGAGTTAAAGGTTATCTGCAAAATGTTGCCATTAGCGTCAAAGTTACAGTGCTACCTGGAGGTATTCCAAGTCACTGTATTATTAGCATTCAAGATGCATATCAGTCCTTTGGCTATTGCAATATTAGCATTCAGGATATTGCTAACAAGTTCATCAGCATGCAGGCAAATGCAAGGCTGAGCTAGATTTGAGGCTCAGGTAGCATTAGCATGCAGATGGTAGTGGGACTTTGTGGTGGGGATGGAGGAGGGTGCAGGCTAAGTGATTAGCAAGAAGAGCTCTCACTTCACATGCAGGATCAGCGTCAGGCTCTGTCACAGCGTTAAAGGCTAATGAAACAGAACTGGGGTGATGGAGAAGAAATAAGCAGGAGGGGAGCATTGTGATCCTTACAGCGGAGTCATGATCACACACTTATAATGTGGCTCTCACAGTCCATCTCACACTCAGCTGATTCAGGGATGCACAAATACTCTGCTCTGTTTTTGCTCCATGCAGGTGCGGGCATATGGACGCACAGTTTACTTCAATTATGTAAAAAGTACTCACAGATACACTAACACAACACCACACGCACACATCTCGGGGGGTTGCGGTATTTTTTGGCAATAACCAGCCTGTTTATGAGTGGATAATCCAAGGTCCCTGTGATTAAAACAGCTCCAAAGCGCTCCTGACACTCCATTACCCAGCATGCCCCGGGTGAGGCAGGATTGTACATATTGATTTCACGCCTCATTAGACTTCCTGTCTAACAATGTCATTGTTCTTCCTGGTTCTACAGGATTCTGCATCGTTCAGAAATGACCAGGTATAACTCTGGGAGGGCACGGTCGACACATAACAAATGAACACATTAATATTGAGTCTGGGCCTGCTGGAGCATCGTGAGGGAAACCGTGGCGGGCTGCAGACTTTTGACCCAGTTTTCGTATATTTGTAGTTACTGTTGACAAACTTAGCTCCGATCACAGAGCAGGTAGATGAAGTGATCATATCCTGGTGCAACATCAATAGCAACTGAGTGAGCTAGGTGTATCAGAGTAACACAAAGAATTTTTCCAATTCATTATTTTCACTCTTTTCTTGGTTTATCTAATTTATCTTATCTAATTTTAACACCTTGTTTATAAAGGCAAAGTACAGCCATGCAAAGTAGAGCCATGGTAGACAGATATATTGGTTTACAGATATTAGGCCTATTGGTATCAGTACATGCTGTCCGATATGTGCCATTATGAAAACCTTTTAACACAATATATAATGCAGAAATTCATGCTTGGTGCGATTTAGAAATGGTGGCTTTTCATTTTTTTTATTTTTTTTTTGTAATAGTCAGCAATTCACTGACACCAAACAGTGATGATGATCTATTTAGTTATTCTTATTTATTCTTTATTTTTTCTCAGTTATTATTTATAGAATTGGCTGACAATGTAATATATTGTTTGTATAACGTATGATAATGTATAACAATGTTAAATATTATTTAATACGATTTTTGGTTTGTGTGTACAGCTGTGAAAAATTGGTGCAAAATCCAGTTAAAAAGGTCTATTTTCATTCCAGCTAGAAAAATTTCAATATATCGGCCACCATATCGGTAATGGACAAATTTCCCCCCTCTAAAACCAGTATCGCATCTGTCTCAAAAATCTAATGCAAAGCACAGCACTTTCAAATAGATGAGGCAGATTGGTTAGTTTTGAGACAGTTAATTCAAATTAAAAAGTCTGATGGCAGTTTAAAACAATAACCACAATGAAAATGGCACATGTTATGGGAGAAAGGTTGGCTGCAGTTGGTCATATAGTAAGGAATCAATACTGAGTGCATTCACTGACTAAGGGGAGATCCCAGCAGGTGTGTGACAGCTGTGCCTGGTCCTGGCAGCAGGCCACTGTGGAGGCAAAGAGCATACCCTGCAACTGTCTTTTTTAATTATGAGCACAAACTGCAGTTGAGGGATAAATATTTGTAGAAAGCTCTATCATATAAGCTCACACTTATCCTTCATCGCTTTGATGGAAAAGTTTTCACTTTTCACTGTAGCTCCTTTTTCCCTGAGAAAGTTTTCGTTATTTGGTGAGCTTCCCAGAAGTCTTAGAGTGTTTGTATTGGATCATTTATCCCCGCCACAGAGAGTGTACAAACAGCATTGTACTGTGATTCCACTTTCACTGATTGACCTTCAAACGGTAATTGGCAAGTCTGGTTTGGTAGTTGTCTCAGAGTGCTGGGTATTGGATGGCTGCCACTGAAACTCAGCTCTAGCTCTTTTCACTCTCTCTCTTATGCCCTCTCCCTCTATTTTTTCCTCTTCCTCATTCAATTTATTTACCAACCAATAACATTCTACAAATCCCTGCATCTCCTACCTTTGCTCTCCGTCTCTCCGTCTCTCTCATCCTACATCTTCTCACCCCCGTTCTCATTCAAACTCATACTTTGCATGATTTTCATGTCTCATCTCTTCGCTCTTTCTCTCTTCTTGCTTCCTCTCTCTTTGGCCCAAAGCATGGCAGCTGCAGTAGCATGTAGCCTGCCAACTGCCAGTTATGATGATGGTGACAGTACAGTGGGGGTGCTGGCTGGGTGATGTTGACTAAATGGAACATTGCAGCACCACTGGCAGACACAAACGCAAGCCCATGCACACACGCACACACATGCACACACACGCAGACACACGCACACGCACGAACACACACACACACACACACACACACATACACACACACACACACACACACAATGGTGTGCCAAAGAGCACAACAGCCTTCGGGCCAACTAATAATTCTTCCCCAGCCATGGCCAGGGTGAAGCAGCTGAACACCACCCTTTTCTGCCCCAGACTCCCACAGATGCTCTCTCAGTGAGTAAATGGCAAGGGGATACTGTTTCCGTGACATGCCTCCTACTTGAGCTTGCATAAAAATGGTCACAGGTCACCATGGCAGTTTTTAGCTTCATATTAAAGCCACAAGTCATCATCAGAAATATGACTTGCACATTAAAACTGCACTTGGCATTTGTGAAGGATCAGGTGTAGTGCAGAAACACACTGCAAAACTGAACACACACACACACACACACACACACAGCACTGCTCTCTACTGAATGAAGGACTGAGAAGGCAACTGCAGGAAACCTACTTCACTGCAGTATAAGACAGATTTGGCTTCACAGTGAAATCCAATATTAGTGTCTGTGTATGTTTGGATGTGTGTGTAAAAAGCATCCATATCTCCCATTATTGTGTGTTTACTGGCAGAGCTGGATGATTCCCTCCATACCTAACAGACAACCATCTTTAAGATTACAGTGTCCACAAGACGGGAACACACACATACACACAGCAGTGGCAGAGGCAGATACCAGGCACAGGCTTATATACAGCCATTTTACATGCACAGAGGAGCCTGTACTGTACATACATGTGCAATTAGTCCAGTCACACACACACATCGTTCAGAGTCCAGAGTGTATGCCCGCTGGCTAAATGATCTGTTCCCACACTGGCACAGTGAAAGAGACAAATGTTGAAGGACACTAAGGACACACACAGAGTGAAAGAGGCAACGAACCCAATTTTCAGCCTGAAAACCAGTGGCAGAGGGGCTGGCAGATAGGTTCAAAAGCACAAAAAAAGCTTTGAACCAGCACATCCACTCTCTCAATGTGCTGTCAAAGTTCTAAGGTGGTATGACAGTGTCATTTCAGATTTAACTGTTGCAGAAAGAGTACGCATTATGCTGTTATGGCAACCAGAAACCTTCCAATTTCCAATTTCTTTAGCATACATTGAACGTTTACATGGCCTTCCGTGTCATAGATTTCCAGTTCCACGAAAATATAAAACCCTTTCAAGACATTATTGATAATTTCACAAATTCTGTCAGCTGGGAAATACTTCTTTTTCTACATCAGCTGTTGTGTTTGATTGTCGTGGGCGTGTGGAAGGATTCAATTCATTCCCAATCATTCCGACCCCGAGACAGAGTTAATTTATCCCAGCTGCAAGACACAGCTGTCAACATCAGCAGCAGACAGGGTATCGATAAAGGGGAGAGAATAGGAGAGGCAGAGATGGACGGTGAGGCAGAGAAGTCTATTAACACACACATACACACACACACACACACACCTACACAAATGTAATTTCAGAGCAAGTTGTACACAACACACAGACGCCTACACATACTCACTTTTGAAGCAACTTCTTTACGTGTTTGAGAGTGTTGAGAATATGTGAAGTCAATAGTAGTCAAGCTTAGTGAGGGAATATAAGCAAGAGGAAAGTTTTCATCTCACTCTAAAGGCCAATGAAGTGCACTCAAACTCAGAGCAAAGGAGTCTGACGAATAAACTAGATAGCATACGTTACCCTCTCGCTCTGAGAAAGACCTTGCTCCTTTCAAACACACAAACTGAAAGCTTCAATCAGTTGTGAACCCTTGATAACTCGAGTGGTTTACCTCAAATGCGACAAGCTGACGATGAGGAAAGCAATGGCCACATTTACAACTTATCTAATGACCTTGAAAGTAATAAAGGGAACATTCTAAAAAGGTTAACCTCACCTCTAGCTATTGGAGTTGGGTATTTAGTATGAAAATGCCTGCAGGTGTTGCCAATATTTTCAGCTGAAAAATATTCATCCAGAACCCAGTTGCTGTCAGTTGACATGAGAGTGATTTCTTTGGTTGTCATGAAGAACTACAGGATACTATTTCAGCCTGGGAAGCTGTGGGGTGCAATGCTGCTCAAAACATACTTTGTTTTTATTACAAGCTACATTTCCAACAGCTAAAATGGCATCGCATGAGTGCAGAGGACCTCTAGAACCTGAGAGCAAACACCGACTGGTGGATTCTTTGCTCAAACTGCCCTCAGATATAAGAAAAACAGAAACAGAATTATTGCTCTGCGATCAACATCAGCATGGGCAGTTTTTGTTGTGGGCTGTTGCCAACAACTCCTGAGAGAGCCTGTGTGTGTGTTTGTGTGTTACTGTGCATTAAATTTTTACTCCTCACTTGGACCAAGGTGTGCTGGAGACCTTCAGGATCCCAAAAAAGATACTGGAAAAGACAACCAAGAACAGCAGGATGATTTTTAGGTGCTTTTTGCCAGAGATGGTGATTGATGGAACAGTGGAAAGACTAACAAGGACAAGTTTGTTGAGTTTCATTTTGTTTGTGTTCAGTTTGAATGAAGCATGTTTTACAGAAATTAAGCTTGTCTTAGTTCAGTAAAAGATAGGAACTTGAATTAAAAAGTTGTACGGATGTATTTTTTGGTTTGTGAGTGAAAATAAGTCCTTCCTTGACATCATGTGAGTTTGTTTATTAGACTAGCAAAACTTGTATAACATATGGCAGGGCCTCCTGGTACTGTGTTTCAGGTGCAAAGTATAATTTTTTATTAAGAAAATCCAAATCAAACAAACCTTAATCCTCTAACATTGCACAATATTGCTAAATGATAGAACCACACTTTCATCCATTGCAGAGACACATTCTCGAGCATAAGTCATCCATGGACACGGGTTTATACATCAGACTAAAAACCACATGCACACACATGCAAAGTACTGCAAAGTGATACACTCTGCACATCCGGGGTGTTGAATCTGAAACATGTTGCAAGGCTGTTAAAGGTTTCCCATAACTTTAAATTCAAAGTGTGATGCTATATGTATAATGTACACATTAAATGTGTTTCCAAAACCAATTATAGTCTCGTCACAGTGTCAGCCAATTCCTAGTCTCACTTCTTTTTTTTTTTGCTTCTCTGCAGTGTACTAACCCCCCCTGTTGTTTTAGAGCTTGCCACTCCCACCTACCCTGCAGTACCCCTTGTGTTCCTGCCATTCCCCCACCCACACCAGTTCTACAGCTCCAGCAGTAGCAAATATTCCCACTTCCATCCACTCCTCACCATTCTGCTTCTGCCTTAGATTTCAAGCCATTCCCTCTGACTATTATGACCCCATGTCTGCCATTTGAACTCCTACTCTCTAGCTGGATCCCCCATAGGATACGTTTGCCTCACCTCCCCTGCTTGCCCAGTTTTGACTTTTGTCTGTTTTTGACCCTGAACAAGCTTGAACTTTTTATTTTAGCAGCCTGGTCTCAGAGTTGTGCTTCTGGGATCAAACTTGTTTTTACTGAGCCTTTATACCAATGTTCAAATATTAGCGGCACATTACCCTAACAGCTACTGTGGGACCGGCCAAAAAAATGAATCACAGAATATAGATGTAACACTATTAGCTATCTGTGAGCTAATAATTAAACTACTACATTAACATATCCTGAATTATATAACAATATTTTAACACTTTTTCAAGAAAAATAAAGTCAATTTCCGAAACATCAAAGTCCACATTGATTAATCTCAATTATTAAATATGAAATCAATTCCTCACTCTCTGTCACTGTATTGACCTCACACAGGCATAATCAGTCATGATACATCACTTAATATTTCCCAACCATAATTACACTGCTGGATTACTCTTGTGTCCCAGCACCCTTTTATTGCATGCCCTTGAGAAATCATGGAAACATCAGTGATTCCTCTTCACAATGAAGTAACAATATGTAAAATGACAATATCAAACACATTTAAATGGTGCTTGCATGCATTATCACAGGTGGGAGTATATAATTTTAGGTTAAGGAAAATAATGAAAATACATTGTGGAGAAGCACTCAGAAAGAATATGAGTAATAATACAGTCAGAGCTCCTTTCTGAAATAATAACTGAAAGCTAATAAAAGCACAAAATAATTACTTAACCAGTGTGAAAGACAGATCTCTTTTCATTTGATGAAAAACACAGTATTCTAACATAAAAAAAACTCTAGTTATGTCTCAGATCTAAGGGAATATTACTGACTAGAATAAAAATATTCTTCTAAAAGATTTTTTCCTATGACTGCTCAATAACTTATCACTTAATCTGTTTTTTTCTGGCTCTAAAGAGAGCAGAATTGTGCACCAACCCATATGACCATGATCTTTCAATAATAGAAAGCCATTTGAAAACAATAAATTGGCTAGAAGAATACAAAGCATCACCTCTTTTGTATTTTTTTTCAAGAAAGATTAATTGGCTGCCGGGTGTTTGGAACAGCTTTCATTAAACTCGTTATAGGTGGAATCATTAAATCACAGTATTAGCCAGGGATAAAGCACAACATGAACAACATGCAGATTATAATTTAGCGAGAAACAAGGTTAAATTGCCAGGGCTTGTTCCAGAAACAGAGCAGGACATTAACTCCGGCTAAATGAAAATATGCAGAAAACTGATAGATTGTCGAGCGAATCAGCACCGGTTAAATGGGTCTCTGTGGAGCTCTCCCGAGGCAAGACATGATGCAACGTAGTGCAAAGCATCTTGAGAAACTCAAATGGCTCCAACGGCAGCACAGAAGCTGTTAAATATGAAAAATCTAACAGGCAAGATAGCCAGTTGACATTTATCTAAGAATGTGGAGATTTTGCATGAAGCACATTTCCCGTAGAGCTTTCTGACTTCCAACATTCAATCTGACCTCTTTGCGGACTTTAAATGGGTAACTTGTCGTTACGTGCTGTGGAAACGAAAGTGACATGACTACAGGGTATAATCTTTAAAAGGATTGATAAATATCAGGCCCTACATAACCTTAGAATCATTTTTTATAAAGCGCTTAGTGCTGTCAGTCATAATTAGGTGTGATACCAGTCGCAAGGCAGTTATTCCTTTTGATGTCAAATGCAGCATTTCATTTTATTCTGTCACTTGTTTTTATGTTGCTGAGTCTATTTGGTGTTTCCCTGAGAGTGGCTAATTTCACTCAGTCCTGCATTAACACTTACAGTAAGAGTAGCCTACTCATGAGTGAAGCCTTATTGCAGTCAAGTGTATTTTTTGCTTCAAAACTATTTGTTTGCAGCATTTTTATTCCTCATGGTATAAATTAGAGCCCGACAGATCTATCAGTTGTCAGATATCGACCAATATTGGCCTATCAAAGGCATATATATCAGCATTGGTGTATATACTGTCTGATATCTGCCGTTATGAAAACTTTTTTTACACAATATATAATGCAGAAAATGTTGCTTGCCATGACTGAGAAATTGTGTTAACTATTATTTTTTGAATTTTTTTATTCAGCAATTGACTGAAAATGAACAGTAATTATGTTTATTTAGCCATTTATTTTATTCCTCTTACTCTTTATTTTATGTTATCATCTATAGAATTGGCTGACAGTGTAATGCATTGTTTGCACAATGTATTAAAATGTTAAATATTATTTAATAAAGTTTTATGTTTGAGAAAGTAGCTTTCTGGGTGCATTTGCAGAGTGGTCCACATAAAAAAGGTCTATTTTCATTCCAGTTACAACCAAATAATAACTATATATAAATATAATATTATATATATATAATATAATATAATATATAATAATAACTATATTGCCACAATACTGGTTATTTATCTGCTGAATTTCCTCCTCTAAAATCAGTATCGGCATTGTTCTCAAAAATCCCATATTGGTCGGGCTCTAATATGAATAGGTAGACCAAAATCAGCCCCATTTATTATGCAGTTACGGACATGAGAAAGCAGGTGCCCAGTTCAGAATAAAAGAGAAAAGATTAACACCATAAACGTAATATTCAGCAGTAGAAACATACTTTTATCACCTCAGTTATACTAAGATCCTTGAGGTTTGTGGCTTTTCTGGACCACTAACTGACAAAAACATCAGCAAGTAAGCTTCACTCAGCTTTAAAACATCCCTTCATAAAGCTATGAGTGGCATCATGGACAGTCTATGCTGCCATCATCTCCATACACTAACTGAACACCGCATCAATTAACTGTGAAACTACTTCCCGTTGTAATTGTGCCTCATTCTTGAAATCATTTAATAAACCCCAGGGCTACCAGCGCTGGTTGGAAATCATTTCACTAACATGAACATAGCACATGTCACGTTTTACTTAACTACCAGCAACACACACACACACACACACACACACACACACACACACACACACACACACACACACACTCAAGCAGACAGATGGTGTCTACTAAATGGAATCCAAGCCATGTGTGTATCCTCGACGGGACACCACAGTGGAGAGAGGTGTATGTGTTAGGCATGATGATGTGCCGCAACGGGAGTGGGCATGCTGGGTTACTGGAGTAATACATATGCACACACACACAAACACAAAGACATACACACCTGGACAGAGAATGTCAATGTGAGAGAGCGGGAGAGTTATATTTAGAGTTAACCTTTTTTCATAAATTAACATCATGCATCTGTCACACACTTGCAAATACATTCTCACACACACACACACACACACACACACACACACGCACACACACACACACACACACACACACACAAAACACCACACCGCACACACACACACACACCACACCGTGTGCACACACACACACACACACACACACACACACTAGTACCCACAAAAAGCCACAAATGGTGGACTGGGTAGAAATCAATAAATACGTGTTCTATATTCAAATTATGCAGATAGAAAGACATATCAGAGCTGTAATACTGGCTTCTGTGATGTCCATACACCAGTTATTATGTGCAGACATTAATGTGACAGTATTATTCATGAAATCTTGTGGTGTTGTGCAAATAGACCTGTTGAAGGCAAGTGTATTATATTAACACTTCCTTATCTACAAGCAACTCTGTGGGACCACAGACTGAAGAACGACTACAGGCAGACTAAGAAATCTTGTGAAATTCTAGCACCAGGGGGAAAGTACTTTTTCAGTTGACAGCAGGAATTATCAGTATGTTTGAAGGAGTTCTTAGGTTTGCTTCTTTGCAAATGTTGATTTAGATGATTTTTTACAAACAAAATCATTGCAATAAATGTGTTCTTGTCAGTCTGGCATGAAGACATTATGACAACAGGACTTGACACACAGCTCAAATGTGCCTGGCAATACCATTTGTGGAGAAACAACTTGTTTGCTTGCCCTTTGATCTGATGAATTGATTATCAATTTCAAATGACTGTTTCTAAAACATTACTTATTATATTACTAACTCATCACGTCATATGCAAACACGTGGTCCATTGAAGCCTTTGGTGTCGCTTTTTTAATGCACTGGGTACCCCTTTATTGTTAATTTTAGACGTTCATAGCTGCCTGAAGAATTTAGGTGACCAAATAAGTCCATGGTGGGAGGAGGTCAGGGTCGATGAATGGGTCAAACAAATCAGATTTTCATTTAGAAAATTTGCTGTTTGAGTCCTATAACTTCCACCCAGGAAACTGCTGTTTTGAGTCTTGTATTAAAAGTACAATTGTAATGGCCACTTAATCCAAAGAAATGGGGACAGTATTTCACCTTGTGCAAATGATGCATGATTTACTAAAAGCAGTGATGATACTCGACAAGACTGTGTATAGTTTGGCGAGCTTTCCAAACTGTCTACACCCAAACTGATAATCTGAGTTTAAGGGTCTGTTGCAATGGACAGGTCCCTGAAGAGTTTGCTCCATCCCTATGAAGATTACTTGTTCCGCCCAGCACACAGAGAACCACAGCCAGGCAGAGAGGAGACACAGGAGGATGTGATGTAGAATCAGGCATGGGGATGATACTGCATGCTAGCTCCACGACAAAGTAGGATTGCTTTTATGCAGCCTGGTCTCAGGTGCCACCATAAGCTGTTCATATGGTGGTTTGTAATCCATAGTCTAATGTCACCCCACCTCTCATGTTGGCCAGAAAGACCCAGTATGGGAGTTTTATGCGGTCTCTCTGCCGGCTGTTCTCCATGTGCTTCGCTAAGCGAGTAATCTCTCAGCCATTGCAACAGTCTAGTAAACACAGAATCGAAGTTTGTTCGTTCACATTCTGTCATTTCAACTATAAATTGCAAATTTAAACTGTCAAGTAGTTTTGTGTGAATTCACAATGTTAACCACGTCTCGAAGTCTACCCTGCACAGTCAAAACTGATGCTAAAAGGGCCCCCTGTGCATCAATACGTTTCCCCAAGTGACCCTGAGCAAGCTTCTGCATGCAAGCTACATGCTTTGTGTGATACCAAAGGAGCACCTGGAGGTGAACAACTTTGGCCATATGTAAGCAAGGGTGTCTTACATCAGGGTGAGCAGCTCTGAAGCAACTGATTTAGTTTTGTTCTTTTTGTTACCAAATATGCCCAAAATCCAGCTGAGTCTCCCATGAGAGAAAAATCAGACTGTCTAATTTACTTCTTGAAATGGCATATAAAAATGTTTGAATGAAGTAAAAGGATATAAGCCCCACAGTGATAGAGTAATATATACACTTTATATATTACTGTGGGTCATAAATCGCTGTGGGGTTTTTCAACTTCAATGTATGATGTGGATCAGTAAAGCTGTATGGATCTGACAAATTCAAGTATGCTTCAGTAATTCAGTAATGTTGGAGCACAGACACATTTTCTGATGTGAGAAAAAATATATTCCAGCAACATTTTCCCTCCAAAGTGCTGCTATGTAGAGCTGATTAGGCTTATTGTGCCATAAAACTAATGTCTCTCAAAAACCTGGATGCAAAGGCATTCGTGTTGCCTTCTGATGACTTGGAAAAGGAACTAATTTTGAATTTTCAGAAGTTTTTCCCTCAGGGGAGGAGTCTTTAGAGCTGCTGCACTGCCAGGGAAAATAAGGCTTCAACAATGGCAACACGTCTGTGAAGTATTCCCTTTTGAGTAACTTCTGTACATTTGCACTCCCAAGAATAGGGGGAGGGTGGGAGTGCTTCCGGGTTCAAATCAGGTCCAAATGGATCTAACTAAACCATGCATGCTTCAGTGATTCAGTAATGTGAGAGCACTGAGAGCTTCTCTAGTAGAGACAAAAACACAAATGAATACCATTTGCAAGGGAAAAAAAGCTTAAATTGCCATCAGCACTTGTCCTTCACTCTGTAAGGGTAAATGGAATATTGTGTGGTATTGAATTAAGGAGACGTTCAGAGTCAATGTAGATAGGCAAAATGATAAATCTATGGTGTATTGCACTTGCTGATGAGCTAAATCCAAATGAAACAGAATTCCATTACACAAAGGAATAAGTCCAAGGCTAAACACAAATCAGAAAATGCAATTAGTGAGAACTTGAGGTTTTTTTCAGAGGGACTCTCAACGTCTTTTCATTGTGCAAAGGTCATGCATATGTTTGTGAGGTTGTTTATTTTATACTTCATTAAAGTGTAAATTAAACAGAGATGTACTGATTTAATTGTGCAAGCTTACACAACACACACAAATGCATGCACAACAGTAACCAAGGCTGCTGAATGTGATGTTTTTCTACAAAACTCCCACTTGGACACATAAAACTGTATTACTCCAATACACAAAGCTACTTCCAGTCGTTCCCTTTTTGCTGTCTCTTCCTCTCCTTCTCAGTCCAACATTTTAATTCAGTGGCTTCCAATGGAAAATTATTATTGTCCTGCACCCAACTCCCTCCTTTCTCACAACAAACCAACGCACCCACAGTGATTTTCACATCCCATCTGCCCTTTCTTCTCTCCCCTCTCAACAGAATGTCCTCCTTTCTTTCCCTCTTTCCTATTCCTCCTGCTAACCTGAAACCCAGCAGCCTCATGGCTCAGCCTGTCCTCTTCCAGCGCCGCAACTACTTTCCATCGCTCCCCGTCGAGTAATTGCCTTGATTTTAATGACTTTTTCAATTATGTCTACTTGGCTACAGCTCTCACCCCGTAATCTCCATCATTTCCATCCATTACACTCTCATATTCCCTTGACACCAATCAATCTTTGGTTTCTTTTAAACACTTTAAAGCGCCAGAGAGCCTTTTTCCCTGAATAACAGTGACAACCTTCTGACCTGCCTCATAGCAAGCTGTTCCAAGGGTTGAGAAAATAGCAAGAGAGGCAACCAAAAAAAACCTCTCTATCAAAGTTAACACAACACAGGTTTGGCATGTGTGCAACACACATGTAGTTCCTACCTGCTCTTTGACAGAGGCGAGGATGGAGGAGGTCGTCTCTGTCTCAGATCTGTCTCCATTGGAGGCTGGCATCACAGGGGCGACCATGGCCCCCTTCTCCTGCTCCGCAGGCTGCTCTGGCACCGGCATTGCTAATATGAACAAACCCACACAAAGAAAAAGCGTGATTAAGTAGCTTGCAGTTTTCAAAGTACAATGTTTATGAAAAAATAAAAAAAGAGACATGTAAAATAGGTCACATCAATATCAATCCAGTTTTAGTGCCTACAATCAGGACTTCTACTATGTTTAAAAAGAGGAAGCCTCTGCAGCTGCCTTGCATCTCATCCAATCAATTCCACTTTGATTTGGAGAAACACAGTAGTACTATTACAGCAACAATGTAGGAGTCCTTCAGTGATTGCATGTTTCATAGAACATTCCTCATGTTGGAAGACCATCATGTGTTAAAAGCAAGAGCTTGCCTATGTTTGTACTCAAGATTATTCACTCAATATCCTCAATGATCCTTTACCGCATATTCAAACTTGGGTCGCAGATTGGAGAGAGGCGGGGTACCGTGGACAGGTCGCCAGACAGATCAAGGCAGACAACATTCAAAACTCATTCACATCTACAAGCAATTTATGACAGGAGGAAGCCAGAGATAAAACCATGCTGACACGAAACTCCACACAGAGAGTCAGAGTTGATTGAGCAAATACAAATTCAGTTTTCCAAAATTTCAATACAAACAGCACTTATTACTACTGATTATTTAGAGGTTTTCAAAATGAGAAGCGAGTCACTCCAGTGAAGCGCAGCTCATGGAGGAAATTAAGGTACTTTAAAACCCTTACAGTCCAAATTCAGATTCCTTCATTCCAGTCAAATCTCAACATCAGACAATATTTGTAGATTTGATGACTCTTGAAATTGACCAACTTTTTTTACACAGGTAAATGGCCATAAAACAGCCTAGAAACCATAGGCTGGACACATTTGCTCCTCCAGAATGCCTGGGGGTCAGCATGTTTTTAAGCTTTCCTTAGTATCAAAGTGATGACAGTCTGCACATCCAGGTAGATTTGCTACTTTCGGCACACAACTCAAAGGCAATATCTTTATCATTACACCCCCAAAGCATTATGGGATCTGTAGCTCCAAAACTTTGGATTATCTACCAGACAGAAGACAAATAATCATGTTTAAATATCGGGCACCATAGTTTTCTTCATAGTTTACACTTTTACACATTTACAACCAGCTGCGTTTTCATGTATCATGTACTTCTGCTCAGTCACAACCTTTTTTTTATTATATTTCTTTAATTTACCAGTGCTGAGGGTGCTGCTGCTGGTTGCTGCTGCTGAAGGGCCATCCTGTCAGGCTGGAGCAAAACATGCACACATTAAAGTAGTGCTGCTAAATCCAGGAAGTACCTGACCAGAATGTACCAAGGGACTGTCACACCATGGGGGGGAATGAGAGTTTTAGTTTAGAAATGTCTATTTTTTTTTAGTTAGTTAGTTTGTCTGTGCTTTGTTTTTTGATAATTAAAACATTCTCTCATAGTCTTATTGTCCAGTTTGTTTTATTTGTACTTTTGTTGGTGGTGTTTATCTTTTTATTACCCTCTGTTTAAAATATGATGAAATCAGCCACTATACACTGTTTGAATGAATATCACTATAAATGTCAACAATCACAGAGATTTATTAATAAAGTTTTGAGAAAATATACACTATCTGTCAAGAATAAATCACATTGTCACATCATTTCATGGAAAGAGGTAAAAAATATTTGTATTCCAACTTCATGGGCGACTGTGTATAATTATTCTATTTAACATTCTTTAACTTTTATACTTACTCTTTAATCATTTAACTTTCTCGTCTTACAATGGTGTATCACCAAATCAAATACCTGTTTACTCTGTATGCTTGGCAAATAAACAGATAATGAACATGCTTTGGTCATGGTAACATTGTGTGTCCCTGAAAGTGCTGTCCCATTCCTATTTGTACCATTTTGAGCCCTAACAACCACCAGGTGTTTCCAGTTTAGTCTGTTCAATTTGATTCATTCCATGTAAAGTTTAAATTAGCTTTGACTGAAAAGAGAGTGAGCAGAAAAAGGCCCTTGTCAGGTGGAATCAATCCTTTTAACATGTCAGTCAATCATTGTGCCCAACAAACCTGAGTCTGCAACACTGTGGATGCAGTGTGCTTGAATGAATACCAAAGCCTAGACTCAAAATTATTAGAGTAATTAATCTGCAACACACACACACACACACACACACACACACACACACACACTCCCACACACCTCACCTGTGTTCCTGCCAGTATGCCCCTTCACAAATAAAGGTCCTAGTGGAGTCGTTAAAATGTGATGCCCCACTTATCACGATTTTAATTACTTTATTCAGGATACAGGAAAGTGACATGTGTCTCTGACGAGTTAATTTGAGATGAGACTCTCTCGCAGGTATTCAGTTAAAAAAACAAAAGCGCGTCACGTTTGGGTCTCCGTCCGTCAAACGCCACATCACCAACTAAAACAAATTAACATCAGTTTTGCTTGGATAGATCTTTCTTTTCTCAGTGCTGCACTTCATCAGAAAGGATGGATACACTAGGAGTGACAATTGAGGCCTGATTTCATGCGAGTCATCTATAAAATGGAGAATGTATTTTTGTAACATTCTTTTTTTTTAATTATCAATAAAAGCATATTTCCCGTCTGAGCTAAGAGCACAAAGAGAGATAAAATCATAGAACTCAGGAAGCTGGAGTGTGAGTTTAAGAGAGAGCAGACCAGAACAGAGCATGGGGGTGGGAGCAGCCCTGACTTCAGTAGAAGAAAAAAATGAACTGATTGTTAGTGGGATTTGCTAGCTTTGGTTCAACATGTCTCCAGTGCATTTAAAGTCATACAAGTGATTTTTAGTTTTAAGCTGTTTTTTTTTTTAGAGCAAATATTTACAGTCATGTCACTTAGAGCTAAACAGACATACGTTGAGGGTATGTGAGCCATTAGCGTCACGCAAATCTGCTTACAAAGTCAGTGAGCGAATCCAGACAGCCTGCAAATCAAACATCCAGTCAGTTTATCAGCCAGTCAGCTAGCCAGCAGACAGACAGCAGGCCAGACAGGGTGGTGTGGGTAAATAAAAGATGCTCGCGAGATGGCCCGCAGATGGTTATTTTCACTCTCACTGACAAACACCACGACTGTGTCTGGCATCTCCCCTCCTGAGTGGAGATGAGTCACCAGAGTTTGGCTCCTGAGCAACCAGAACCCCAGCAAAGACCATATCACACCAGCTGGCTGGCTGCCGCATTTTCTCTTGAATGAGCCAAATGTGGAAGTCAGTGGGAAGAGGAAAGATTCACCTCACCTTCTTTGTGGAGCCGTGCAGTTGTTTGCTACAGTAATACACCTCCGGCAATGAAGTGGAGCCCTGAGCTGCCACTACAGTATGAACCTATGCTCCATCAATAATTTAATCTGTGGCTCCTTGGCAATTGCTTTTTTGCTGCGGCGGTTTTGGTTTTGGCACTGCACTGGCACACCTAAATGGAATGTTATTAGTTACACACTTTTTTGATAAGTCACAATGTCTGTTCCCACTGGTTGTATGGCTGTTTAACACTGAATAAATGTAGAGGAAAAACTAATTTATTATTGCTTTCCAAGTTACTGTTGTGTATTTACTCACACTGAGGAACAGGTCTTATGGCACTGGCTCATCAGACAACCCCTATTATCCCAAAGCTTTCTGACACTATATTCACATCATTCAGCAAACTGACAAATACAATTTCATTCAGTGAGCGAAGCAAGGTTTGAGTGATTTCGATAAGTGAATTCTTGTCGCCAAAGACTGAATTACCTGAATCATTTCCTAAGAGGAAAAAAAAAGAATCCAAACCCGGCAGTGATGCAATTTTTCAGCCTCTGCATACAACAATACACATCATTGTGAACCATTTATTGTCCGAAAAAGCAAGTGATCATGTATAGAGAGACACAGACCCTTTATGATTAGTGTCCAGACAGGTGCTGTGTTCAGAAAATTACAAAGTTGGCTCACTGTTGGCTGCTTCAGAGATAATCCCAGTAACAACACATTGGCCATCAAATGTCACAATACTCCAACACCCCAATGTTCTTCCTGGGCTATTGTCAGCAGGCACAGCTGAGCTGCTATTGAATAGATGTGTTACGTCCTGCAGGGTACAATGTAACAGGAGCCTCAGCTTAGAACAGGCTTTTATAGCTCTGGGGAAACACTTAATTGCAGCGCATTCTGGCTGATTTGAGTTGTGCGCGGCTTCCCGTTGAACTGAGGAGGAGCGACGGCCTGACATTTCATTTGGCTCCGGCCTAGATAAGACATGAAAAGCTCAGACATAGTCTCCTGTTTCCGACAGCATAGTAGAGGTCCTGCGTTTAGCAGAGCTTACACAAAAAGTAAACAACAAAAGAAAAACTCTCAACAGGAAAAAAAATTGCACATCACAGTTTGACGTTCTGCTACTGCTAAATTCTTCAGAAGTTTACAGTGTGCAAAGAAGACAAGCAAACTACTGTACACCTTGCAGGCATTTATCTGCTACTCAGGTACAACAACCGAAAATGTATGTTGTCTTTAAAGGATCACCAAAATAGATTATTTATTGTACACAGAAACTGTGGAAACAGACATTATCGTGGAAAAAATAACCAAACCAAAGCTTAAAATTGGGATATTTCTGTCAAAATCACTTTATTCTATGTGTCTCATTCAAACGTTGCTAACAAAGAAACTGTTTAGAATAACTAGATAATGTTAAAAACATTCAAATTCTCCACTCTCCAATACAACTGAGAAACTGGAATTGATTTTGCTGACATGAAAGGAAACGTGAAAAATATTCACCGAAAATCAGATGGAACAGCAGGCTGTTTACACAGAGCAGAGAGGAGAGGACAGGAGATGTTGCAAGTAGAGCTTGTAAAAATGCAAACAGTTCAATATGTATAACATGTGGATACTAATTCCAATATTCATGGCAATTGTGGGCACTTGGAAAAGTGTTTATGTGTATGAATTTCATTTTATTCCACTTTTTGAAAAACATTTATCAGAGAAATTAAACTTGCATCTTTTTTCTTTTTTTATGATTTATGACATTATAACTGTGCAATTATTATTATTCTGCACAAAATACGTTTTTGAGTTGTTCATACTTCTAGCCATATTTGTACTAATTCCATAGAGGTGCAAGACTGTAAAAAGAGCAAAAAGACACTCTGAAAAGGCTTGGCGTTCAGAGGGTTAATTTTGTGTTTGTCCATATGACATTCACAATGTATTTTTTATAGGGATATAATGAGGATGCATGTTTTCATGGGCTGTTAATTCCGAAATAAGACAACATATAAAATTTTGTCATAGGATTTTACTTTTTTAAGGATTTGCACACATGCAGGGCGTCTGCCATACGACAATGGCAGGGGAGACTCACAGCCAGGACACTGTCAGGAATTTTTGCATGGAAATATAAGACAAAAAGATTTTGAAGTACTCTAAAAGTAATTCAGAGAATTTAGAATACGTTAATTAATATGAGTAATCTAACGTAATATGCTGCAGATTACAGTTAAGGGCAAGTACTCAGTAACATGTATGTGGTGGAGTATGCATGTTCCAACACTGTGGATGATATACTACCATGCTGACCAATTTGGTAATTTTGTGTTTTCAACTGAGAATATTCAGTTATAACAGATCCCCGCTGATTTGCCCTCATTGTTCTCCATGAAGTTTGCTGGAAGTGATGTAATGTGGGGTGAGCACTGTGCTGAAATCTGTTTAAAAAATAGCCTTTTCAATGCTACATTACTTGTCAGCAACCAGTCATATGGTAATTTAGGAGGCAATTTGGCCTCATGTGCTCTGATTAATTTGGCATGCAGTTAACACACCAGTCATAATTTTGTTTTATTGAGAACTCAACTCCTGGCATTTGCTAGAATTGTTCAACACTGTTTAAAAAGAAGGAAGAAATGGAAGTAACAAACCAACCAGCTTTAAAAATGCTTCTTTTTAAAAAAAATAAGTGATGTGCAGTGGATCTAATTCATATCTGTGTGGTGGATCTAAGTTATGCCAATGTGAAGAGAGGTTCATGTGGATTTTGAAAAGTATCCCATAAATATTTAAAGGAAGTTAAAAGAAATTTGAAATAACTCCCCCCATCCACTGGGCTGCTTTACAGTCAAACAATATGAGGGCATTGGGCTTTAGGTTTAAGGCTTAAATGATGTCATTATTGACTGCTCACAAAGAAAAAAAAAAAAGTACTCCTGCTCCACACACAAAAAACAACAACAATGCGTACAAACACAGAGGTTACTCACATCTTGAGTCATAGGATGTGGCAGGATGGGCAACTCTGACCCATGCTCACACGGTGACCTGACAGGCCTCCACACCTGCCGCCTTCCGGCTGAACACACCTTACATGAACATGTGCACGCTCTCACAAACATACACATTCAGTGCATGCACACACCTTCCTCTGAGGTTCAAAGAAGTGTCCTTTCTCTTTACCCCATGACCCGTCAGCTGTCTGACTCCACTGTGTTGCCTGCCCTGCTCTGCCCTCTAACCTTAATTTCTCTTTTTATATGCTTTTCATCCTTTTTGTTCCTCTTCTTACTTTTACTTTTAAATTGTAATTGTCTGGCCTGCAGTATGATGCAAGTTCTGTCCCATTGCTGTTATTTTAGGAAAACCACAGGGCAAATAACTAATGTTTTAAGTGAAGATTTTTTTTTCTTTCATTTGTAGGGAATGTAGCTCTCACATTTTGTCATGCCACTGGCACTGTGGTCTTCAGTAATACATTGAGGTTGATGGCTCCATACAGTATCAAAATACAGAACAGACCTTTCTAACTTTTAAAAATAATTCAGTTAATACTTGTCTACTTGTAGCTGGTATGAATAAATCAATAATGCATACCCTATATAGGACTGTAGGAATGTCATACATTGTCCCTTTTAAGTCCGATCTCATGGTCCATCCTCAGGCCACATTTCTGAGCATCGCGTGATCACAAAGCCATCGTCCTCAGCATGTTTGAATGAGTGGCTCCTCTAAGGAGCACAATCAAAAGCGTGCTTCTCCCCTTCACATGGAATGACACTGTTAAAATATTTACAAGGCTTGAGAATGCAATCTTGGTTGGGAAGAATTGCTTGACGGCTATAGAAAAGTTAGGAGGTTCCTTGGGGATGAGACACACTGAAGGTGGAGCCTGAATCCTCCTGCAGATCTACTCTACCCTACTACACTATTGGTGTTTATCACAAAGATATATATTAGAGGTGTGAATCACCAGAGGCCCCACGGTATGATTTTATCCCCATATTTGAGTCACAATACGATATTATTACGATTTTAAGCAATTTGCGATATGGTGAATATTGCGATACAATACACCGCGATTTAACTGTTTAACTGCATTTTGTGTCCACAAAATTAAATTAAATCATTAATTTTTTTTTTTTAAATAAGAGAAAATTCTCAGTCTATTCATCTCACTTCAGTCTTTTTATTTCTCCAATTGAACTGAACTAATATCAAACGGTCGACAACAATTGTAAAAAAAAATTCTAACTTTCCTCAACTTTATGCTTCAGTGTTCTGAATTTTTTTTTTAATAAAGCATCAAAAATAGTCTAACTTTGCAGCATTATTTCGACAACTTCCCGACACAATATCCAGTCTGTAGATTTCTTAGATCTTCTAGATTCATATGGTACCAGTATCTCCAGTATCCTAAAAATGAGCCCACTATGGCCTCTGGAAAAACAAAAATGGTGAAAATATTGACGGCCGGTGACCATATGCCGGTGATAAATATCGATATTTCACCACGCAAAATATCGTCATACTATGCTGTATCAATTTTTTCCCCCACCTCTAATATAAAATATACTACTGTAAGTTGACAAAAAACTTTAAGTACAACAGCTTACCATCACACTGCAGTCATTTTTATCTTGGGCTTGAAAAAATAATTCTGTCCAAAGACACTAAATTAACACAATGATGTTATAGTGATTGCCTGTGGTCACAATCTGCTTTTTCTATACTTTGTGTGGACATCGATTATAGTCACACATTTAATTTATTTTGCACAAAGTGTTTGGGCTTCCAACTTCCTGTATTCAGCTGTGAGTTATTCATGTCTGTGGTAGAAGCAGAAGGAATACCGACAGCAGTAAGAGAGGTTTTATGTTCACAGATAAGCCAGAGTCAGTCTTTTTACTTATGATGTAACATGCTTTGTGGCTGCATTAAACTGTTGAGGCAAGAGGACCTGCCACCTATCTGTCTTCTACAATGGATTACTCCTGAGAGGCTGTCACCAAAATCTCATGTTTACCACTGATGTTTCAGATAGCGGATATTTTTTTTTACTGCTATCAAACTCAATGCTACTGCACTGGATACATGAGGCATGTCATTTTAGCCAGTCATTGTGTAGCAGTGTCTTATAAAAAGCATTGTACTGCAGTCCTGAAATGCTGCATACATTGTGAAAAGAGTTTTAGTAAATTTACCTGGGGCTCTGGTCCGGACTGAATTAAGAAAAAAAATCTATTTACAGTAAATTTAAAGATTATTAATTAAGGTTGGCCATTAATGCAAAAAACAAAGACATTTGGAAAAATAGAGGTAAATAACTGAATTTTTTTAGTAAGCTGTCAAAAAAAAATTTTTTTCATATATGACTAGTTACTGGTTATGTAAAATAAAGAAAAGTATAAATATTCTGTATATTAGCATACACAAGTACCAATGCTGTCAGTTGGTTTTGAGGACTTCCTCCCTTGCTTTGCTTACAGTTTACATTTGTACATTTGTGTATGTGCACAGTAGGCCAACTGAAGTGCAGAAGTCGTAACAAATATTCACTGCTTCAACCCTGATTCCCAAAAAGATGGGACGTTATGAAAAATTAAACAGGATGTCATAATTTTCTTATCATTTTCGACATATATTCAATTGAAAACTGTTCAAAGACAATATGTTTGATGATAAATACAGACCCTGAATTCTGAATATGATGCATTCTGTTTTACACAGTGGGGCTACGCTGTGGTGTAGTGGTTACTACTTTCACCTCACAGCAAGCGGATCACAGGTACAAATAATGCTTTACTGAGTTTGCATGGTCTCCCGGTGTCAGCATGGACTCTCTGTGGGTCCTCCAGCTTCCTCCCACAGTCCAAAAACATGCAGCAGTATGAATGAGAGCATGAACAATTGTCTGTCTCTATATATCAGCGCTGTGATAGTCTGGCGACTCGTCCAGGGTGTACCACGCCTCTCACCCAATGTCAGCTGGGATCAGCTCCACCCCCCCCAAGTTTGGATAAGCAATTAAGGGGAATGACGTTTGATGTTTTACATGGCATCCCAACTTTTTGGGAATCTGTGTTGTAATAAATTTGGAACCATTTCCTTTTCATAGCTGGTTCTTTAGCCTAACACTTGGTGTAAGGTTTTTATTTTCTTTGAACCAGCTGTATTAATAAAAAAAAACAGACACACACACACAAAATTGTTGTTGTGCACTGGATAGAGTCAGTACTTCCTTTGACGTGCTTAAATTGGCCTCAGAGGAGTTAATACTCTATCACATTTCAGAGACAAATATTTCTAAAATAGCTCAGTGTGACATGGCTATTCATGCATTTTAGACCACATATTTGATGACGCAAAGCCACTCTGAAAATTATGGTTTCTAATGGGGTGTCTCTTGACCCAGCAAGCATTCAAGGAAAGACACACACATCTGAGCACATGCACCTCCACACAGACACACAGCTGTTAGTTATATTCCACTATTTCCATCTATTGGTGTTAATCATTATGCTTGATTAAAATTGACTCATGCCAATCTGTTCCTTTAATTAGAATTTCATATAAAACAGTTTGATGGCTATCAAATCTGTATAGTTTCATATGAAATGGGGAGGAGCCGTTTATTTAATGTTCTCCTGTTTTTGAAATTCAAAACGAGAGACATGTAAATTAGACTTGATAGAAACGTCTGGCTTTCTGAGTTTTGAATATATTGTAACTCATTAGCTGTGTGCACTTCAGCAGCATCCTCAAGAGCTCAAATAATAATCATCCCAAACATACGGCTAATAATGCTAATGTCATCAGAATGAGGCAAAGCTTGGAAAATGAAGAAATAATAATTATAATTTCCACACCCAATTTCCCCAGCCAATCACTCCTGATTTCCAAAGGCTGCTTTGCCTTTCAAAAATTATTCCCAAAGTCTGCCACATATGAATGTCTTGCATGATTGATGGCTCCAATTTATCTCCATGTTACGTCTAATATTAAACTCTGAATAATGAATAATTCAGTTTGCACTGCAGATAGAGTGCAGCACATGCAGGTGACAAACACACACAAACATGCACATCATATCACAATATATGCCTGTGAGGCAGACACACCCAGTACTTAAAGTGCAGTATTCTCTTATGCACTGGAAAAAAACAGATACAAGTGGGATATATTTAAACACATCTGATCTCATAAAATGTGAACAGATATGACCAAATAAATGCTATATTTCACTGATGTCTATATTTTGTACACATCCATTGGCTCTGTAAAGGGGGATGTCCTCATTTTAGATTTCATTACAGACAGTTGTCAGTGCATATCCTGTCAGACAATCTCCATCAATTAAATAGTGTGTCATGTCGGCCTGCATTTTTTTCAGTTTTTATTCACCAAATTAAGATTTGCGAAGAAATCGGAAATAATAAGTAAACCATATTAAGCAAAGTTTGTTTGTGAGCCAGGATGATTGCTGCTGACTGGACGATTTTATTTGAACATATTTACTTGACTCTTTTAATGGCAGATTCAACAATACTGACTAGTACTGCCTACTACTGAGATGCTACTGTCCGTTTCAGGGCCTACTGGAAAATGCATATAAGCAGAGTTCCCAACATGCACCGTTCAAGAGTTAAAACCCTCCACAGATCCCTTTCTTTGTAGTTTTAAGATAACACATACTTGTTATGTGTGTATTAAATATTTGAACAAGATAACAAGATATGTAATGTCAATTTCATCGTGATATGTGGAAGACAGAATGTTATGGGAATGTTATGTATGTTATGGGAAATATATCAGGAATTGCACCATCATATATAATTTTCATATTAGTAGCACACATCCACAAATAAATGTGTACCCATGCATTCACCACAGCTATAAATCATTCATACATATTCATGCATGTGTGCAAATTTGTGCAAATCTACAAATAAGTACAAAATTATACCAAATATGAATTTTGGTGGTTCTGAAGCATTTGGTGCTTCACACTCCCAGAGCTTATAAACACACTAAAGAGTGAACACCATATGCACATTTGGTGGTTTGTCAAAGTTATATTCCCTCAGAGAAATGAACAAACTCAAACAGCCCCAGCAGAGGCGATACCGGAGCACAGAGTGAGACTGGAGGTGGGTGTGGTTCGTGGCTCCAGTGATTCAGGAGGCTGGTCACAGACAACTGTGATCTGATGCCTCAGGCCTGTTTTGCTCTCTTTCTAAAGCCCCAGTGCAAGCAGTCAACAGAGACAGCAGCATTGATTATTTCAATCAATACCTCCGGCTATTGCCACTGTAGCATTTCTATGATATACTCAACTATATTACTCTAAGTACACCAATTATTTTGGAAGTCCTCTATAGCCAAAAATTAATATTCAATGGATTTCTTTTAAAGGAAAAAACGCTAATATATTTCCATTTTTTTGTTGTTGTTGTTGTTTATAGCCTGGAGTGCTGAATGTGCAGCGCATACACATACAAACACACACACACACACACATATGCAGACACACATATATGCACACAGCTCAGTCTGGCAGTTGGGGAGCAGCTAGATAGTTGACCTAGATTCGGTGCTGGGTTTGAAGACATGCAGGAGAAACCATCTGCATACAAAGTCAGATATCTGTACTTCTACAGTCAGAGAAACCAGAGAAATGATTCAAACTTTTTTCCTGCTACAGAATATTGTAAACTTTCCTCCCTAATGTCTATTTTTTCTTTATTTTGACGTTAGGATGACAGGAAGAGGGAGAGAGGGAAAAGAAGACTGTTACACAGACAGAGGAGCACACTGGTGTCATTTGATGCCAGACCAACTACACCTCCTCTACAGGTACAGGAGAGCAACATTGGAATGGCAAAAAAAGGACTGTTTGTAAATTAATTTGATAAGTTGGATCTTAAATGTACTGTTATTGCTAAACTGCTGTGAAGAATGTCATTTTCCATAAATTCAGACATTTCTTGGGTCAAAGACAGTGTCAAGATGCATTATGTCTCTCAAGCTTCATCACATTTGGGATCTGAGACATCATATTAGACTTACAAATTCTGACCTTAAATTTTTTATTCCCCTGCTGGCAATAACTATGAATTGAAAATGATTTGAATCCAAACCTTCACTATGACAGTATCAAAATCAAAAGATAGCTTTTATGTTGTCTAATCTGTAACAAAACAACACCAGTGATAGGAAAAATGACCAATGGATGATTACAAATTCAACATTGTGCCCACAGACTGACAATGACAGACCACTGGTTTGTTTTGAAGCCTCGAGATTGGCATGTTGGCCAGTTTGGTTTGTTGTAACCATACACAGAACAAAACAGAAGTACACTATGCTATCAGCTAACACTAGTGCTACCTAGCTTACTTGGTTAGTGAGGTGCATATGTTATTTAAAATGAACAACCAACTCCTACAAACAAGGCAAGTTGAACAAGACATTTTTAAATGACCATTATGTAAGTTAACTAAAAAGCGACCTGTTACTCACAATGTAGCTTTATTATTTATTTTACTGTAAATCGTACAATAATTTACAAAATGAACATTGTGCTGTATTGAAGAAGACTTCAAATTAGTAATTGAATCATAAACGCATTACGTAAATGTTACAGTTACAGTTAACTCTTTTTTGATTTTGATACTCCACAACGACAGTATCAAAATCAAAAGTTCTTACACTAGTAAGGGGAAAAAATGGCGAAACAATTTTGTGTGATTACAAATGCAACATTGTGCCCATAGAATGTACAAAAATAACCACCCATAGGTTTGTGGTCTCCTGTTTTGAAGGCTCAAAATTGGCATGTTGGCCATCACCATCACTGGGAACCAGAAGTTCACATTGTTATGAGCTAACACTAGTGCTAGCTAGCTTATTTGGTTAGTGAGGTGCACCTGTTATTCAAAATGAACAACCAACTTCGACAAACAAGTTGAACAAGACACGTTTTAAGTGACCAAAATGTAAGTTAACTAAATAAGCAACCTGTTACTCACTTTATTATTTATTTTACTGTAAATCGTACAATAATTTACAAAATGAACATTGTGCTGTATTGAAGAAGACTTCAAATTAGTAATTGAATCATAAACGCATTATGTAAATGTTAACCAAGGAAATAAATCAAATGAGAAGTAGGGTCATTTCCCTATTTTCCTATTGACCTTAATTGAATTGGACTTCTATTTGCAACCAGTGCAGTCGCCCCCTGCTGACCATTAGAAAGAATACAGCATTGAGGACTGCAATGTACCCAGGCTGAGTCCTTATCACATCTGTACTATCTAACAAAACCATAAAAAAAGCCAAAAGCCAAATTTGAATCTAATAACAATAACACAGGTTTGAGGTACGTCTGCATTGACTTTACTTTTCACACCTGGAAGATGCCCCTTGGTTGTGCCTAGCACTTGACAGAAAGTTGCAGTAACGCACCCCTCACAGCAACAGAGACAGAGACTGTGCAAGATGGAGAAAATAAGAGTTTGTGAGCAAGGGAGACCAAGTGATCAGGAGGATAAGAAGTAAAAAAAAAAAAAGAAGAAGCAGGATTGAAGATTAGACAAGAGGACAGAAGATGAAAGGGTAGCAAGACAAAGGAGAGGGTAGGAGAGAAGGTGGGAAGAAATCAGGCATTTCCTTTCCTGAGTCTCAACTCTTTCTTTTGTCCCACACCTCCCTCTGACTCCCTTCACACCTGTCAGAACAATGTGCACTTGATAATCTCCTTATAATCAGCATGCTGCCAACTACACACACGCACACAGGATACAAACAAAGTCTTCCTTCCTTTGCAGCCTGACACTAAACAAACTGATTTTCTCAAGGAAATGGAAAATCTTGCACAAGGAAGAGAATTAAGTGCTGTAACAATGTTGCACTTGTGACAGTAAGTGGCAAACATCTTTGGGAATATGTTCTTCCTTTTCTGAAAGACTTCTTTCCAAGAGAAGCTATATTAGACTCACTGGTTTGCTGTTTGGTGTTTAAACAGACTTCACATATACAGCATTACCGTGAGGTTCACATGGTTTTTTAGCCCAGTTGCATTTGTCACACTTAACTGACTGAATGATCTGTATGACATGCTTCAGTGATGGTGTCCAGTGCTCCCAGATTAGCTCAGAGTCATGCCATCATCCAGGATCATTTGTCTCAACATCAGTCAGACAGGCAGTCAGGCAGGAAGCCAGGCATTAATCCATGTCTCTTTTTCTGTCTCTTTTTCTTGATGTCCGTCTCTTAAAGAAAACTAAGATTAGAGACTCTCTAACACATGTGTTGTAAGAGATTCCTTTCATTGTTGCCATTACTGTGAGAACAGACCATATAACGATATTCTTTATCCCCAATCATTCTTCGACTTGCATATTCAGGACTGAAACTTGCTATATATGTCCGTGTGGATCATTCCAACTGTTTTATCTATTATACATGCACTGTGAGAATACAGGAACCACAGTACTTGCAGTGACATATAGCATGAGAAATAACCCATTTTAGATGGTAAGAATAGCCTATGCTTTCCCTGAAGCACGAAATGCATGCACGTAATGATGTGCGATATCCCCAAATCCATTTAAAGCAATGAAAATATCGTCTGTCTTGTAAAAAAGACAGGGAGTTAATGCTAATAACTAGCAGCTGCCTGAGGGAAAACTACCAATTGCTCCCACTTTTTTTTTACAATCACTGAAAGCTTCCTTTAAGTCTCAGAAGCATTGTCCTTGACTTGCAATCCTGTAAGGCAACACAAAGCAATATGCATTTCACAGCATTTGCAAACCTTTAAACATTTGCCAACACACAGAATATGTTGTGACTTTGCGAAGAAAACAGAATAATATGTGCTCTTCAACTAGCCTCTGGGGTGTGGCAGCATATCACAGTTTTCTCCAATTATGTATATTGCATGCCTCTGTATTTCAAATTCCTATTAAAGTAAATGTTTTCCCCTGGTGAGAGTAGAATTTAACTTAGCCTAACAGTCCTGTTAAGGATGCTAGCAAGCCGTAGAGAACGCAGCTAGTGCGACCCTGCTGCACTTGCTTTACAATACCCTAATTATACAATTGCGACACTGATCAGCTTGTTAAGAACTTCTTTCTTTCTTTTCATGTCCAGTGCAACGGGCTCCACTTTTGTGATTCTCTTTCCAGTAGAGATACATGAGAGATAATTACTTTTAATGTAATCTGATAGTCCTTTTGTCTCTCTTTTGTTAACATTTTTATTTTTATGCCTCAGGTCCGGCACGCTCCAGCTGGCCCTGCTGAAGAAATTAAGCACCATTACCCCGTTGCCCAAAAGCACAGCCAAATGTGGCTTGTTCAGGCTGAGGCCACCTCGAGCAGTTCAAAAACCTTCATTAATGTAATTGAAGGGAGAGTCTGGCTTCACTGCTGTGGGCAACTAGTTCCAAAGCGAACCTTGGTAATTTTGCTATTTGGAAAATTGATTGACATTAATAATGAGTGGGCTTTGGCTGGCTCTTTGAGACCCTGTAGTGGAAATCAGGCTGGTGATAGCCAAAGCTGGACATAAAAGCTTCAAATATAACTGCAGACACCAGCTATTTGCTATGAAGGGACATCCTAGAGCTGTCCGTGGTGCTGAAAACCACTCGCAGCCTATTGTTTCTCTCCCTGTGCTCATAAAACAGAGGTATGTTACAGTTCAAAGCAGCTTCAGCCTTTGATATAGTGAATAAAACACGATACACAGCTGAAAGTCATTCATGGCCGCACATCCTATTTTTTATGTCTATTAAATAAAGACATAACTAAGTGACAGAAAGCTGCCCTCAGTCATTTTAGGTTTATTTTATGTCCCCCCTCCTGATACAACCAAGCTGAATTCTTTGGGGTGTGAGCTACTGTGAAATGAATGATAAAATGTAGATATAGACCTACAAGTTATCCCTCAGAAGTGCTCAAGAGAGATGCAAAAGCGCACCACTCTTAAGTCACCGCTCACCCATGTCTGCACAATTATCATCTGAACCACTGACTTTTGTGGAGCGCTAACCTGTTAATGCTTGAGATAACATGCTTTCCCACCACCTTCACAGGTAGAGGGATGGCGTGACTGGACTGAAAGAAGTGCTTGTAAAAGCAGCACCACCGTATCCCATCTTAAACACTCATTGGAGACACAGAGGGAGAAAGTGTGTGACAGAGAACAAGACATTACACAGACAGAGAGCAATGAGGGTACAGTGGGTTCAGTTGATAACCTTGACCACGATAGTCATCACAAGCTGTCTCATACGTGAAGATATGATTGGCATTCAAAGGGGATAGGGGCCAGCATTTACCTGGGTGTTATCTCTGAGACAGCAGGTCTGAGTCAGTCTGTGATCTAATGAAAGAGTGCATTCCTCTGTGACAAGACGGAAAGGGGGGATGAGATATAATGCCAAAGAAAAATGGGTGGTCATTTCATATCTGTTTATTAGTTTTACATACTGTAGTAAACCTGGGAATGTTACAATTCAAGCAGAGATTGTTACATACAAACACAGCGCTTCAATAAACCTGTCCTCTGTGCTAATTTCCGCCTTCTTCTCAGATTGCTTCCAGTTGTATTTCTTCTTGTTTGCTTTTCACTCCCCAATCTACAGTGTGATGTCACCCCCCCCCCCCCCCCCCCCCCCCCCCAAATCCCCCACCAACCCCACCCCCACTAAATAAGTAGGGCATCTACTTGGAGAGAGGGAGATCAAAAATGACAGGTCAGAATTCGAAACAAACTGGATGGATAAAGAGAAAAAGAGGGAGAGAACACAACAGAAAGCAAGAACAGGAACAGAGGTTTCGAAAGAGGAAATGAAAGGAAAGAGAAAGGAAGAAAGAGTGTGTGTCACAGATACCCTGCTGCAGCCTCATAATCATGTGAGCCTGTGAGTTTTAAACACAATCTGCTCACACATGCGCTCACACAAACACACACAGTGTATTTAAATTGGTTACATAACTAGCTGTTTTATAAACAAAAATAGATACACACATACAGTAAAAACACACATCCTCACTAGTTTGAATCCAGCTGGGAGATTCTGGCTGGGAAAGTAGATTCATAGTGTTGAACCTCCCCCCAAATGTTACTTTAACTTGCCCTTGAACATAGCACCAGTGCATTGGTGATACTGCAGTGACCAGCTACTGATAATAAACAAGATTTTTTTGTTCTGTTGTTTAAATTTGACTCTTAAAAAATAATTTTCAAGAAAAACATTATAATTATCATTATCATCATCACCATCATTATCATTATCATTATTATTATTATATTTGTATAGGAAATGCAAGGGCTGTGTAAAATTAATTTATAAATAAATCATTCAAAACAGGAAAAACTGCATATCTATTTAATTGACAGGTATGTAGGAGAAGTATGAGTGGATCAAAAATACAGAGAAGTCTCCTGCACACTGTCTAACTCGCAAGACATATATTAATTGCAACGTTTACGGTGCTAGACCTTCATCAGGCTCTGTATTTTTGATCCACAGATAAATCATCCAAAAGTTAGAACAAGTGAAACTCTTATACAGCCAGGACAGTACACAATGCTTCAAATATCAATGGTGCTGCAGAGAACCATAGTAATCATAAAAAAACTGGACGCGTCACGCACAATTTCTACCCATCAGATCAGAAGATCTAAACATTCACTGCAGTCTAAAGGTGGACACCCAAGTTCAGAATCACCAAATCAGTCTCTAATCAAATGAAACACAATGTCCCCTTCTGTTCCTGAGTTATGGTGTTGAACAATGACCATAAATGTGTTTTTGAGGAACATTATAATGTCACAGTGAAATTGGGTATAAATGTCATCACTTCATCATTTTATCCTACAAGACATTTGTGTGACTTTGACCTTTGACCACAAAAATGTAATCGGTTCATCCTTGAGTCCAAGTAGAGTCAAAATCTGTAGCCAATTTTATTTTTAATCCCTCCAGTCGTTGAGATATCACTTTCATGAGAATGGGATGGATCGATGGATGTATTGAAGGACAACACGACTACATAATGCCTCCAGCCATGTCGACAATAAACACCATCTGGTGTGAGGGAAAGTCTTAAACGTTGTATTTACAGTACACCGATTGCTCTATTGACCCTTGACCTCAACCTGGTATGTGGAACAGCTATAGCAAACCTAACCCAGCAGATCTGAGAGGCATTTTTTGGACAGTAAGCCTTTAAGATGCCAGTCACACATTGATCCTTCATATAAAGGCTGTTGTAATACTCAGCAGCTTCAACTGTCACTCATAAGATGCACATATTGCAGCTCCACTCCATCCAAAGCAGCAGCTTCCCAGTTATAATGCAGCTCACCACAATATAAAGTTTTATTATTTCCATACATACATAGCAGAGACTTCTGCTGACTGTAGCTCGCCACTCTATGAGACCTGTAAAGCCACGGTGTAGAGGCTGTGGCATGTGGAATGACAGGTAGAGTTAGAGGCCTTTATCAACACACATCCACACATCCTATCCCTCACAACCTTGACATTTAATGTATAATTTACACTAGATGACAGCCATGCACACACACACACACACACACACGCACATGCCGCAATCAGTATGTTGCAAAAGCCATTGTGCTATGAAACCACCTGTAAGTAAAGATATGGGACTAAATCACTGGCTTCCAATATATTAGGAGCCTCTCCTGGCTTCAGCGAATGCTTACATTACACATATAATCTTATAAACTGTCAAAAGGTATAACCCAACCACATCATTGGACCAACTCAACTAAATATAAAAAGAAGAAGACAGCAAGAGTATTGGGAAATTGATTGTCTCCACTTGGGTTTCTGAATCACAATTGCAAGTTATTAAATGACTGTTCCAATGCCATGTTTATCGTTTTCACTGCCAGCTTCATCAGTTTTAGTTAAGACATCAATTTATCAAATAGGCTGGGTAACTGTATGGAAAGAATATACAGTGGTGATGTAAATTTAAATAAATACAAATTATTCTCTGATGTGTGAAGCATGTGAACAGTTGACACCCATTTGCGCAAGCACACACGTGGAGGTGAAGGCACACACGGAAAGCTTGGATGTTATGTTCATGCTCTTCCAGCTGTGTGGAACTGAAAGTCTTCCTGCTGGTAGTGTTTGATCCCACTGAGATGCCGTACATCTGTCAGAGGAAGGGAGATCCCACTGGGACTGTGCATCCTCAGTCCTATCAGCATTAGGTCACCCTCTCACTCTACTCTCCCTCTCCTGTCTCCATCTCTATCCCTCCCTCCATCTCTCCATTTGCCATTCCTCATCGCTCCCTCCTCTCTTTCTTCATTTCTTTCATGTGCTGTTGTCATGTCTTCTCCTCCAAGAAAATCACAGTTCTGCCATATCTGAATGTCTTCTGCTGTTTTGTAATGTAAATCAATGGGCATCAAAGTTCTCATTTGTTTCGTATCTCTGTTACATCTTTTTGTTTGCTGCTGCACCCGTCTCGTGGCATCTGTCGCATCATTACTCGTAATGCAATGACAGAATTCTATATGTCTGACATGTGAATGTGTTTGTACGTATGTATGCAGTGTGTGTGAAAGAACTGTTGCTGCGCTGGCATTTCTGTTCTAATGTTGTTGTCCTATTCTCCTCCTTATCAGCCACTGAACACATTCCTCCAGACAAATGCATAAGCAATGTGTGTGTGTGTGTGTGTGTGTGTGTGTGTGTGTGTGTGTGTGTTAACCATAATCGCGACTGTTTGTTTGGCAATGCCTGAATAAGTGCGTAACATTATGTGCAAGTGTGTGTGTGTGTGTGTGTGCGTCTGTCAATGAAATAGAGGGAGATAGGGCTCCAGAGAGAGAGAGAGAGAGAGAGAGAGAGAGAGAGAGAGAGAGAGCGAGAGAGATAAAGGCATTCAATGCTCGCTCTCTCTGGGTCCAAAGCCCTTGGGTGTCACAGAAGAGTTCCACTGTGTTAATCTCTGTGTAATAACTGAATCACAGAGAAAACAATAGAGCTCTCTGTCCCTTTTCACAAGCCAAAAGGCCTTGGGGCAGCTGGTTAGTCTGTCTAACTGTGTGCATGCTGAATGTGTATATGTGCGCACATACACGTGTATGCCTGAAAATTGAAAGCCACACATAGAGCGCTCTGCCTGATCTGAATAAATCGAGCAAGGTTAGGAGACGTCTCTGCCTGAATCCTGACTCATGCTTTCTAAACAAGTTTCCACAAAAACAAAGACACGCAAACACAGGCAGGATGGAACATTCAATTCATTATAGACACAATGCATTGTGTAGGAATAAAAGAAAAAACACAGAGGGACGATCAGAGTGTATTGTTCGTAGTGTGACTTTCAGAGATGCTATGTCAAGTCGATTCCCTGCTACTCCATTGTAACTCATTAAAAAGCATTCAGGATATTCTCTCTTTTTCCCGCCGTTTCTCTGAGGTGTGATCAGGCTCTTAGTATCTGCAATTGCTGCAGGAGACATATGGGACCTCCGTGAGTTGTTAACCTCCTGGCTTGACTATACACTCTACCAGTATATATGTGTGGTGTGTGTGTGTGTGTGTGTGTGTGTGTGGGCGATAGAAAGACAATGACAGAAAAAAAGATACATTTCTTCTTTTAAAGAAGACTTTTAAAGAAAGAGAGAAAAAGGTAACACACCATTATCTATAGGTTCACCAACGACTGAACCCACCTAGAAGCTATTATACAGCTGCGTCTCCTGCCTAAATGAAAAGAACCAAGCTATCAAGGTTATTTGAGGGTTGGTTAAGTCTAATACACGGAGTCCATTCAAGTGCTGTTGTTCGAAGCATCAGGAGTTTAACACAAAGACTGACAAAGCATGCCGCCCCCATGTGATGGCCTTGATATACTGCAGACGACAATCGCAGGGAGCCTCGTTTATTTGGTGAACAATGGTTGCCAAGGAAACAGACAACAAATCAGGCTTGAAAGGAAACAGGAATGAATGTGATGCCAAAAGTTAAATAAATTGGGAGGTAGAACTGTAAGAGTCATGATTAAAATGATTCACAACGCAAAACCCAAGTATGCAATCTTTTTTGCAATGGCTGCCATTTAGTCCATATGCCACATTGATGTGAAGTCACATTATCATAAAATGACAAGTCAGTAAATAACTAATTGGAAAATGTGTATTTTTCTACATTTTACTCACTCTGGCCATGTATTTCACTGCACTTTATAAGTCCCGCACCTCTATGGAATCAGCACAATCATGGCTAGAAGTGTGAAGAACTTAAAAATGTCTTTTTTAAATTGGATTAAAATGATATAAATTATAAACATTTTTCCAACCTCTACTTGCAATCTCTCCTGTCCTCTCCTCTCTGCTCTGTGTAAACAGCCTGCTGCTCTGTCTGATTTTCAGTGAATATTTTTCACATGAACGTTCGTGTCAGTCCAGAATAATACAGTTACAATGACATACATCACAAAACAGATTCGTTTTGTTTCTTTTTTTCTGACATTAACTTTTGTCTGACGGTCTGAAAGTTTAAACAACGATAACGCCTGTTTTCAAATTTTTTGCTATGATTAAAAATACTGTGTGTTTTCTGCAATCTTTTAAAGAAAAGATACTTTTGAAACCTGTTCAGAGGGTTAACAATAAAGCAAAGTCTGCTGCAAATTGTCCAGCTAAATATCTGCCATTCTCCAAAAAGACTATCAATATGGATCTTCACCAACACTTTTTTGACCACCAACCACCGACAGTAAGTCAGTCTGTCACATGAACTAAACTAGTCAGACTGTGAGGGTGAGAACTGGCTCGCTGCTACCACAAAGCTGTTTGGTTGATGGGAGGGATCCAAATTAGGAGATCCAGATTGCCAAATTGCTTTTTTCAGCCATTTGTCCTTGTTTTTTGCTCGTTCTTGTCAACATGAGAAAACTGTAGCAACAAAAAAAACACCTTTGCACAGAGGAGGAGGAGGAGAAGAGGAAAAAGAAGAAGATTAAGAAGAAGATTTGTGGGAGCTACTCTGTAAGTCTTTAGAAATTCACGCTACTTTCCCTCTCAGCATTTGCATGCACCAACACACTGCATCCCACCCACAGGCACACAACTATGCAATGACTAAATTACTGCTCGACACTACAGAAAAGACATCTGACAGTCGTAAAGGCAGCAATAATCAATAGAAAAATGAACAACATGATGAATTTTAGTGGTGATAAAATTCCAAGTATTTACCTTGGTCTAATCGATTGGCTGGAAGTTGTTCATGATGTTTCTTTATCACCAAGTGAATTCACCTCTGAATGAATGTACTTACTAGATTTACATCAGGAGGCAAATGGTTTTTGATGTCCACACCTTGGCACAAATAACACACAATAACTATGAATGCACTATAGAGTCAAATTCATCTGCTTCACGACAGTGCTACCCTGCCATTTAATGGCATTATTGATTTTGCTTTGACCACAGGTTTGCCTCAGAGATTTGAGCAATCACAGGCCACTCTGTTATAGAATCCTGCTTCTCCTCACCAGTATGTATGACAGGCTGCTACTATAAAAAATTGAAATTCAAATCCATATTTCCCCTGCAACAGGTCATAATGATCCCGCTTTAATGATAGATCAGTTCCCTTCTCTCTGGGCCACATGTAATGAGATCTTGCCTGTCAGGGTATTCCAAAACATGACTTTGTCACACATAAATAAATGTAAAAAATAATAAATATGAATGAGTACAAAAATAGATAGCAGCAAAGCCAAGGGAATTAGATACAGTACACATATATTAAAATAAATTCTCAAAGATTTTAAAAAATAAATACCACAATAGTATTGTCGGAGTGACAGCATGCCCTGCAAAGTCTAAACCAAAGCGGCTTCATCACACTTGTGCAGCTGCATACAGTATGTACAGTCGTATTAGTGTATTATTGATCAAACAGAATCAGTACTTCTTCTTGCTGTACTTTGATGTACACCTCACAAAGTCTAACCCCCACCCTCTATTGGCCTGCAGTGAGCCGGTGATGCTGTCATCGCGACCAAACAACCCAGCTAATAGTAACCATGTCCTCTATACAACTCGACCTCGATGGCACCCAGGACTCTTGCTGGTAACCTGCTGACCCTCAATTTACCCTGCAGTACTGTATGTAACCAAGACAGAAAACAAATGGTGGATATATGTTTTCTCAACTGATTATTGTGTGCACTGTCACTGTGTGTGTGCCTGCATCACTTGTACACATACAGCATGTGCATGCGCCAGACACAGCATGGAGCCTTCTTCGCAGAGCCTCCACCAGTTGGCCGACAAAGAGTGTCCACAGCTGGGCATGAAGCTGAGGGCGGTGGGCCTCCGCTGGGGAGGCTGGTGGAGACCTCTGTACTCCCTCTGGCCTCCTGCTGTCTTAAAGAATGTGCCATAATGGAAGAAAGAATAACACTGCCTGACTAACCACCAATGGAAATTCAATTCGCTACACAGCATGACTGCAGAACATCCTACGCTGTACACCAAACAAAATAGTGTGTTTTTGCGTTCTCTATTGTACATCCATGTGTGTGGCTGCATCCTATGTGTTAGGAAATTAACTTCACTGACCCATCAAAATCACACTATATTGAGGGGTTGGCTCCTTCTAAAACAGGGTTTGTTGCAATACTCTTCTGGTGAAAGACGTGGAAATGATGTAACGCTTTGAAACACTTGACGGGATCTAAACCCCCCACCACCCCCCAGCCCCCTCACCATCATAACAGTTTAAGACTTGCTGTGCTGGCGGGCTAAGAACCTCCAAAAGATCAAAGTCAGACACCTCGCTGTGCTTTTTGGTTTCATTAGACCTTGTGATCCCAGATTATTCAACAGTTCAACAAACTTGTCACGCATCAGTGAAAAAGACGTTGAAATCAGTAACAGAATAGGTATAACCTTAATTTCTTCATTTGGGAAAAAAAGATTTTTCTTATAAATACACTCTTGGTCTTTGACCTTATTAGGGGGAAATGCAGTAAAATACTGGTGACATAATAAGACTTATTCCTGACCCAGCACACAATGGTATTTAGAAATGGTAAATGCCATAGAGTCAAAATCACAACTCTGTCATTTAAATGTGACCTTTTGAATGTGGAAACTCTAATATTGACCGGGGATAAGGGTGTAGATAAGGTAACCTGCCTGCAATAAAAGTAGTCCCCAGCTTTGCTTGCTGTGTCTGCGAAATCAATATCATTTTATTTCATCTATTGGAGAGACCTGTATAGTCCATTTCAGTATAAAAACCCGTCTGAGCCAAAGGTTCCTTTGTAGAGACACACTGAAAATGAATTTTTAAAAAAACATCTTCCATCATTCCATGACTGCAGCGCAGGTCAAATTAGTTGAATTAATATCACATGTGCAAACTGGTAGCCGTGCAGCAGGGAGCAACTAACTCAACCCTCCCACCTCCGCGCTTTTCTGGCAATGGCTCATTCTTTCCTGTAGCATAGTCTCCTGTCTGCGAGTGTGTGTACAATTCCCTGGCTGCAAAGTGGATTTTTGTTGCAACTATAGCGTATATAATCAATTGTTTGTCTCTTGGTTTTAGAATATGTGTCGTCTTGTCTATCTACAGTCCGCAGAGAGAAAGCGAGGGGAGAAAAGAGAGATGAGAGTGACAGAAACTGTGTGTGTGTGTGTGTGTGTGTGTGTGTGTGTGTTTGATTTGTGCTTTTTCGGTGCATTTCTGGGAATCTGCGAGTCTTTTTTTCCTCAATCCCTTTCAAAGGCCTCTCTCTGACAAATAAAGACTTTCACTCCAAATCTCTGGCACAAGCCCAAAGCCGGCAGATTTCGAGCCTAATTGGCCTAAACAACAGCGAGGGGTATCTTGTCTTTGCAAATGACTGTAGCATTTTGTAAAGAATGTGAAAGCAGCATTTGTTTTAGTTTGTTTAAACCCTTCGGCAAACATAGGTTAACCCTTAAAATGAGCAACGTAATACTTGCAGATATGTCACATACTGAATAAGCCAAGACAAATTAAATGTAATTATACAACGAGTAACAGAGACAGTTGAAGAGCACATGGCATTTGAAAATACCAGGTCAGCATCACTTTGCATTGTCAGTAACCCACGCATGACCGGTTTTTATCTGTCTTCCTTTCTGAGTGTGAAGCCAGTTGTTGGTTAAAACCTCCTCCGCTTTTCTGATCTTCTCTTGGTCAGTGTTCCTTCTATCAAGTCTGTAGCGTTGAACAGTAATGACACAGGCACGCCAAGGCAGCCCTGTTCTGTTTTTGGTGTCTGCTGCTAAGATACAGTACCCCACATATCTCCAACAGATTCCAGCCATAATTGGTACGCAAAACAGCGAGGGGTGGCTCTGCTTCACGAACATTTCATGAAAAGCGCTTTGGGCCACTTTTTAAAATATTTTTTTTAACCCATTTCATGACTGAAAACATTCCAAAACACAGAATGTTTTTCACTCTGTCTTTTGCAAGCAAGAGACAGCCGAGCTGATGTACTACTGTGGTGCCACTGTGTACATACTCCGTTAGAAATTCATGAGCTGCACAATATCTAAGTTAATTTATATGCGGATATCAACAGAGAGTTGCTTGATGAATTATACATAGCAGATGCAAGCCACAGAAGACAGATGAGTGAAATTAATGTGCACTTGCAGTTCTAGATCCTGGCCACAGTTGGGCTCTGTACAGTATACTCATGCCGATATCACAGACGGTGAAGGAGGAACATCAAATGCTATTTATGAGGCAATTTGATGCTAAATGAGTTCTGTTTGCTGACAAATTCTGTACATTTTTATGAATGAGTATACATTTTGGAGAAAACCAGTGCATAAGCAGTGAATTTTGACTGAACCTCCAATCAACTTAGAGAGCTGTAGGAACGGGAAATATGGTTGGCTGAGGAATTATACATTCCTGAACATTTAAAGCAACCCCACTGTTAACTAGAGAACATTTAAATAAATAGTTCATTTAAAATAGTAATTCAGCCCTCAAATGGCTAATTAGTGTGTTCAATATAGTTATTGTATTCCCTCAATTTAGCAATTCGTACCCTCAAATTACTTTATTTAATTCATAGCCTCAAATGAATATTGTTAAATCGTCTTTGTCCCCTTGACAATCTAGCTATGAACCATTTATGGAGTTTTATTTGAATCTTGGAGTGAGACACATTGATATATTTTGGTTGATATGAATTGGTTTATATTTAGCATCCCTTAAAAAAGGCATAATCCTTATATTTCACAAAACAGAAGGTGAAGGGGCAGAGTGAAAGATATGAGGACAGTTTAAGATTAAAAATGGCTTAACTGAGCAGATTAAATAGTTATACAGAGTCAATTTTGAGTAATTTAAAGGAATTGTTTGTAATTTCAGGCACAAATTACAAATCAGGTAAAATTTCTCGAAGGTTTCCCTTTGAGAAAAGAATGATTTTCTTGAACTTTACATATAATTTCAACTATCTATATCAACTGTAATATATAAGTATTGACTAAAATAAAATCATTAAATAAATGTTAAAAAAATGAAATATATTATAAATAATTAATTTAAATAAATGATATATGAAAAGAAATAAATTAGATTTAAAAAATAAGTTAAGCTATGTTGTAATGGTCCACTCCCACAACCAACAGAAAAAATATATCCAATATATAAAAATAAATAAAAATAAATGAGACCAAAATAATTTAATCAAAATGATGAACATAACCGAGAACTTCTTAACATATATTCAATATATATAAATAATAAATACAAATCAATTGGATAAAATATGTTGTAACCCGCCAGAACATACTAAAAAGTCCTTAACATATATTCAATATATAAAAATAAATTAGATCAAATTAGACTGCTTCATCGACTTCAAAAAGGCATTTGACTCGATCCACAGAGGCACAATGGTAAAGATCCTTAAGGCCTACGGTGTCCCTCCTCCTCATCGCTCCTCCTCCGGGCGATAGAGACCATGTACACAGGAACAAGGACCAAGGTGGTGACCCCGGATGGTAACAGCAAGGAGTTTGATATCCGTGCCGGCGTAATGCAGGGTGACACCCTAGCCCCCTTCCTCTTCATCATAGTCCTGGACTATGCACTCAGGAAAGCCATCAGTGGACGAGAGCAGGATCTTGGCTTCACTCTATCACCAAGGAGGTCGAGAAGACACCCCAAAGTAGTCCTGACAGACCTGGACTATGCAGATGACATCAGCCTGCTCTCCGACAATGTGGAACAAGCTCAGGAACTCATGAACAGAGTGGAGTTGGAGTGTGCCAAGGTTGGCCTTAGGCTAAATGCCAAGAAAACGGAGGTGATCAAGTATAACATCGCACCAGAACATCCACCTCTCACAACTACAGGAGGCACTGTGCTGAAGGAAGTCAAAGACTTCAAGTACCTGGGCTCATGGGTCAATTCAACTGAGCAAGACCTGAAAGTGAGGAAGGCACTTGCATGGAGGGCCCTGAATGGCATGAGCAGTGTATGGAATTCCAACCTCCCCCGTAAAATCAAACTTAGCTTCTTCTGTGCAACTGTGGAGTCTGTTCTCCTATATAGCAGTGAATGCTGGACCCTGAAGCCAACCTTGCAGAAGTCTCTAGACGGGTGCTACACCAGAATGCTGCGTGCAGTATTAAACATCAGTAAGGGTACACATGTTACCAACAAGACTCTATATGAGGGCATTCCAAGGTTGAGCCAGAAAATAACAGCTAGGAGAATGAGACTAGCAGGACACTGCCAAAGGCACCAAGAACTGTCGGCCAGCAAACTTGTGCTGTGGGAACCAACGCACAGGCGCCGGTCTGTGGGACGTCCCACACCAACATATGTGGACGTACTCAAGGACGATTCAGGAGCACAAAGTACCGATGAACTGGCCAGATGTATGGAGAATCGGGATGACTGGAAGCAAAGATGGAAGGCTCGTCTGAGGACGACCTAGAGAGAGACGAAAACTACTAAAGATAACCCAATTTTGGTAAGCTATATTCAACAGGTCAGACTCAGTAACTTAGACAGTACACCTCTGTACATGAATGTGCTGAATTTATAAAAGAACACAAAAGTAGAGCATTTTTCCAAAGCTGAATGTATTACGATGTTTTATCTCAATTATTGTCATAATCATTGGAAGTCAAAATTATAGGGGGGGTAAAATAAGAAAAGCGATTTATTTCCCAATCATCCGTTGTGTTGAATTTTATTGCCAAGTACTTCCAGCATCCACTGCTTACGTATGAACCTTTACATGAAGCATTCCTCTTCCTGATGTCTGTGATATATAATTCATGGCCCACCACCAGCTTCACATCAAAACATGCACCTTCATCTTCATCATTCTTTATCCTGAATAACTTCACGTTCCTTTGGCTCTCTGCAGCGCAGTCCACAGGAGTTCCACTTATATTTTAATCTGAAATACCAAATGGAGGAAACCTGTTCTGTTAAAAGAAAGCATTTTGTTGTCAGGCGTGCTGCACCGTATAACAAAGGATGCCTCAGGAGGAATGGGGCATAAATAAAAATGCTGAATATCAGGATAGAGCGCATACAGCTTACACTGACATGAGCTTTACTCGGAACAAGCACAATGTGTAGCTAGACAGAAAACCTGCCTTTGTTAGCTCAGGGACTGTGAAATGAAATCGAATAATGTGGACAGCGGGAGCTGAGGCTCGGCTGAGGATGTAGCTCTCCAGTGTCAACACACATCAATAAACAACCTAATAAAACGCCCCATGGTCAAAACATTATTTCAGCTGCCGTTCTTCTTTCAGACGTGCTGAAAACAGTGGCAGCTAAACCCTCGCGTACAAATCGTACTATGTAGTCTGTGTCCGACAGGTGGTTGCTGCATGTCAAGTGACGCTGCCATTCACAGCACCTCTCACCTTCTGTCTTGTCTCCCCCTCATGTTGCCCTCTTCCTTTCACTGCTTCTGATCTTTCGATGTCACTCTCTTTCTGTCTCTATACCTTTGTTTTTTTCTTTTTCCATTGATCGAGGTGGACACAAATCCACACACATAAATGACACACACCAGGGCAATAAAATAAGAGGCTCAATCCATTAACGCCCCATATTGGTCTGATCTTTATCTCTTTCTGTCTCTGTCTCCATCATTTCCATCAAATCCTTAAGCTACAGATGCGAGCGAGCGTTTGATTGACAGGTGGAAGTAGCCACAGCAATACACAACTGATAAGGATCAGTGTGTGCTGCTGATGGGCTGTCTGCTGATCCGACCACAGGCAGCGGGTGTGGCATTTATACCACTTGGCTGGCCTCAGGCTTTTAAGATGAAACACCTGTGTGTGTGTGTGTGTGTGTGTGTGTGTGTGTGTGAGAGAGAGAGAGAGAGAGAGAGTTGGGGATCAGGGATTGCTCAAGATCTTGTAAGTGACAAAAGTAAGGAAAAGCAATATGAGTTTTGTCACTGACACATGGAAAGTATAGGTTATATTTTATACATGAACCCACTTATTTTGAAAAATTACAGAGGTAAGTTTCACGAACATCATGCTATATTGCACGTCTTAGTGTTGGAGCCACACTTGGCGGCAGAAACGAGACGCTCATTTAGGCATTTACCTGCAGATTTTACAGAATATTGTACTCTTAAAAGGTTGAGAACCTTCAGAAACTAATATCTAATAACCCAGCTTACACTTGGTTTTAAAATGGTTGTCAGTGCTAAATACAAGTGTGAACAGGGTCCAATGCGCATTGTGATCTGATCACTCAAACCACTTGCCAAGGTGGTCAAGAACGCATTTGACCACATATATTTAGTAGTGTTAATCCTGGTGCGTCCCCGACTTGGACGTAACAGTCAAACACAACAGTCTACTAGTCACAAATGATTGTCTAATGTAATTAATTGCAGCAGGCCATACATGTAAATATGTTTATCCAATCCATCTTCTTAGCTAGACCAAGAAACACAGTTTAATTCTGGGCTTAGTGGACTTGGAGATAATACCCATAATTTGGCATACATTTAATTAGAGATTCATTTCTATTTTGAAAACCAAAAAATACAAGTGCCTAGACTTAGTGGACTATGGAGATAATACCCTTAATGTTGCATACATGTACTTTTAAAAGAGTATTTATTGCAGGTAATTTCAATAGCTACCAGAAATCAGAAATTGAAAAACGTCTTAAAATGCAACGTCCATCCAACCAAATGTACGACCTGTAAGCTAGGCCAATGTTGTTCTCTTTGCTATCGCAAAAAGAAGAAAACTAGAACACAATGCTGAATGGACAATAATGGCGACAAAGGAGCTGAAAATTAATGTGAGGAAGCATTTCGTCTTTAATATCAGATGGAAAAATCATGGATAATGGTAAGGCTTTTAGCTGTGACTTAAAACTTAACCTGCCTTACAGTAAAATGAGGCACTGCATGTAAAGAGAACCATTTGATTTTTTATAATGAAGTTTAAGATAAGGCTACGTGGGTTGTAACACTCATTTCCAGTGTCCAAATTGTAGCAGCGTATATTTCCCTTGCCTGTTGATGGCGAACATTCACAAGAACTGCATGTGTGTGACACTGTAGCTCTGCTTGGATATTAGCCAGACCTTTCAGGTTCTTCACATCAATGACACTGTGTGTCCTTGTGTTGAAAGAGAAAAACAATGTTAAAAGAACAGACAAGAAATAAACACACACATACACACACTTGCCCACACTCACATACACATCCAGGCGCAGGTGTTCATATCCCATCAAACACATTATTTCCCACTTGACCAGCCAGAAAGATAATACTATGTTGCTGTGTAAAGAGACTGTACATGAAGCCAACAACAATATCCTCCCTGCTTCCTGCCACATAACATGTCATTATGCCAAATCTCGCACTTTCACTTCAGCTCTAGCATTTTTTCCTGACACCAGAGACACTTCATGCAGTTGGCCCCTGGGCAGATACATGCAAAAGGCTAGATGTTCTGCCTCCTTTTGTTGTGGTTTTATGTCTCTTTGTAATTGTTATGTGTGTCTTTGTGATCATTTTGTCTGTTGTGGTTGATGTGTGTCACTTTGTAATTGTTTTGGTCTTTAATTAGTCATATTGCATATTTCTATCTATCTATGTGTCTGATCTATTATCTTTGTGTCTTATCTATTATCTTTGTGTCTCTTTGTAGTCATTTTATGTTCCTTTGTGCCCATTTTGTAGTCTGGCTGGTACATGTCGTAGTGTAGTGAGTGAGATTTTGTAGGTGAAGGTGAGAGGGGTCCTTGACTCTTGCCATTTGCCTGTTCAGCAGCCCATCCATGTGCATATCCTTTCTTTTCTTTTTTAGAAATATATCAGCCACACTGGACACTATCTAATTACTTTCTCACAAATATAGATTTTACCGAAAGGGTCAGAGTTCATGTTTGAAGAAGAGCACAGTTCAATGGTCCAGCCCATATTATGCACCGGAAATTAACTAGAGGTGGTGCAGCAGTAATGCAGACAACACCATTAACAGAATGTCAAAGAACTGGATGCAAAAAGGAAACAATGTATTAGAAGCAATCACACACAGTCATGTACACACACATGCACTTAAAAGCACATGCAATAATACATATAAAGATCACAATCACACACACACAAACACCCCACACTTTCACAGTCATGCATGCACAAGCCAACTCCGGGCTACATTTTCGCCCAGGGAAATCAAGATGATCTGTGCTGGGGCTAAGGCTTCTCTTTGATGCTCAATTAACTCAGGCAGACCTGGCTAGCAGAGCCAATTATTAATTCAGCTTAGCAAGTACAGTGTGGCAGGCGCAGAGGTGATGTCATGGCCAGGCAACCACAGACGTACTGCACTCTCACTGTAGGACCTGCACTAAATACATACCATTAAGTTTTAATATGCAGCATTTTCATTTTTTACACTATTTAATACTGCATGGTGCAATTCTGTGCGTTTTCTCGTCACACTGTATGTTGGTTTTTTCTTCACACCTTTCTGTCACTTCTTGCTTTTGATGATTCCTGGTCTTTCACTCAGCCTCCCTGCTTCTTCCTCTTCTCTCTGCATATAAGCCTCCCAACAAGCTGTCACTAGCTCTTCGTTTTCCACCTCTCTGTCTTTCACTTTACACCCCATCTCCCCCCATCTTTTTCACCATTTACCCCTTCCTGTGCATTCCCTCTTCTCTCACCTGCATCCTTAACCCCCTCTGTCTTTGTCCTTTTTTGTTTTCATCACATCATTCATTTCCTTTCTCTTTCATTTTTTTCTCTTATTTGTTTTCCCTTGCATCTAAAGACTGAAGGGAAAGAGAGGGAGGATAATGGGGTGGGGGGAGAGGAGGAGGGCAGTGGGCTGACAGAGGGAGTCCCATCTGCAGTGAGCTCATTAGAAGATGGGAGGAGAATCGGCGGCAGAAACACACTAGTAGGCATCCACACACCCTCTCTCTATGCCTGTCTCTTTCTTTCACACACACACACACACACACATATTGCCGCCTTGCTGGACTCTTTCCAACACTGACACATCACTACCTCTTCTCTCTACCACTGTCGTCTTCCTGCTGTGCTCCTCAAAGTTCTGCTCTCATTAATCACTACAGTATACAATACACAGCAATTGGTGAATGGTTTTACCTTTTACTACCTTGCAGTACTATGAGGCCATATATTTTTACTACATGTGGCATCAGTGGAAATCGAGCCATAAATCCAAAGCATTGTTAAAGCTGGACAACTTTTCTTCTTCCATTTCTTTTCCTTCTTCAGCAGCGAAAGAAGGAGGAGTGTGATAGATTACTGATGGGGAGATTAAATGCTTTAGAAAGCTGAATTTCTAACTGCTGCCTGAGCGTGACCCTACTTTTGTACATGATGGTATGAAGCTACCTGACAGATTATTGGATAGTCTTAACGCCCGACTCCCAAAATGGGAAAAATAACCACCTACCTCTAAGTAATTGTACAGTCACCATAGATGCTTAAACTCTGCAAACATGTAAAGTGTAAGTGCAGGTTTGAACTGGCAAAATATGCCAGTTGCACGCTCCAGTCTATGCTGCAGTATAGGGGTGACACTGTCCGGTCCTTTCACCTCTAAACTACAAATAATTTTCACCATCTTTTGTGGCTTTAATGTGAAGGTCAGCAGATGGCGAGCATACAATAATGGTGCTGGGAAGCATGAAAAAAAGAGGTCAAGACATATCAGGAGAAAGTCTGGCTCTACTGTCTTAAAGAGTTCAGCATTCAAAGCGCTATTCCCATGGTGTCCATTTTCTTGTTTTTCAACAGTATTTAATTCCCCCTAACAGGAACACTTGCTTCCCTTTCCTCGCAAAGAGGCCAAAGGGTCAGTGACAAACCGACATCCTTTGAGCTGCGAGGGATTCCGTGTCCTGCTCAAGGACACTCAAGAGATAAAAACCGGGGCCTTGACTCTAGACCTTTTGGCTGCACAAAGGGATCCCTTAATAAATACACCACACTGAGTGAGTAGTTAAAAGCCACCTTAATCATGCTTTAGCAGCTGTGTGTGCTTGGTCAAATGTGAAAAAAAAAACGTTTTTAATTGCGTACTTAAAGGTGCGGAACACGGCATTCTGAACATTAATACAGCAGAAAACAAATATTTGCTATGGTAAGATATAGTGGAGTAATGGCACCCTGAGCAGGAAATAAATCACAATCCCTCTGTGTGTGTTGTCAGCCACACATTTCTGTTCTTTGTTGTGGTATCCAGTCTGGCTGTGCGTGCATTTCAGTGCATGTGAGTCCCTCCCATTTGAAACTGTCGGCCCTCCCCATATCAATGTCCCACTGGTTAGCCAATTCAGATTCAGACAACTTTTTGATGCCAAAGAGGGAAACCTGAAGATTGCCACCCTTCTGCACTACAAATTACATGGGCAAATGATGGAATATACTGACTTCATTGTAACTCCAATAATCTGCTGTCCAACACCCTGGAAACAGTAACATCCTTTGTTTGGTAAAAGCGTAATTTTGCAGAAGTCTGAAGGTCAGTGGAGGTATAAATGTTGCCTTAAACACAACTGCAAAGCAGTCAAGGCCAGGCAAAAGGTTCAAACCAAAGTCTTCCCCCAAGCTCGGAAATGACTGGAGATATCCATCTGTTGCTTAGCTTAGCAGTGATGTATATTGGGGGGTAGCCTGTAATATGCTTAAATACTGTTTGAATTTCTCTGTTTGGTGGAGATCCCCTCAATAACTCTTGGGTTGTTCGAGTTTTTGCGTACTGTTTGAGTGAAGAAACACTTTGATTCCAAGATCCTCTTTTTTGAGATAGATTTTTCACCCACAGCATACATTAACTATATTGCCATTAATGCCAAAAACTACCTGCCACCGTTGCTTTTTATTAGAATTGTTAGCGATGTTAGCACCTCTGTAACCCCCAGCTCGGTAAGTGCTGTTAGCATTGATAGTAATGCTTTCGCAACCCACGGTATTAGTAAGTTGTTATCAACCAGCTCGCCCTGGTAAACTTGAGTTAACTGCCAATAGCATGTTAGTTCTGTTGCTGTGTTAGCACTGTTAGCATTGTTAGGACTGCTTGCTGCGATTTCAGCTTAGCCACCTCCATGTTTACTTGTAACATTAGAAGAGAGCCTTTACAGCCCAGACTCTGAATGTCAATCAAACTATGGTGAGAGCATTTGGAGGCAATCCCGACTCAGACACTATTTTATTCTAAATGTAATGTCCAGTGCCTTTAATATGCAATTACATCTACTCATTAAGTGGTGCACTGGAATGTTGTGCCACAATATACTAGGGAGCAGAGCTGTTACTGCCCAGCAAAATATATTGCCAGTCCAGTATTTCTCTTTAAAGCTTCTGGATATAAAAAAAGAAATTAGGAAGACTCATTGACCAACTCCGTGCAGCATCACTGGCAGAGGTGAATATATTCCTAATAGAGCAATCTGCAAATGTATTTCATTCTCACTGTGGTTAATAATAGTAAAGAAAGCAATGATAATTATTTCATGACGGATTCGTATGGATACACTTGAGAAGAAAGTATAGCATGTAGACTATAACCTGGACATCCCCATAAGATATCCAAGTTGGGTGAACTGCACTACATCCCTCGAGGGAAAGAAGAGTGATATTACAGGTTTAATGGTGCATAACATGTATGTAATTCCACAGTAATGGGGATATTGTAAAAGTGTCCATTAGCAGCGGCACATCAGTGTTTTTTATGTCATTAAACAAGCTCATAAGCATCTAGTCACAAACGTAAGTGTCAAGTCAGCTGATTGATGACCACAATGAGGTTGTCAATTAGCACCTAACCCCATGTGTCTATGAATATGCAATCAATGCAATCGGCAAGTATGGATCAAATGTCAGCCAGTTGCCCAAGGCTCGTCCACACTGCCTTCAAGGGAAAGTATAGAAGAAAACACAAAGAGCATATAGCACCTACTAGAGATCAAGGACATCACAGTGTTCAATCAAAGCTTTTCTTTTCTTTATTGTGCTTAATGTTCTACAGTTGTCTTTTGTCTGTTTTTCTTATTTTAGCCATGTAGGACAAATGACATGAGTAGACCTACAACGCCAATTCCAAAAATGTTGGAACATCAAAAAAATAGATGCTTTCTGTTTTATTTTCTCTATAAAATAGCTTTTTTTGTGCATTGAGGGAGGAAAGGTCATACCTAGAGCTTAATATCATATCAGCCCAGTTAAGAATGCTAATAAAAACACAGTCAATCTACAGTAACAACAGCTTTTTGACAAATGAGCAGCATCAGATGTTGCCTCTGGGTTTGTGTCACACCTCAAAGAGGTACCATATTTGCCACTGGGCCTCATGGCTCCTCTGGAGGAAAGCCATTTGTGCATTTTAATCAGATATCAAATCCAATATTTAGGCTCATAAAAACAAATGAAAACAATACGCTATTGGGCAGACAATGAAACACATGGCATTCTAACAAGGATGTGGGATGTATCTTGTGTCTGTGTTAAAATGATAAATGTACAGTTTGACACCATTTGGCCGTGTCCATTTTGAGTTGAGGTCAAAAGTCAGGTTTCTGTGTAGAACAGAACAAAGCCCCTGGACCTGGTAGAAATTCACTAACTTGCTCATTGTCTGGTTCTCCAGTTACTGCTGGCATAGCCAAGTCTCCCTGCTCACTATGCTGTCTTACATATCACATGAATTATGAAAATTCCTTGAACAAGTGAGTGTAGAAGGGCTGGAAATAGTCCAATCCATGGACCCATGGAGCTACTTAACAGAGCGGAAAGATGATTTTGATGCCAATCCTTTCTGCACACAATTGACCAAACACCTAAACATCAAAGCAGACATTTAAAAGGGGAGATCCAACCTCTCTTGATCACAGCCTTTGCTTATTTCACATACCAGGTTAGCCTGAGGTACAGCATGATTTTAAAAAAAAACTGTATCAAATATACATGAATGACAAAGTTTGACCGTCACAAGAATGGTGTTTAATCTGTTATACTATCAAGCCACACCCCACTTTCACTGTATTGAAAATGAAATTCATATCACTTACAGTATTTTCAAATACTCTCTGACCCTACTCTGCTACAGGGAGGATAACTATAATTCAAACTCTTCCCTCCCTTCATCAGCACTACCAGCTCATCCCGGCAGCTCTTTGGACTGTCGTCAGCACTCCATCCTGTGGACGCCTGCCAGTAGCCCCTCCGTCCGATCAATAGGCACCGGCGGCTAGCTTTCCCCCCTTTGCTCTCTCTCCCCATCTTTCTCTCCCTCTCTCGGCTACCACAGTATAAAGACTGCTCTGTTCTGCCGGCGCAGCATAGTGATTAGGCATTAGGCCTGCGCTGCTGTGTGAATTAGCTTAATCTGTGTCCGCGATGAAGGACGAGGCTTTTCATGCCCACTGGAGACATTCACTGGACATAAAAGAAGCTAATCTTTAGGAAATTTAGAGAAGGGTTGGAGTGTGTGTGCGTGTATATGTGTGTGTGGGAGAGACAGAGATTGCACAAGAATTGTTGAGACAGTTCCCACAGTGATAGGTCTTTTGTAATTCTGCTTATCCTCCAACAATATAAAACATTTTTTACTGAAGTTCTTGAAGATGTGTGGTTCACAGGCAAGAGGAGTGTTGTTACTGTCATCACTTAAAGTACTAGAAAAGTGGATAACATGCTGGTAGATGCAGGCTGAGCAGTGGTTGTCTGTGGAGGACATGGTGAGGAGAAAAATCTATATCCCCATATTCCTGCACCAGAGGTCAGTTTGAGGGGAATTAGAGGAGACGGTATTCTTCTTGTTACATGGCTGCTTACCTGGCCACAAAGGAAGCTGCCTAAACCTGCAAACCTCAAAGTTTGGAAGCAACACAGACCAAAAGACTGAGGATTCCATGTGAAATAGAGCTGAGCATACACTACTACCTGTGTGCCTCTGCTGTCCATCATGCACCTGTCCAAGTGCTGACATGCACTAGGCTGAACATGTACCCACAGCATGCCTAACAGCAGCAACCCCAGCCCCCCTCCTCCTCCTCCTCCTCTTCTCCTCCACATCATCTGCTGGATATATTGTACGCCCTTGACAAACTGCCAGCACGCAATCCCCCTCCTGCAAATGCCTATTGATCAAAGCACAAGTACGGCTGTGGGAAAGGTATGTCTTACCCATACTCTTATCCTTGTATCACCTCACATGCTTATGCACCTTGCAGACAAAAAGGCAATTCCATAAAACTTAATTGGTATCAGCGGGCAATGAGATTTAAAAGCAATACTCTGCACCTTAATACCTGAGGCACCTGTTTGGCCCAGTAATAAATCTTATATTATACAATACCATAGCATCATGTACAGATATTTTAAAGGATGTAACTCAACTTCTGGTTCTAAATGGAGTTTGCAAAGCAGAAAGAATCATGATTTGTCGAGGAAGAGCAACTATACCCCCTTTGTTTACACCTTTCGAGCACTTTTACGCACAACCAACGGTGAATTTGGGTCAGCAGTCAGCTGGAGCCAAATATTATGTTATGTGTTGGGTGATCTGAGCACAGTCGGACGCTTGTTTCTGAGAGGAGCTTCGCTGCAAGCTTGTCATCAAAAGCAGGGCATGGTTGTTAAAAGCAGCAGTTTCCCAAAATCCTCCACCACGCACAATCAAGAAGTCATGTTCTGATTTCCTGCATTACAAACTACTCTGCGGAAGACTAAAAACACAGGCGTCTGAAGACCTGTCACCTTCCTCCTCTCTTGTCCGATCATATGAAGTCTACATCATGGGGAAATAACGCGATGACTTACCGAAATGAGATCCTGGCCACTGTCAGCGTCCGGCTCACCCTCGTTTCCCCTTCTGCCCCTGGTCCGCCTCTCTCTTTCAAGTCAATCCGCAGTGTGCTCAGATCAGATCACAACGGAGCGGTGCGCCTTTTCGCTGCGTCCTGCGTCCAGAGTTGCCGGGGATGGAGCGACCATTTGCCGGGATTCTGGGCAGGGGGTGCAAGGCTGAGGCATCCGCAGGGAGGAGGAGGAGGATGTGGAAGGAGTCAGAGGAGGAAGAGGTGAGGCGCTGGGTACGAAAGCGAGAAAGAAAGAAAGAAAGAGAGAGAGAGTGAGAGAGAGAGGAGGAGAGCAGCAAAAGCACTGCAGCGACGGGGAGGCAACACCGCCAGAGAGGAGGCAGACAGCAGCTCTCTGTCTCGCTCTCGCACTCACTCGCGCACATGAGCGCGCACGCGCCGCGTCGACATCATATAAGGACATGGAGCGCCATCTTCAGGTAGTCAATGGTAGGAAGCGGTGTCTCATACATGAAATGTGTGTCACATATTCACATTGTGATTTCTGTGCGTTTTGGACAGACCACAGGGGTCTTTACGCACCCTCATTTGTTTCCCTTGATTGGTATATTTCCCAATCCTACAGCTTTCCAAGTGTTGTGTTGATGTCATTCTTTTAGAAGGTCATCCATGACACCGATCAGTCCTTTTGAACAACCCCACTTCACCCTATTTACTCCCTAACCTTCATCATGACTAACCCCAATCCTTACCCTCAATTTAATCACAATCATTATAATCCCAAAAGATAATTGGTTTACCTCATAAAGATGTGATTTTTGTTTCTAAATAGGATATGAGTCCCCATATGTGACTGTGTGTACAGTTTTTTCCACCTTAATACCACCACCACCACCAACCCCACCCCCCTTATGCACACAAACACACTCCATGGCAACCAGATCCCCATTGGGTTATGATGATGATAATATCAGCTGACCTGCACTCAATCATCTTTCCAACCCCCCATCACCTCCACTTTTCACACACACATACATGCGCACACGCACCTGGTTTCCCAAGGTCAAGAATTGCTGAGTATTTCAGATGTGTGACTATATCATCATATTCTGCAGTCAATTCTGCTTGCTTGAATAGATCGAGGGTTTCTTTCTTTCTTTTCTTCTTCCTTTTATAATTCAATTTGGTCTCTCTTTGCACGCATTAAAACATCTTCATTATGTTGAAACATGGCCATTGTGCACACAGTGTCTCTTCTGTCGCCTTTTTTAATCCGACTTGTCCCAAAATAATCTTGCCTTTTCTACTTTAATCAAATATTTTCTTTCTTCTCAATTCTTAGGAAATCATTTGTAAGAAACTGCTGATTTATTTTTTTTACATTAAGTGACCTCCCTTTGTTCTGAAATTCTTATTTTAATACAATATTTATATTTATATTGAGATCTTAATATCAGTGTGGAATTGGTCTTACTCTGTACATAATACCATTAACAAGTAAGCCAAGTAAGCTGTTTTATTTATTCACTTTGAAAAGTTTTTTCAGAAAATATGTGGTCATATATCTGTGTTCATCTTCATATTATTTATTTGTATAATGTGCACAGCAGAAATCATATATTTACCGCAACAGAAACTGGGGTTTTTAGTGTACATATTTGGACAGACAAGTGGATTGAGAAGCAGCCACAATAAATGTGAAAGTGAAAAGAGAAGTGCCATGTTACTTGAACTTTTTACACAGTATTGGCACTGTACAATGTGCCACCTATCAACAAGTCCACAGGTGGGTGAGCAAACAGAGGTAAATCCCCTATGGACCACTTGCACAATGTAGTGTGAGGTATCTGTTTTATGAACTGCATGTCACTTTACTTCCTGTCCAGTGTACAGTAACCTTATATTAGCCTCCAGTTATCACATTACAGTGCTTGTTATCCTTAAGTTTGTAACTTCACTTTTCATGGTTAGCTTTATACAGATAGTATTTACAGGTTTTTTTTATATAGCCAGCTAGGCTATGCATGCCACAAAATGTTTTTCCCCCCTTTTTTTTAAATAACAATAGTAGTTTAATGGGAGAAACATGGTCAGTAATCACCAGTGTAGCTGCACAGGCAGAGAAAGGACCACACATAGAAAGTCAAAATGTCACTAGAACAGATTAGAATAATTATAGACTAGAACATTTCTAAAGAAATTTTGATTGTGTGCTTGCCTCTGGCCCTTGATTCTAACAGACACCTCATACAAGTTTCTAGGACAAACGGTTCATTAGTTAGTAAAGGGGGCGTGGCTAATCAAAAGGGGCGGGGTAATCAACCACCAATTAAACAGGAACTCTATGCCGAGTAATCTTACACCTTACACAAATTTCTAGGACAAACCGTTTATTAGTTATGAAAGGGGGCGTGGCTGATCAAAAAGGGCGGGAATTTATTAAATTTGTTATGTAGAACTCGAGTCAGTGATGAACCATCATCATGCATGACAAGTTTGAGGCAGATTGGACAATGTATGGTCAAGTTATAAGGTCTCATGCTTGATGAAAAAACGCCATGTCCGTTAAATTAGATGTCTTGGAGGAGGGAAGGGGGGGGGGGGCTTTAGTGGCCAGGTGGAGTTGACCAATCAGAGCAGAGCAATCGACTGAAATTAGCTGCTGGTGGAGACAGTTCCGCCACAGTGAGCAGGCAGAGGTGGACTATAGCGTCATATTTGAGTCATTGTTTGATCTTCGCGCACATATTCAGCAACCGAGTAAAGCAGATTCACCCCTGTGCTCGCTCTGCTCGCGCGGAGCGAGGACTTTTGACACATTGGGGGCAGGGCCAAGGCTGACCCCGAGCCTCTTATGATTGGTCATTTTCCAGCCATCCACGTGGGTGCCTTTTCAGTTTACTGCTGACAGCTGGTCGCGGCGGCATCAAACAACAACGGTGGTTTCATGATGTTCATGACCACAACTACGCCGGCCAAATACCTAAGAATCAATGAATCAATAAAGGCCTGATCCAAGCACCGGCCGGATCAAAACATCAAAAACATTTGTGGGCTGTCTGAGAAGACTGACATAAATTAAGACGGCCACCATCCTCTGCTTCAGAGAGACAGCCTGCACCGCTGGACTGCAGGTCTCTGCTCCTGTCACGGCAAACCCATGGATCCAGGGCCGGCTCTAGGCATAGGCGACATAGGCGGTCGCCTAGAGCGCCATCTGCTGGAGGGGCGCCGCCAGTCACCCTCGAGGGAGAGGGTGTAATAATTTTCGATGCCCATTGTCGCCCTCGCTTCGAGTTCTGTCTTGAAAATAATAAATATTAACAAAATAAAGAAACAGATAAACAATGACATTTTCTCACTTGTGGTGCTGAGTCATGTGACGTGTGGTCATTGCCTTGCCCCCCTTTAGACGGTCAGATCGCTGTCACAGAGGTCAGGTTATGTTTTGATACATCTTGCAAGATGAAACGGCCGTCAAAGCTCTCTGGTGCGCAGTATTGAAAGAAGAGAAAAGAGGAGGAGGAGGAGAAGAAGTCCCAATCTTTTTTTAAATGCCTTTTTGTGTGAAGACGTTTCATTTGTATTAGCTTGCTAGCTACGTTGAAATAAAGCAATGCTAGCTTAACACAGTTAAGCACATTTTTCACAGGGTTTGCACTTTCATTGTCTCTCTTGTCTCTAACTTTGTTAGCGGTCTCCAGCTCTGCTTCTTTGCGAATTTACTTGTAAGTTAATAATTATATAGACAGACAGTTGTATTATATAGCCTTGTTTGCACCGTGGGCAAACAAAAACAGGAGTTCCCCCCTCCGTGAAACAGCAAGCAGAGCTGCTTAACAACAATGGATCTCGTCTAGGGCACCAAATGGGCTAGAGCCGGCCCTGCATGGATCTAACACTTTAACTACTGTATGATCATTTAGAAACAAGCATTTTTAAAAACTTTTTATTACCAGTGATGAAGCGTAGAGTTGTGGTCGTGAACGTCATGAAACAACCGTTGTTGTTGTTGTTGTTTAGATGATGCCGCCGCTACCAGCTGTCAGCAGTAAACTGAAAAGGCACCCACGTGGAGGGCTGGAAAATGACCAATCATAAGAGGCCTGGGGTCAGCCTTGGCCCCGCCCCCAATGTGTCAAAAGTCCTCGCTCCGCCCGAGCAGAGCTCCACCGGTTGCTGAAGAAGTGCGCGAAGATCAAACAAGTTGCGCCATAGTAAATCCTGGCCGCTGGCGGGACTCGGCCTCTCTGGCTCTTCGTCTGAGGGTCTGAGGTAAGAAGACATGTTTTTATTTACTGTATATTTCGCTAGCATACTACCGTTACAATTGTGCCTTATAATATTAGCATTTTCATATTTTAATTTTTAAACTACTGTCGAAAATATGTCCTTTGTGAAATGTGTGTTATATGAGTTTCATTTGGACGATGTTTGTCATTTTATTTTTCTAATTTATTTAGAAATTTATTTATTTATATCTACTGGTCTTAGGTCTGAGCTAGCGCTCTCTAGCGAGCTAGCTTTAGCATCCGTCGAGGCAGAATATCTTCACAGTTACTCCATGTTACAGTTACCATGATGCTAACAGTTGTTATAACAGTAGATGTGTCTGATGTTTGATGCTACTGACAGACAGCCTATAATGCATTGTCAGTTGATAATGTAGGCCAATGATAATGTAGATATGTAGGCCAAAGTTGATAATGTAACAGTTTATGATTGCTGTGTTTTGTCTTGTGTCTATCTGGGAAGGTGTCATTATGCTAATAATAATGTAATAATGCTAAAAAATTGCTAGCTTATGCTATTTTCCTTGATTAATGTTGTCTAAATGCCATTTTTAATGTAGGGTTTGTGTACAATGTTGGCCTGACTAATTTTTTTTTAAACTGTGATATGTAGCTAATTGTATTTGGATTTTGATGGTAGCTTCTTGATAATAGTTCTACTTTTTGTGAGGATGTTTTGGTATTCTTATGTAATAAGGTGTAATAGTAATACCAATGTCATACTCATCAATGGCTAAATTTGAACATTAAGTGTATTTGGATAATATTAAACTGAAACTCATGTCACTTGGTAATGAGAGGTTAAAAAGAAAAGATAATCATGGGGATATACATTTAACCATGGAGTCAGGGCTGTAGAAATTTACTGTAATGATGAACTGGTAGTTTACTTCACCATTTAAGATTTACATTGTGTCAATGTTACTACTGTTAGTAGACTATTACCCAAACTATTACCATTTCTTTTTTCCAATTTGTCATGTCAACTGGTACCTGAAGTATGTGCTCCTGTGACTAATATTAATGTACTCTGTGTGTGTGTGTGTGTGTGTGTGTGTGTGTGTGTGTGAGAGAGAGAGAGAGAGAGAGAGAGATTTATTGGAAGTAGAAAGTATAGGCTTAAACAGTTTTGGATTAATTCATCTGTGTGTGTGTGTGTGTGTGTGTGTGTGTGTGTGTGTGTGTGTGTGTCCTCAAGTGGTGCTGTGAAGCATTTTCGTTGTAGGCTTTAATCCTGTTTTCTTCCGATATTAATACTGCTGTACTATTTTGATAATAGAGGTTATTATGTAATGAGGTGTATTTGTAATACCAGAGTCATAGCCATTAATGGCTTAAATTTAGTATAGGGTGCATTTGGGTACTATTACACTGAAAGCTTTTGAAATTCGCCACTATTATCAGATTATTACCTAACTATTACCATGGTGTTACCGAGCTGTGGTGTCAATAGAATTATCAATCTATCCATTCATATTCATCTTCTTTGCAAGATTTAATCCTGTTTTTCACCTCACATATTTACATCTTGACCATTTATTTACTGGTGAGTATTTGTCAAAGACTGTTATTAACATAAACTACTTTCATAAATTATGTATTATTATTTTTTTAACCCTTGTGTGGTCCTCCCGTCGACTATATACCCATGGTCCTCAGGGGTCAAAAAGGATCCCATGACCAAGACTGTTTTTAGGAAGAAAAAAATAAAAAAACTTTACCAACTTTTTTTGTTTTTTAAATTATTTTATCATTTAAGGCAACCCATGCCCCAAAAATTGATGATTGATATATCCTTCATTCATTCATTACCATTAACCGCTTATCCGCAATCGGGTCGCGGGGGCTGGAGCCGATCCCAGCTGTCATTGGGCGAGAGGATTGATATATAATTTTCATATTTTTTTCTTTATTATTGGTCAATTTTAGTCAAATATTCAAAATTAGGCCTCATTTCAAGAGAGAAAAAAGTAAAAAAAAAACTGAATACTTTTTTCAATCGTAATAGTGGAAAAAAATAATTCTTGATGGGACTGCACAGAGTAGGTCATGTCAACTTTTAGTGAAACTTTTGATATTTGTATATTTGAATAAAATTGACCAATAATAATGAAAAAATATGAAAATGAAATATATTTTTTTTGGTCATGAGTTACCTTAAAAGGTGAAAAAAAAGTTGGGAATATTTTTTTCTACATTTCCTAAAACCAGTCTAATGTCATGAGGTCCTTCTTGACCCCTGAGGAGCATGGGTGCTATAAAAATGTATAAAACACGTAAAAATGTATGAAGAAAGTTAAAATTTATATTATCTATAAAGGATGCAGAGGGGCACATATGCTGAAAATTTTGCTATGTTTCTAGAGGTGCTATGTGTGTATTTAAATCAAATGATTATATTCAGCTTCATACGGTTTTTTATGAATAAGTGATACATTAATTCAGTATTTAAAACATTAATAACACATTATTGTTACATTGCTGCAATGCTCACGGTTGTCATCCTGTTCTAGATAAACACTACTTCACCTAAGAGACTCGAGTATCCAGTTCTTCGTTGACCTTCAGCATTCAGTTCTTTGTCTTCACATTTTCAGGTAAGCAATTTTTTAAAAATGCTTTTGTAATGTTGAGAAACACTGAAATTATTATTCATAAAGAACTTTCAACCACTGTTCTGTGATGTCATGTATAGTGATATACAAATATATCTGAAGGAATGGTGTATTTGGGATAATCAATATTATTAGTATTATTCATGTATTTATTTATTTTTAAATCAGAGAATGGGGGGAAAATAGATTATTAGTACAAAAACTAGTAACTAGTAAAAAAAATTGGTTACAATAATGTTCATTCATTAATTGACACATGGTCAAACTCTCATCTAATTAAGTATTGCTGTCTCATTAACATGTTGTATTTATTTATTTTGTAGGCTAAAACCTGAGAAGCCATCACCATGTTGTTGTTTGTTGTATTTCACATTATGCAGATTTTTCAGCATGTGGTCCTCAATATATAGTATAGAAGTCACTGCATTTTCTGACTTTTCCAGGTTTCCTGTGTCCAGCATCTTCAAGACAGACTAAGCTAACTTTTCATATTTTTTGCACATTTATATTTAGGTTAGGTTATGAGTAGGTTAGGTTTATAGTAGAGTATTTAGTTTGTATAGTTTAGCTTTTTATGCTGGTCTAGGGACAGTTAAGTTAGCAGATTCATTTAGTTCAGATCACTTACAGTTGCATACTATTGTTACAATTGTGTTATTTTGTGAGTTATTGTTGTACAGGCTATTGTATATTGCAGGACCAAGTGAGCGAGGAAGACCACTGCTTCCAAGATGCCGCTCAGAAAGTGCGTTGGACAAGTCTCGACCTTGCAGATCCTGCCCCACTTAGCCCAACCACTTCCGACCATGGGGTACTTCAAAGACCTCCGTCAACCAGCCGGCTGTGAATGATGGATAACGCACCCACAACTCCTTCTCCAGTCTACAAGGTATGGGTTTGTTGTTTTCCCCATCACAGTGGACACAGACATGGCCTGATAATACAATCTGCTGTCTTAACTACTTCCTTTGAATAATAAAATATTAATTCACAATTGAGTATTTATAATGTATGAATAAATTTGGTATTGTGTGTCATCATGTTCTGAAAATACAGACACCCCCACAGTCCAAGAACAGCTGGATGACCTCTGGACCCACTTGTCCCTGTTCACCAGTTGAAAAGATAGGCTTTTTAAAAAATTCTTCAATTGTTAATTCTGCACAAAGTGATACACAAAACATTGTATGTATTCAATTTCAACAAGCACAAACATGAAATGTATATTTCAATACATGACTTAATGCAAATCAATCATACTAAACATCATCTTTTTTTTTTTTTAAACCAACCATTGCACACACTTCCATCCAAGGAGAGGTTACATCTTGATGGTAACTTTTTAGATTAACAAAACTTTTGTGAGATTTGTAATTGTTGTTTCTGGGGAGGGGGTGGAGAGGGTAAGTCTAAACATTGCATGCAAGAGACCAACACCGGCGTCTCAGGGGAAGGCTATCTGTATACACAACTATCAATCTACTTGGTTGCTTCAAAATTTTGGGAACTCCACAGTGAGTTCATGAACACATCAGAAGTCATTTGTTGTTGATATCTATAAAAACAAGAGAGCTATTACAAAATAAAAGGCTTAAATATTGTACACACTGAATAAAAGGAATTGAAAAGGTGTGTATTGAAAATAAAGGGTGTGGGAAGTCCACAGTGAGTTCATGAACACATCAGAAGTCGTTTGGTGTTTATTAGATGAATTTCCAGTGAGTTATTAAAAATAGAAAAGAAAGACGTTGCACTTTTGCGACGGTCCCTAAGCACTCTGGCTGCCGTTGGGCACTAGGACGTATATTCGGCCCGGTTACTTTAATCTTTCGCCAGACTCGCTGATTTTGGTGAGTTGATCCAGCCTGTGAAATGTCAGTCTTAGTTTTCTGTACAAAATAAAACCATCCTGGGGGAAATTGGTGCGGTTTTCGTGACGCTATTCCAGTTAGAACGCTGGAAAATAGGCGAATATCGCTCCTCCATTGCTCCTCTTCTTTCGTCAGTATCTCGGGATCTCGCAAAAGTATCTCAGGATCTCGCAAAAGTATCTCAGGATCTCGCAAAAGTATCTTGGGATCTCGCAAAAGTATCTTAGGATCTCGCAAAAGTATCTCGGGATCTCGCAAAAGTATCTCAGGATCTCGCAAAAGTCCGTCCTCTTTTTTTTTTCACCCATCATTTTTTTTTTTCACTCATCTTTTTTTTTTTTTTCACCCATCTTTTTTTTTTCCCCCGTGTCCCCTGGGGGGCTCCGTAAAATTCTAATCTCATTTAAAGAAATTGATACTATATAGTATTTTTCATATGAAATTATGTAAAAACAAAGAGAAAAGATAAGTCTAAAACTAAAAAGTGGTCTTCCTCGTCTCGCATGGTCTCAGTAGCAGTCGCAGGTTCGCATGGTCTCAGTGGCAGTCGCCGGTTCGCATGGTCTCAGTAGCAGTCACCGGTTAACATGGTCCCAGCGGCAGAGTTACTGGTTCACATGGTCTCAGCGACAGAGTCATCGGTTCACATGGTCTCAGTGGCAGAGTTACTGGTTCACATGGTCTCAGCGGCAGAGTTACTGGTTCACATGGTCTCAGCGACAGAGTCATCGGTTCACATGGTCTCAGCGGCAGAGTTACTGGTTCACATGGTCTCCGCGGCAGAGTTAATGGTTCGCATGGTCTCAGAGGCAGAGTTACTGGTTCATATGGTCTCAGCGACAAAGTTACTGGTTCATATGGTCTCAGCGGCAGAGTTACTGGTTCACATGGTCTCTCAGCGACAGAGTCACCGGTTCGCATGGTTTCGGTGGCAGTCGCCGGTTCGCATGGTCTCAGTAGCAGTCGCAGGTTCGCATGGTCTCAGTGGCAGTCGCAGATTCGCGTGGTCTCCACGGCAGAGTTACTGGTTCGCATGGTCTCAGAGGCAGAGTTACTGGTTCATATGGTCTCAGCGACAAAGTTACTGGTTCACATGGTCTCAGCGGCAGAGTTACTGGTTCACATGGTCTCAGCGACAGAGTCACAGGTTCACATGGTCTCTCAGCGACAGAGCCGGCTCGCATGGTTTCGGTGGCAGCCGCAGATTCGCGTGGTCTCAGTGGCAGTCGCCGGTTCGCATGGTCTCCGTGGCAGTCGCCAGTTTGCATGGTCTCAGTGGCAGTCGCCGGTCCGACTAGTCTCCGCTGGCAGAGTTACTGGTTCGCATGGTCTCAGAGGCAGAGTTACTGATTCATATGGTCTCAGCGACAAAGTTACTGGTTCACATGGTCTCAGCGGCAGAGTTACTGGTTCACATGGTCTCAGCGACAGAGTCGCCGGTTCGCATGGTCTCGGTGGCAGTCGCCAGTTCGCATGGTCTCAGTCGCAGGTTCGCATGGTCTCAGTGGCAGTCGCAGATTCGCGTGGTCTCCGCGGCAGAGTTACTGGTTCACATGGTGTCAGAGGCAGAGTTACTGGTTCATATGGTCTCAACGACAAAGTTACTGGTTCACATGGTCTCAGCGGCAGAGTTACTGGTTCACATGGTCTCAGCGACAGAGTCATCGGTTCACATGGTCTCAGCGGCAGAGTTACTGGTTCACATGGTCTCAGCGACAGAGTCACCGGTTCACATGGTCTCTCAGCAACAGAGTCGCCGGTTCGCATGGTCTCGGTGGCAGTCACCGGTTCGCATGGTCTCAGTAGCAGTCACCGGTTAACATGGTCCCAGCGGCAGAGTTACTGGTTCACATGGTCTCAGCGACAGAGTCATTGGTTCACATGGTCTCAGCGGCAGAGTTACTGGTTCACATGGTCTCAGCGACAGTCACCGGTTCACATGTTCTCTCAGTGACAGAGTCGCCGGTTCGCATGGTCTCGGTGGCAGTCGCCAGTTCGCATGGTCTCAGTAGCAGTCGCAGGTTCGCATGGTCTCATTGGCAGTCGCCGGTTCGCATGGTCTCAGTAGCAGTCACCGGTTAACATGGTCCCAGCGGCAGAGTTACTGGTTCACATGGTCTCAGCGACAGTCACCGGTTCACATGTTCTCTCAGTGACAGAGTCGCCGGTTCGCATGGTCTCGGTGGCAGTCGCCAGTTCGCATGGTCTCAGTAGCAGTCGCAGGTTCGCATGGTCTCATTGGCAGTCGCCGGTTCGCATGGTCTCAGTAGCAGTCACCGGTTAACATGGTCCCAGCGGCAGAGTTACTGGTTCACATGGTCTCAGCGGCAGAGTTACTGGTTCACATGGTCTCAGCGACAGTCACTGGTTCACATGGTCTCTCACGCCTGGATTCCACTGGATGCGTAACGACTCCGACAGGGGTCTGTCCGCAACGGCTGCATATCTACGCAGTCCGTCAACACCCACCGGATCCGTCTGTGTCGGAGCTGTTGCGGACAGCAGAGTCCCGAGGACGCACGAGATCTCGCGAATTCACGCCTAATCAATTGATATAACTGGAAGATAATCAACATCTCCTCGTTAATGACTGGAGACAAATCCAGCGACTCCGTCTTAACGAGCGCTAACGAGGTCGGCCGGCTTGTTAACGAGCCGGCCGACCTCGTTAGCGAACCCGAGGTATTTTATTTTGAAAATATACCGGTGTTTTATTTTGTGTCTGTGCAAGACTTCCTGTCCTGAACGATCTGCTCTGTGCTGAATTTATGCGTAGTGCTCCGTCGTCCGACAAAAATAGAAGCTCTGCGCAAGTGTTGCGAGGGCTGTCGGATGGCCCTGCGTTGTGGGACTCATTACGCAGCGGATCTGCAGTCGGTGGAATCTCACACATTGATTATAATGGGTGCATAACGGCTCCGACGACGGATCTGCAGCCGTTACGCATCCAGTGGAATCCAGGCGTCAGCGACAGAGTGGTCTCGGTGGAAGTCGCCGGTTGGCATGGTCTCAGTAGCAGTCGCAGGTTCGCATGGTCTCAGTGGCAGTCGCAGGTTCACATGGTCTCAGTGGCAGTCGCCGGTTCGCATGGTCTCAGTTGCAGTCGCAGCTTCGCATGGTCTCAGTGGCAGTCGCCGGTTCGCATGGTCTCAGTGGCAGTCGCCGGTTCGCATGGTCTCAGTGGCAGTCGCCGGTTTGCATGGTCTCAGTGGCAGAGTTACTGTTTCGCATGGTCTCAGTGACAAAGTTACTGGTTAACTTGGTCTCAGCGGCAGAGTTACTGGTTCACATGGTCTCAGCGACAGTGTCATCGGTTCACATGGTCTCAGCGGCAGAGTTACTGGTTCATATGATCTCAGCGACAAAGTTACTGGTTCACATGGTATCAGCTCTGTGCTGAATTGATGCGCCGTGCTCCATCGTCTGTCAAAAATCGAAGCTCTGCGCAAGTTTTGCCAGGGCTGATGGATGGCGGTGCGACGACGGACTCACTACGCAGCGGATCTGGAGTCGGTGGAACCTCACACAGTGATTATAATGAATGCGTATTGGCTCCGCTGATGGATCTGCAGCCATTATGCATGCAGTGGAATTTAGGGGTAACATGATGTAGTCTGGTACTCCCCATCAGGTTATAATTTTGTTGGTGAGTGACTTGGACAACCTCTCTTCTGTAAAGCTCAACCGAATGGGTGTAATACTCCATAAATACAACAGAGAACACATTACCTCTGGAACTCTATGGGAAAGAGCCCATGAAATCCCAGGGTCTTTCTGAAGCTGCAATTTCCCTGCTTTTCTTAATTTGTATTATTAGCAGAGCTGAGCCCAATCAACACCTATATACCAAAGCACTGTTTTATAGGTCTTGTATTTTTCGAAGATATCCTGATATTGAATTCTCATTAAACATTCCAGGAAGGAGTTCTCAGAGACATCCTGGTATGTAGACTTGCTAGATGGTTTCATCTGAAGGAGTTCCAAGATGGCACAGCGGATGGCAGCTTCAAAACATGGATCACCTCGTTCCATTTTTTTTCGGCCGTCCCATTTATTTCAATGCAAAATTTTACTTACGTCGCAAAAAATTCGTATTCTGCAGAGAAAAGTAATAGCACACCGATCACGATCAAACCGCACGTTTTGATATATAATTTGTCCTGCAACTCTTCAAGTTGTAGGACTAGTAGCGGGACGAAATTGCGTCCGGAAGAGGAAGAAGAAAAAATCCACAGTATAACCGTAGTCCCATACAGCTCTTGCTGTATGGGACCAGTGCTCGGTGCGATTGCCCTGAGGCTCTAATTAGAAAATGTAACTAGGTTGGTTGCTTTATAATCCATTCAAAATACAAATAATCACTCCTGTGGGGGGTTGTTTTGCGATGCACTTTAATCCCTAACTACTGTAGGTGGTTTTGTTTGTGCAGAGGGGGTGTTGTTTGTACTGAGTAGCTTCCAAGTATGACTAGTCTGTGACCTCAGTGAAAACTCCCTGTGAAAAATGGATATTACCATATTTTCTGACAATATCATCAGGAAACCTCTGTCACTTTACTCAACTCAATACCAGCAGTTATGTCTTAGAACCACAGTCTTAAAACTCTGTTGGGTTTTTAAGGTATACAGTCCATCCGCTATAGCCATAGTACTGCTGGCACTGTTGAAAAGTGGCTGCTGGAGAATCTTGTTAAATATCCCCATTCATGTGCCTTTTACTTCCAGTCATTTACAGCAGGAGGTTTTGCAGTCAAAGCGTGTTTGAATCGTTTCTCTTTTTGTTTTGATTTGCTTCACTAATGTCATTATGAAATTGTGTTTGTTGTTTTCATCCTGCACATATGGGCAAAACAGACATATTTCACTTGATTATTCCATCATCCCATATTGTAATGGCATTACTGCCAAAAGGGAATTTTGAAAGATACATACTAGAATCTCTCCCATATTGAGTTTATTCTTTTGCATATCTCTGCCTGCTGTTTAGCAGCCTGTTTACAGGCAAATGAAAAGTAAAGTAAAGGAGGTCAATCCAAGATTTTTTATCTTAAAAATGTTTGAACTTGTAATAATTCATTTTTTATGAATTGCTTCTAATAAAATTATCCTGATTAAAACTTCGACTTCCTACTGTGTGTCTTCTGTTTATTTTTTCTGCTCCCTGTACATCTATGTAGGTGTGTTTGCATGCATGTTTCAAGACTAACCACTAGATGGAACCACTAAGCTGAGATACGACTTTAATCCTCAAATTAGTAAACAAAACTATTCAGATTGTTAAGTTTCTGCATATTCATTTATAAAAATGAATACTAACACTCCATTTTCTCCAAGTTTGGACTTAAAGATCTCATTACAATAGATCCTGTTTGCATGTTCCTCTTTACTCCTCAGTCTGGAACTGTGTGTGTGTGTGTGTGTGTGTGTGTGTGTGTGTGTGTGTGTGTGTGTGTGTGTGTGTGTGCGTGTGTGTGTGTGTGTGTGTGTGTGTGTGTGTGTGTGTGTGTGTGTGTGTGTGTGTGCAAAAGGTCATGTTATGTTAGTAAACAAAGCCTTACAAATATTTGTTCCCTACTGCAACCTGCAACACATAAAACACAGCTGTGATAAAGCTTATCCCTTGAGATTCCATTGGCAGGTCTTTGATGATTAAATAACAATAAATGTAATGGAAACTTGTGAACATGGACATTTAGACTTGTTGGTCACTGCACAGATATGGAAAAACTGACAAAAATAGAAAGGAAGAAAAAAGAAGTAACAGTCATCCAAGCCGTCTGAGTCTTTTTCTGTAAAAAGTGTGTTGATGTAACGATGTTTCAGTCACAACTTTGATGACTTTTGGAAGTACAGTTTTGAGGTACTTGAGACTGGTAATACAAAACATCAATCAACCAAAAATGATGATGTAGTATTTATAGATTAAACTACCCCGCACAGGGCCATGCAGAGACCTTCAGATGGGCAGCTCCTCACAGTTAAAAAGGGGCACGTGGAACAGCATTTTAAAATTTCCCAAAAATGTCATACTCTTCTTTTAATAAGCTCCCTCGTAGTGCTTGTAAGAGTTTACAGTTTTTTCACACATCGTTATGAAAAATGTAATCATCTCCAATTAAATTGTAAGTTTTACTTTTCTCAAAATAAGTCATTCAATACAATTAATTATTAAAATAACTTATATTAAACATGTTATGACATCATACAAATTCAACTTATTACTGTGGATAATAAAGTAAAGATTGCTTAACTGGCACTTAAAGGCAGCACGCGCTATTGTTCTCTTGTGGCATAAAAGATATACCTCCCTGCACTGGACAAATAGACTAAATGCAACACAATTAAAGAGGTAAGATAAAAAGTGAATAAACCACTGATATAAATATCACAAACTAAAAACCTGATCTCAACAAAGATGACACGAACATAAAGGGTTTGGTACAGAACTTTATAATGGGATTATCTGTGTTTTCAAAGGTGGTTCTGGAACATGTAAACCAAAAGGGCCAGACTAGGACCATTTGGTCTTTCATAGGGAGCCAGATTAACTCAAAAACTAAGTGCTCATTTCAGCAGTGATGAGGTTTAGGACCCAAGCCTGACAGAACATCGTCAGATTTGCACTTTTCTGTTTTGCAGGAATATTTAAAAGGAAACAGTCAATCAGTAAACAGATTTAAAAATTATATTCACATCAAAAAATATCCATGCATTTATCAAATACAGCTAATGGCTCATTATACACAAATTCATTATGTGACTCATTCACAACTAACAGCTGACTGAACAACCAAGAAATGCAAAAAGGAATAAAGTCCTAATAATTCTGTCTCTATTCACTCACTGGTCTGCAGACAACAGCAAAACCACAACAGCTTTAAAGAGGCAAACCACATGACAACATGAACCACTGCACAGACACACACTGGTGAGCGTCATCATGACTGCTAACTATTTATCAGAAGAACCAGCAGTCAGGACCAACATTTAACTTATCGCAATGGTGCATGTTGGCGCAGTTAAACGCGATTACCATATGACAAAAAAGTAATAACGTGCTATTCAATCATATATGGAACTCACCGTATAAACAATGTTAATTACTACTGCAGCGTCCCGGCGCACACCTGCACAAGTTATCGTAACTGAGGGCTCAATAAATGATGACCTTTGACCCGCAGGTCATCATGTGACATCATCTTTAGTCTAATATAGAGGCAGCAAGGTCATAGGTAAAATATTATTATATGTTAAAGCCTGTTCTTGATATAGGCTGCGGTCCAAAAGAATCAGAATTAGAAATACTCTATTGATTGACTTTATTGATATTTGGTTGGGGTAACTGTATTGAAAATAACAAAATATACAGATTTTATTAAAAAATGTAATAAAATAACAGAGCAAAGAGGCACTGCATCATAGGTACTTTTATTTTAATTTTATTTTTGAATGCAGGCCTTTTACTTACAACATAGTATTTCTAAACTGTAGTTTTACAACTTTTACTCAGTAAAAGATTTGAGTACTTCTTCCATCACTGCCAAAAACACACTCACACATGAGATAAACTTGTATTGAGTGTTACGCTTTATTTCACAACAGGTGCCTTTATGGTCTTTATTAACACAAAAATATGGCAAAAGCTGAGTAGACCGTGAGGGTACAGAGAAATTGTTTTAAAATAAGAAATGGTTTGATTACCTTGAAAGGGACGCATAGATTCAATATATCAAAAATATGGAGTTCAAAAAGAAAAGGTAAATGCAATATGTTTTTGGCATAACTTCCCATGAAAACATATTGAGCAGCAGATGAGTGCACAGAGAAAGATCACTGCCAGTCCTTAATCAAGGAGTGCAAACAAAAATGCATTCAGCACAGCAGAAAAGTGAAGCCAAAACAGAGAAGAAACAGCAGCATCAGGAAGCAGCATCATTAGAGTGCGGAGCAGAGAGAGCAGGTAAACACGGGGGTGAATATGAGCCGCCCAATTAGGCAGGAGTTTTCTTTAACAGGAAATATATATTGGTTTGCGCCACAATTTTCTGTCTGAGCATCTCATATGCTTTATTTAATGAACCTGAAACACCAAACTGCAAGAAAAAAGCAAAGAGGATACTCTTACAGTACACTGTTGGGGTTAGAGATATACACTAAATGGCTGCATGTGTCCAAAACTGTGGCCATTAATAAGCTGTTATAACAGCCTCTACTCATCTGGGAAGAATCTCATTTTGGCTGCAGAGATTTCCTGAGGTTATCACACTCTGATGTCGGCCGATGAGGCCTGGCGTGCGGTCAGTGATCCAATTTACCCCATGGGAATTGGATAAGGTCGAGGCCAGTCAAGCTCTTCTACACCAAACTGGGAAAAACATTTCTTTATAGACCTGGCTTTGGGCCATGGTCATTGTCATACTGAAATGGGAAGGGACCCTCCCCAAACAGCCAATAAAAAAGGTGGGAGTCCACTATTGGCCGAATGCTGTAACACATGCCTCACATACTTTTGGGGATAAGTCTTTATGTTCTGCTCAACTAGTGTATCGACATATGTGTTGACTTAAGTCAACCTGATTGAGCCATCTGTACCGTTTGTTTATGTTAGGCTGAAAGAATGCACTAGATGTCGCTGTGTCTTTAAATAGTATGCACTTTCAGTTTTCCTAGGAAGGAAATTAACGTGGGGGCTCTGTTCGGTGGAATTTCTAATATTATAGTTTCAAAGCTCTTATAAATTTCTAAATCAAATCAAATCAATTTTATTTATATAGCCCAAAATCACAAATCACAGATTTGCCTCAAAGGGCTTCACAGACTGTACATGGTACGACACCCTCTGTCCTTAGACCCTCACATCGGCCAGGGAAAAACTCCTTAAAAAACCCTTTTAGCAGGGGAAAAAGAAGAAGAGACCTCAAGGAGAGCGACAGAGGAGGGATCCATCTCCCAGGACGAGAGAAAGCGAGTTCAGAGAAAAGTGCAAGTACTCTGGGAAAATACAAGCATGTGTCATGTATTATTTGGACATCAGAGAGAGAGAAAGAGGGCCCCGGTGTATCGTGTCCACCGACACATTGGGCCTATAGCGGCATAACTAGGGGCTGGTCCAAGGCCTCAGCCAGCCCTAACTATAGGCTTTGTCAAAGAGGAAAGTTTTAAGTTTACTCTTGAATAAAGAGAGGTTGTCTGCCTCCCGTACTGAGACTGGGAGATGATTCCACAAGAGAGGAGCTTGATAACTGAAGGCGCTGGCTCCCAGTCTAGTTTTAAGGACTTTAGGAACCACAAGTAACATAGAATTTTGGGAATGTAGTGCTCTAAAAGGGTAATATGGCACTATGAGGTCTTTAAGATATGATGGTGCCTGACCATTTAGAGCTTTGTAAGTGAGAAGAAGGATTTTTAACACGAGCCGCAGCATTTTGGACTAACTGAAGAGTTTTAAGGGATTTATTGGAGCAGCCTGACAGTAAGGAATTACAGTAATCTAACCTTGAAGTAGCAAAAGCATGAACTACAATGTGTTTGTGTACTAACTTGCTGGGTCTGTAAAAAAAAACACACACACACAAAAAATTGGATTGCTGTTATTTCCCCAAGTAAATAAAAAATGCAATGTCTTATTTAAAAATTAAATTTCAATTATTCCATTGCTTTTTTAGTGAGGACATTAAAGGAATAAATATAGTATATAGGTGTAGACCCATGTAGACCTTCCACACTGTTACTACAACAGTTGGATATAAAATAAGTGAATGATGCAAAAAACAAAGCCCTGTAATAAAACAGAGAAGGGATACAAACTTTTAACTTCCTCTTTTTGTAATTCCCTTTATTTCACACCCTAGCAGTTTGTTTAAAACCTTCCCATTCATAAAATGTGTTGCAACTCAGTTTATGGGAAACTGTCTCAGCAATGAAGATTTTAGACAAGAATATTAAGCAATAAACACTTCCAGGATGTGTCGTAAAGTCACACCCTCATGTCTTTCTCTGACAGCTGACAGCTGCATACAGTACATGGCTGTGGGCACAAAACTAACTTTGGCTGCAAAAACACAATTTAACAAATGACTGTCATATGAATGTCATGTTTCCTACTTCAGAACATCTACTATGTTATTTGTGCCACAACACTTTATCGATAGTTGTCACTGAAGATAGAGAAACAATAACACTTCACACTTACAAAAGGTGGCAGAAGGTGCTTTAAATTTTCTAGATATCAAATATCAAATATGATACAATATGCAACAGATTGGTCCTGTTAGTGAGCAGCCCCAATACATTAAATAACAATAAGAGTGTTATGACTTATGAATGGTTCGCTGGCTAACAAAGAAGGGAGACACAAGTGGCAATAATTAACTGATATTTATTGCAGAAACAAAACAATATTTATTGCAGAAACAATAAATGCAATGAGATAATCATGCTCTTTTCTTCCTACCACAATTTCTCCAGGTACAGACAATTTGTGACAAACATAAATTCATGGTTAGTTGGTAATGGCCCACAACTTTTAAAATACATTTCCAAATGACTTTACCTGCAGACGTAAAATAAATGTTTACTAACGCACCAAGTACTGTTTAAAAGGGTTGAGAAGTTCAGATACTTGTCTCTGAAGTCACGGATGCCTTCCCATAAAACAATACATGCTTTGATCCAGTGCATTACCACAGAAAGAAAACACTAAAAATCTAATGTGATGGATTGGCTGTCACAAGCAAGTTTCTAGTCTGACAGCATGAATCAGTGACCGCCTGAATAGCAGAAAAAACACTTTTATGGTAGAAAGCATGTAACAGTAGTACATGCTTTGTAGTAAATGAGCTGAAACAAGCCAAAACACAAGTGTGGTAATTTAATGAGCCAACACAGAAAATGACAACACAAACAGACTCCACCAGTTCTCATGAATTTCCTTTTGACCTGAAACTACAGGCCCTTTTCAAAACAACATACATTCCTAAAATAAATTACACAGGAATCCCTCTGCTGAAAGTAACCTATGACCCCTGAGCTAAAATGCGACCTGCAACTTCTCTTTCATTGTTGTTAAAAGCAATTTGTCAATAGAGAAATGTCATGTAAATAACCTTCATTATCATTTCAACAACACATAACTATATTAAGGGTTGCTTTAATGAGTAACTCAGGTTTTGTTACATGTTCAACCTGCTTAGAGGGATAATCTATAATATCTGTCATTTGTTAGATCATTTGTTTTTTAAGCTCCTGCATCAAATTACACTTTAAAATACATTCCATTGTTTTCTCAACTGTCAGCACATTGTAAACCTCATCTATGCTGGCCTTAACAAACAATAATAATTTACAAAGCTTTATGCATGTCACATGTTCCATGTATTGTCATCACTACAGAAAGGTACCAAAAATGGAAAATAACAGGTGAAACAGAGGGAAGCTTTGCAGGAGGATATAGAAGATGACCAGTAAGAAGAAGAAATGTAACAATTTAAACGCCTTCTGTGTCTCAGTGCACCGCACACATAGTTTGTAAGTGAATCACAACGCATCAGGAAACAAGAGGAATCTTGCTGTCGAACATCATCTGTGTTTGATTGCGGCCGTCATGGTTACCCTGGTCACATTCCGGGTCCCACGGTGTCATGCTTCCCAACATTACTGTCATAATCTGATGGATGTCTTTAATTACTGTGGACCCCAACACTGTAAAAGACAAGCACATTGGCCAAACACAACAACAGTCAGTAGGTAATGACACATAGCAAGACTTCACCCTCATTCCTTTATGTATCCGTCAAACTATGATTGTATGCACAATGACAGCACCAGTGGTGGAATGTAACATTACTCCAAGTACTGTACTTAAGGTACTCAAAACCTCTTTTTTTAATTTAAACCTAATAAAATAAAAATAATAAAAACCTAAAATCTAAAAATAAAAAAAATAAATGCTGCTTACATAAATAATAATCATATATATATATATATATATATATATATATATATATGATTATTGTGTTGATAAATTGTTATGATAAATTGTGTGTGTGTGTGTGTGTGTGTATATATATATATATATATATATATGTATATATATATATATATACACACACACACACACACACACACACACAATTTATTTTGAATATATATAACAATCTGAGTGGATCCATTCTGCATAAAAAGTACTTCTTTTTTTTTATACTTATTTTAACATTTTGATACTGGTGCTTTCGTACTTTCATTTAGGTGAGTTTTGAATGCAAGTGTGGTATTAGTATATTTAATTAAGTGAGGGATCTGAATATTTTTGTCACTACTGGCCAGCACCTGCGCATTTGTATCTGTAGCAATAAGGTTTGTAATGAAGAAAACAAAACCCAGAAACGTGATACTTTTGAACTTTGACTTTTGGCACAGACAGCAACTAATCGGAATATGCTTACGTGTGATTCTTAAGTTAATGTCCCAAATGTGAAGATGTTATACGTTACTTCTGTCAAGATTAAAGAAAATGTGTTTTTACTGGCGCTGGCAAACATGTCAGCTAAATTACATCCTCATTAAATTGACATCAACCGTTGTAAACGCTTTTCATGTATTTTTTCTAACTTTTCTTGGCGGTGCAGACTGTGACTTACTTTCAATTTGTAAAAATGCAGTTTCAGGAATGACATTCACTTCTGACAGCTGATGCAATTTTGAGCATTTTGACATGTGGCTTATATATTTTGTTGTCCAAACTACTTTCCATTTCATTCAAGCTTTCGCAAATGATCTATTGGTCACTGGCTATGATCCTGTAGCCATGTTCACATTCCAGGAGTAGGGTCAACAGCAGGTGGACAATGTGGACAAAACTTTATTTTATTAAATTATTTTAGTATTTTTTTCATGTAGATGTTAATCAATTAATGAACCTGCTTGGTGTTGAAACAGCTTTTTGAACCCATACTGGGTCCCATGTCTGGTTCTCTTTGCTAATAGCATGCTTCTTCTTGGTCCATGAAAATCATTCTTTTTTCCTTTTCAGTGAATGTACAGTTGCAATTAATCCCAAAGATGCCTGTTGCCTGCATGCGTAGCCTAAAGCTCATCCACAATGACTATTAAGTATCAGTTTATTGTTGATGTTTATTGGTTAAGCCATACTCTCCAGAGCTGTTATTTTCATATGCACAAAAGGTGTAGTCCTAGATTGACAGAAAACATATGTTTTATTGCTCCAAAGGACAAAGACTTAAGGTAACTGAACTTCTTAAGTAATTGCAGCTTAATGTTGAAGTGACTTTTTGAAAGAAATATTGTATTTCCTGCATATTTAACTGATCTATTCACATGTATTGCACAACCAAAACTGGTTTGTATTTTAGAAGGGAATTGCCCTGGAAGTCTGATGCTTTCAAAAAGGTATTTCAATGCCAGGATTGTTTCTGGGAAGTGGTGGTTTATCAAGGGACCAATATTCATCAATGTAATATTTACAATGTACAGTGTAAAAAACGATTTGTTTTTTTTTCCTTATTTTCTTTTTGCAAAATAAAGAAAACACCCAGAGGGCCTCTCTCTTACCCAGCCCCCTCTCTATTTAAATGGTGGTTTGATCCTGCCCCCAAATGTGTATGACAGTACTGTTTTAGAGTATTTTTATCACTTGTCCCACATCCCACAAAATATTCCAAGACCTTACACTGGACAATGGATGACTGTAAATCTGAGTGTACCAGAAAAAAAAAAATAATATAAGGAATCTATTGTTAGGTACCAACAATGTCGTTGTTAAGGGGGTTAAATAATATACTTTTGTCAAGGGAAAAGCTGATCTGGCCATATTTAAAGGGGGTTCTTTGACCTCTGACCTCAATATATCTGAAAGAAAATGGGTTCCATTACCCATGAGTCTCTCCTTACAGACATACCCACTTTTTGCTAATCCCATGCAGTTGGAGGCAAAAACATGCAGTTTTTTCAAGAAGTACAAATGTGTTATTTGTGTTTGACTTTGTGTTGTGTGAATACAGTTTTCATTAACACAGATGCTTTTGTGCTTCACACAACACAAAGTCAGACACATTGTTTATTCACAGTTCATTCCTTTGTTTGCTATGACGCATCCAAAGCGGCAACCGGCAACGGTGTTATGTTCTTACTGGTTTCCACACTAACTGGTTGCCGTACTCGTGTGTGCAGCTGTGTTTTGCCTCAACTAGCAGATTCGTCACATTTTTAATAAACATAATTGACGATTTCCAGGTCGCATCTCCTATCTACTGTGGATAATATTGTTGTATAAGTGAACACTACATCACAGCCACCTATAAATAAAAAGAAAGCATGAAAATCGAATGTTTGCAAGATCATTTACAGCTGGATTCGAATTCACTACAGCAAAATTAATTGTTCATGAACCATCACCTCTAGCCTACATGTGAGCTACTCAAGCTCAGTGCCTCACTTCGCGGCAAGAATTATATTGCATAAGAAGCTTACTTCAGCATCTAGGGTAACACTTTTTTTTGGACTGATCTAAAATAACTGGTTACCTTGAGCTGCACATCAAAAAATTCGCGAACATATTTAACATACACTGCAAAAAAGCCAACTTGTATTTTTTGGCCTAAAACAGTGATTTAAGTTGGTAAAACTTGGAAATATAAATTATTGACATTAAGGGCAATAATGTAAGTTAGCACAACAAAGCAAGCCAGTTGTCTGCTCAAAAACAAGTTTGTGAGTTGTTGTTACTTCTACCTTTAAGTTGGGGTTCAAAACAAGGGACAATATAGTTCTGCTAACTCTTATTTCTTTGTTGTGAAATGCGGGAAAGCGGTGAAATTTGGTCATTAGCGAAAGCTAGCGGCTAAATGATGCTAGCGGCTAACTGATGCTAACGGCTAACTGATGCTAGCGGCGCTGCTTGTTACAGCTACAAGAGTAGCCATTAGCGTATGATGCTAACTCAAAATTGTCGTGCCAATTCAGCACATTGCAGAAGTTAGCAGAAATAAGGATTAAAAGTTATTACAATGTAAAATTATAAATTAGTACAACTTACAGTTGACAAAAATCTGAATTCAGAGTTGAGCAAACTCAAAAACAAAACTTAAAATATTTAGTATAATTGTCCAACTTAAAATTTTATCGAAGTTTGTTGCCTTGAAATTTTTAGTTCCCCCAACTTTTCTTTTTTTTGCAGTGTAGGAACCGGCATGACAGAGAGAGACGGAGATTTGAGATCTTCTGACATTTACGCCTGGGCGAATCGGAGCCGCACAAGTACCTAGGGGCTGGATAGGAGGGCGTGGACAGGCTGGCTGTCACAGAACAGTTAGGTAGACTGCAAGCTACAACCAGATTTTCACAAATGTCATAAAATGAGCAATAACCAGAATATTTAAGGGTGTGGTAGTACTGAAATCCCCCTACACATAAATGAGCTGTTAGTAGGCTACTTTTGTGATTTTTTTCAGAAGGAAAATCAGGTTGTAGCTTGCAGTCTACTTTCAAAAAGTTGACGTTATTCTCAAAATTTCTACTTTTTCTTCAGCATTGTATTTCGACTTTATTCTCGCCATTTTGACTTTTTTTTCAAAGTGCATAATACATTTTTTCCCCACTCCTCTCATTATTTTTCCTCCTACCTGGCCCTAATCCCCTTCTGTAGCCTACATGTCCTCACAGAGTAATATTTTCACAGCTCACTGTAAATAAACATAAAAAAATAAAAAAATAAACAACAAGTCTTGGACTTCAAAGGGGTGCAAGCCAGCAAGGGTAGAGTAATTTAATGTATTGAATGGGTTAATTGGCTTCTGGATAGTTTTTTTCCCCCAGATCTTTATTTAACAATGAAATAAATACAGGCATTCAGTATATAAATACGATATACAAAGAAAAATGTCAGTTACAGTAAATTAAATACAGTATATAAAAATAAAATAACATAATAAGGCACATAGGGTATAAGGTGCTTCTCTTTATATTATTCTGGGGCTTCTGAAAATACGTTTTCAAAGTGCATGAGAGTGCGTTCACATTTTTTATTTGACATCAACTCTAAAGTTTCGATATGACATTTTAATCCTCTTGTGAAAGCGTTAAAGTTAGGGAGGGATTTGGAAAACTTCACCTTGTGGATGTGAAACTCTCCCATCAGAATCATAAGATTTATAAAGTTATAAAGCATACTGTTTTGTTATTAGATTCAAATTTTGAGATAATATCTTTAGGTTAAAAAATGATGGCCTGTCCAGTCTGATCAAGTATGAAATTTTCCATATCCCTCCAAAATATAGATGACAATGGGCAAGTATTAAATAAATGTAAAGTTGTCTCTGGCTCATCTCCACAGAAAGTGCACATTTCACTTATATCAGCAAACCTGGAAATTGATTTTGGCTTCTGGATAGTAGAGTTGTAGTTGGGCCCAATGTGATGTCATTTCGTGGGTCCCAAAATCTCTGGCAGCATCTCTGCTGCCTTAGAACTGAGCAAGGCATTTAATTATTCACTCAACCGTGCTGTTTGAGTTCATACAACAGCTCCCAATGTGAACTGAGCATTTGAATGAATAGATAGTTGATGGTCTGCAGCTGTGTATCTAACACAGTCCAAGTTAATTAATCTGAAGTGAAACCACTGCGGGTGAGGACGGAAGTAAAATGACATGCACTGCGCAACGCAGGACGTGGTGGGAAATGACTGCAGTCCCTGCGTTCAGAAGCCAACGGAACCGCGGGAGTAGGGGCAGAACCACAGCGTTTGTTTTTTACAATGTAAACCAGACAGTCTGAGCAGCAATGAAGACACGCCGGAGTGTCACTTTGAATAAAGAATGACCAATGGTAAGTAAAGAAAGCGGACTGCGCGTATGTTAACTCAAATGATCTGAAGTTGTGACGCACCGAGTTAAACTGACATTAATCCACTCCACACTGTAGCCGAAGTAAAGCCGAAGTCAAGTCAGTGTTAGTGCGGGGATAATGCAGCACACATTCAAAGTCTGTACCATGTAAAGCAGCGTAGTGAACCGTTTTTAAAACTTACCGGGAGCCGACTGCACGTGCATCCGTCCGCCTGCCTCCTCCGCCGAGCGACTGGCTGTTTTACTGTGTGCTGGAGACTTACAGGATCTCCAAACAGGGGAATTCCGTGTTAATAACTTCCCATCTGCCAGTCAGAAGGAAACCGAAAGGTTTGGGATTTACGGGAATTGGGACCTGGTTTGCAGGAATTGACAGACTGCTTTAATTTCCACGCGAGTCATTGATTACTTGTAGTAACAGGTTAGCTTTGCAGATCATCATATATCCACGTAAAAGTAGCTTCTAATACTAAAGCCATGCATTCAAGGCTTGACAAGCAAATAGTTAAAATATTCATAATTATGCAGCATTTTATTTTAAATTAGGTTATGATGTTATTGGATTTTAACTGCTGACGCATTCGCTTGTACGTAGCATTATAATCTGTGGTTGGTCAAGGTGGAGCTGGTTCCAATTCCTTTATACTTTGTAGGATATAACCAGGTTTCATTTATCCATTTATGTTTTGTGTGCTAAATATTAATTTGCAAAGTAACTAAGCTTTCAAATAAATGCAACAGATTAAAAACTGCACTAATTCCATCCAAAATGTAAGTTTAATTGTAGTTTTCAATGAAAGTACAAATAGAGTTCATTTAACAATAAAACAAATGTGCTTAAATTAATGTACTTTCCATCAATGGATTTAGCAGTATGACATTCCAAGTGTTATTGGGGGGTTCCTCACATAAAAAAAAAAAAGTTAAACTGTATATCATAAGCATGTTGGATCAGTTGACTGACCTCTTTGCCTCCCTCTCTCCCTGCATCCTCACTCTGTGACCATAAACTCTCAGCCTCTTCTTTGTATCAGTGTCCTTGCTCTTCTGCTTCTACCTCTATCACTTTCCTGTGACAGAAAAAGTAGTCCTGAAGAAGTTGGAGAACATTACAGGCTAATCGTGCAAACTAATCTTAACAATACAGTAAGTAAGACACCAATTGTATTTATTTTGCCATGCTGCGCACAATTATGTGTATTCTCATCCAGAAGAAGCAAGCATTCCAGTCAGGAAATCTATATCAGAATGGGTGCATTGTAGTCTTTAAGTACAGTGTAGATTGCCTACAACATGGTGTAGACTTCTTCAGGAATAGCACTGATGAGGTGAGTTATAATTTTTCAATTATTTCTCTTATGAAATCTGATCACTGGGAAGAGATGGAAATACTGTTAAGTGAAAACAGACAAGTTAGGACAGCACTTTTAAAAGTGTTGCTCATGAAAAAAAGCAAATGTAACTTAATACTATGGTATTAGAGGCTGACAAACCTTTGTACATTCACTGTACAGTCAGATTGAACAGCCCCCTGTTGCTTTGATGTTATATTATTATTGGAGGTATCGGTTACGAAAGATGCAGCCAGTCATACAAGGTAACTAAAGCAAAACAAGGAATGAAACTGGTTTGAACATGTTTGTTTAGAAAAAAAGACACTAACAGGATGAAAGATTGACAATTTCCAATGAACATCTATTATTTGTTGCAACAGCCAGCACACACTTTGTGGCATTGTCAGAAACTGATACAGTGGTCTTTGAATAGTCTATACACTGAAAAATAATAAGTCAAAACACAATGTAGAATACACAATTACATTTGAGTAGATCACTTCTTTACTTTTGTGTAAACATACATGGAAGTCTTGATGGAAAGATTGTTTGAACATCAGGACTGTTTAATGTAAACTGTCAATTTTGCAGGTGTTTGCATGTATTTAAGCTGAAGTTGCAAATATAACATCTCAAAATAACCTATTATTATCTAAAAGCATGCTTGGAAAGTAAACATCATTGACATGTTGACTTGACACCATCTTCCCCTCCTATGAAATGTATTTCTAATATATACAACTGTCATGCTTTCATCCGTTAAAGAATAATAATATCACAGACTTGCTGCAAAGCTCACCCTGCCCAGCGCTGAAACAGAAGCTACATCAGTGCAAGCCAAACATCACGGCGACAGTGAGTAATGATTATTCTGTAGTTGTCAGCAAACTGCTTTTTGATGAGTGTCTTTCATTTTTATTTAGTGTTTTTCTTGATATATAGTGTTATATCAATGTTTTCCTTAAGTTTGTGGACGACTTGAGTGTATTTGGTGGGGCTTAGATTAGCTAAGATAATGTTACATTTTCAATAAAAAATATTAAATTTTACATGATTTTGGACCCCATTATAGTCATATATATATAACATAATAAACAAATGAAACCCAAAATGCTTAGAGACAAAACTTGCTAAAGAAGTTTACTGTAGACCAACTACAACCATTACTTCAAGAAAAAGTCATTTAGTTAATTTTATGCGCTCAATATTGATTTTGCATTCAGTTAAGCGGTGTTTAATGCACAGTCAGCTGTTGTATAACCATCACGGTGGATAGCAGCTGTTATCTAGGCCAAAGGTGGTTGACTGGTCTACTGAACTTTAATTGGTTTGGTCACAGAGGGTGTACACTGTATGACTCAAATGCTGACTAATATACCTATATCCTTCAGGACGTTGTGAGCACCTTGCATAGCCTAACCTGCAAAATGAAGAATTTAAGCATTAACAACACAGCTCAACTGGTCGGGTCTGTCCTTGACTCGCTACGGTGCCACTGTAAGGAGAGTCAGGTGAGTCTACTTGCATTATTTGTAAAAATAAAAAAACATAAAAATTGTACATGTTCTTGATGAATAAATGTAGTTTTTTAAATCAAACTTTGGAAGGGGCAATAGCAAGGTGGCAAACTTAAGTAAATGCTTCTTTCGGTTTCTCTGTGTGAGACGGTTAACTGACAAAGACATTGGAATGCTGGCAGGCTACAGTGTTTCCTTTTGCCAAATAGTGGGTGACTCAGTCTGAGGTTATAGCCTGTTGGTTATGGGAGTTGATACAAATGGGAACCTTTTTGTAAACTATTTTACTTGGTGTCAGGCAGAGACAAGCTTCAGCAAAAAATATGTGCATTCAGAAGGTGTTAGTCACAAAAGGCTTATTTGTGCACTGAAAGAAATAAAAAAAAAAGTCATTTGGGTGCTTTTTCAGTTCCTCTGGTTTCATTTCAACTATTTAAGGTGTCTTTCTGAGTCACACTGAAATGCAATATCAGATGATTTTAACAGAATACAGAGGTGGATGGTAATATTTTTTTGCTGAATCAGTAGGGTGCAGTATAAATAAAGTTTTCCCCCAAAATTTGGCGGAAAATCACACCCTCTTTACTCCTGGATCAGTTGTGTTTACTTCATTTTGAACAGTGTGGGATAAAATTCAATGATCCAGGCTCTTATATAAAGTCTGAGTCATACAGTGAAACAAACCAGGGCCAATTCAGAGCCTCGGGCCTCACCAGTCAACTACAGGTTGATCATACGGCTCACACTGTCACATGGTTGGTTTTAAACTTTTGCACAAAAATACTGTAGTTCATCAAACCTGGTATAGGGTAGAAATTAATGGTATGCTGTGATTGGGATTGTCGGAAGAGACAGACTGTGGAATGAGATTTGTTTTACTTCATATTGATAATTCTGCTTATGATAATTCTGCTGATAATCACTAATGCAGTGATAGAGCATTATCAGTAAAAGACACTTTCATTTCATAAACTGATATTCATGAGATCCTCATTAAGGACTTAACACTAATAAGGATGTGTTTTTGTGTTGACTTCTATCGACTAGATCGCAGTACCCAGAGTGACGAGACCTAGAAGAAGCGAGCAGAGACAAAGACAAAAGGGGATTAAAAATGCTTGCAAAGCCAAAGCAATCCTGTCTTCAATGACTGAATGCTACCAGATGCTGAACATTATACTAATGGACCAAACCAAAAAACCAAACTCAAGCTCATCGCAAAGCTAAAAAGCAGTTTTTCTGTACTGCACAGAAGGATTATGGAAGAGGAAGTTTCCACTTAATTTAAGCTATCCTGTCAAGTACCAATATATCTCTCTTGCAGCTGTTTCAGATGTATGACTACTGACTCTTCAGATAAGATTTTCCAAGCTACACAGACACAAGCTTTTCAGCGAGAATAAAGTTCCAAGGCCGTCCAACAAAGTCGACTCTCAGGCACTGTGCTTAGGGCCAACTGTGTGCTGCATATACCACCCACTACCATGCAGAATTCACATGAATGTCCACAAAAGGAGCATGATGCAAAGCTCAAGGACTCTTGGATGATGGAAGGTGTATTCAGAAGAGAAGCTATGCATTTTAAAGGTGCAAATGCAGCTAAAGGGATTCTGTTAAAGCAAACACATTGTTAAGAATATGCTATGACATGTATTTTCATTTAACAGCTCAAGGAATGCACAAGAAATATTAAGGTGCTCTAATATGGTTTGACTTTCAGTTTGGATTAGAATGACTAGCCCTGGCACATATTTGTTTCTTTGTTATCCCAAGCTCCTTTGTTATTTTTTGTCAGAGGAGTTGTTTTAGGCTTTGTGACAAGTCATTGGTACATTCCTTAAAATGACTGTGTTGATTAGTCATCGAGTGTGATTGATATTTTAAAAGCCGATTCTGCTACAGATGGCTGAGGTCAGTTCACACTTACCTGACTCTGTTCTGGGATACATCTAAGAAGCTTTCCTGGCAGTCAGCCGGTGCTTTGATTAATAGTGCCTGCCTTATAAAAATAATAAGTCCAATTAGGGCTGTACTATAGCTTGGGGAACCAAAATGCTTAACTGTCACATTTGTTTTATATATTTTTGGAATGAGGCCATTTGTTGGTTTGTGCACCAGAAGGCCAAAAAACACACCAGCGTGCAGCCTTTACCACAGCAGCTGTCTCTTTTGTCAGTGACCATACATAATGCATTATCATGTTGCCATTTCTGTTTGTAAAATGTAGAAAATGATTTTGTACATGCCACGTGTATTCCAAATATATTTATATCTAAAACAAAGGTTTGTGTTCATTTGTATGCATTACCCTAAATTACCTACATTATTACAGCACTGTAATCAGGGCTGAGCAATAAATCAATATATTTATGAGACTAGATATACCAGCCTGTTTTATTACTTGCCTTTACGCACGTAGTCATATCTTCTTCCTGATGATTATTTATTAAAGACTGCATTGTGTAAAATGTTTTTCGTATTTGGTCAAAAAAAAATATATAATAGATTTGCCCAGCCCTAATGTTGATGTTTTCTACTGTTTCTCACTTTAACAAACACTCAACATGAACACTGCTGTCATAGAAATTTATTGATGGTGGATATACATGCCATCAGGTGCACAACCATATCCAGATGAACAACTGCAGTCATTAGTACAGAAAGACACCCTTGTCCAGTCTATGTGAACATTTCTGGTCATGTAACATTAACATTATTTGCGTATTGAAACTTGCAACCAATGCTTTCTCAACAGACTCAGTTTTTCATACTTAATCAATGTTAAAAAGTGTGGCAATCAATGAACATTAACAATGCAAGTAGAGGCCTTTCCCTCTTAGTGTCCTGCCTGTAAATGAACTGTGTGGGGTCATAGTGTCAGTCCTGTTCAGAGCATTTAAAATAACTTTAGTGTTACTGTACCATTACCCTAAATACCCTTTAAAGCACTGAATACTGACTCAATAAAAACACTGTCAAGGAAAAGTCAACTGCAGCACACCCAGATGCATTTAGGTGCATTTCATTCAAATCTAAAGGAAAACATGTTTTATTTCTATAGAGCATTAACAAAACTAAAAAAAAAGAAAAGATGCAGTCATTGTTCTTTCAGTAAAATGAAAGGGAATAAGAAAATAAATAATTACATTGTATAAAATAAAGGGGAATGAAATGGCTTGAGGAAATGCTACATTTTTCTAGAAACGTCAGGCCTATGGTGGTAACATTAAGATAGCTGGGGGACAAACTTTGCCTGTAAAGCGACCTTAAAGGGAACACTGACCAGCTAACATAATTTTTTTTGGACTGGTCCCTGTCAAAACAAGGTGATATCTTTCCAAAATTACACAACACTTCCTTTCGAAAGCCACATTGTTTTCTTCAGTAGTCAATCATATTGCACTTCAATAGGAACGTACTCTGTTTGAGAGGAAGCAGAGGCAAATGGGATTAAGGAATGCATTTCAGATAGATCATGGTTGACTGGGGATAGAGATACAGGGGCAATCACACACACCTCCAATGAGTCTTACTCATCTTTTATCTACTCTCCTCTAAGGATGCACCAGTAGCTTTCAATTGCTGATATTGACTCTGCTATATAAGGTGCTCAGCTCTTAATTAGTGCCCAGCAACAATAAAATAATTTTTTTCTTACAATACAGACTCAGACTGCTTTAATTAGAGTCCCATGACCAAACAAACATACATTTAATTTTTTTTCCACAGCAATAAAAGTTCATGTGCATGACCTGGTGGAAACAGCTGTGATGCTGTTGCAGCAGTAAGGAAGAGGTGAATTGAAAATAATGAGCAGTGTAGGGTTGTTGCCAATGTTTAGCATAGCTTTATACTACATCATATCACCACTGATGTCACAGTGATTATAGTAATAAATGGAACATTTATTTTTGATTATTATTGTATTTGTTGTATAAAAAAGGCAGAATGTCCAGCAAATCCAATGAACACTAAGTAGCAACTTGAAAAGAAACACCATTTGGCTGTCTGCCGATTTACACCACTCTACCGTGAAATTAGACCCACGAGCCTGTAGACACAGCCCAATTAGCTTTTGGTGAAATTGTCTTGATGCTAGTTTGAGTACTGGTGCATCCCCATACTTCTAGTTTCTCCTTCTTCTGCCCTCCATTAGATCAGATACACATTCTCCTAATCCCACACTCGCAGCAGAATTTTGCTGATTCAACTGGGTACTTAGTTCCACAAGCATGACAGAACTTGCTCTCCATCCCCCCGTTGCCAACTTCGGGATCGCCATCAACATCATTCCTGAGGAATTTAAAGCAGATAACCCAAGCAGCAAGGTTAGAAACTAAGTACATTATACTATATCAGATTATTATGGATTTAAATACTCTAAAACACTTAACTAACAACTATTCTACAATTCAGTAACCTGTTGTATAAACACTGAAAAGCAACAGAATAGGACTCTCCATCTACATGCAATACACAATCACACCACAAGAGGGCAGGAGAGTTTAGCAACACTGTATAGTGGTTCTGTTGTGCTTTTTTCATTCATTCACACCTTATTATTATTATTTAGCAAACATGTGAGTGAACCAGCTCACCTTGATATATAGGTGTCTATTCTCTTCTTGTTGAGTGCTGTTCCAGATTGAGTGTTCCTCACAGGGCCATAGCCAGAGCTCACTGCTCGGGGCTTACTTCCCAAACTTAGTGGAAAAACATCAGATGACGAAGACAAGGATGTGAAAAAAAAATAAACTCCTTGGGTTTGTAAAGTGAGACAGAAGTACAAAACTGCAATTTCCAGGTTCAAAACTCACTTGAGCAGCCACAGACCTACTATATTCAAAGCTTTATACTCTTACAGTATCAGTTACTCAATTATAGTGTTACTATTTATCTTATATCAACACGTGTCAACAAAAGATAAAGTAGTTGCCAATGAATACAATCAACACTGAAAGCACTTATTAATGGGGTTTACTGATACGACATTAAAATACATTTTCCCCATAGCAAATAGTAGTTCTTTTAAATCTAATTAAATAATTATTGAGTGATGTAGATATAAACATTTCTCAATAACAATGCATATGTAGCAAAGTGCATGAAACTCAAATAGATCATCTACTCTGCATAGTAAAAGGGAAAATTAACTAAAGCCATCAATATATTCTACACAAGTGAAGCATTTGAATTCTGTGTGCAATTATCTTGCAGTGCAGTGCAGTGCAGTGCAGTGTGTGTGTGTGTGTGTGTGTGTGTGTGTGTGTGTGTGTGTGTGTGTGTTTGAGTGAGCACTGACCCTGATGGAGGACTTGTGAGTCCGGAGCGATTACTCCTCAGTGAACCTGCAGAAGAGACCTTACTAGCTGGGATCCCTGGAGCAAAAGAGAAAAAACAGGAAATGAGAACGTAATACAGGGACCTGTGCATGTTACCCATGTGATTATGTTAGCATTACCTCAGTTGTTACTTTTTAAAAATCTGCCACAATATTTAAAAAAATTTGCACATCTGCGCTCTTACCAGTGGGCTGCCCAAGGCCTGATCTCTGGGGTAAACGAGAGGAGGCTGAAGGGATAGTTGACACAACAGGAGAGTTGGTCTTCTTCACAGAAGCAGGAGGCTTACACTGAAAGAGAGAGAGAAGAAAAGAAAAAAAAGTACATAAAACAAAACATTAGTAATGAAGATTATGGGATGGCAAGCATCAGCATATTTACTCTACTCGGAGACACAGAAAAAGGTCATGCATCACTATAGTGTAGCCTTTGTTTCAACGTTTGTTTTTGCACTGTGAAACCTGCAAATATGCACAGTGGGAAACCGAGGAGACATAATGATCAATGGCCACAGGTTTCTCATTATGATGTGAAAAAAAAGCAGAGCCCTTAACCAAAATGGTTTGAACCCTGCTGGTTTTATTGGCTTCCAAATTAACTCCCCAGTCATTTGCCAAAGCTGTTGCTAAGTGACTGGTAATTCTACGCCTGCTGCAAAGTGGGTGTCTCACCATGGCAATAACGGACAAGGAATATTATGAATCTACAAACAACACTTCTGTATTAGAAAAGAACAGCTAATAACATAAGATTGATATTTGCCTGGGCAAGTATTAGGGTGAGAAGAACTGTGTATGTTATAAATACTGTAGGTAAACAGCTGTTTCCATTATGAGAAGAAAGCTGTAAGATATGTGTGCAATGTATCATAATATTTTTCTCACACTATTAGATTTTGCAGTGCATGTTTAAATATTTGATCACATTAACGATGAGAAATGAATAGTGTATGTTCAACCAAAGTAAACTAGAGTAAAATACAAGTTTTAAAAATAGTGTTTGTGTACAGTTAGTGGTGCGGTATGTGCATGTGTGTGTGCGTGTGTGTACCTGCGTGCGAGGAGGAGGCTTCTTGGTTTCCCCTATCTTGCCCTTGTTGGGCATACGGGCGGCCTGCTCCTGGCAGAACTTGATGTGTCTGTCAGCTGCACCCTGGTTGAACCTCCTCTGACAGAAAGGGCACTGGACATAGTCTAAAGTCAAAACAGGTGATGAGAAATATGCCTAGGATTGCATCTACCACAAAACTGCTACTATGAGATAATTCCTGTATATTAAATGTAAGAGATTAGTTTTTACTGTCATTCTTCTGTTTCTTGCTTCACTCCCGTCTCTGTAGAGCTATGTGTTACCTGGGTCATAAGTAGGAGGAGGAGGTGGAGGTAATGGTCCCCCATCCTTCATGACCTGAGTGAGGTTCTTGGCAGCCCGAATGGTAGCAATGAAGTCCTCATGTTTCTTGCGCCAGTTGGATGGCTTCTTAGGGGGTTCTGCCTGGCAGGAGGCAACACAGATGAGATGCTCAGTTACACCAGCCTGTTGGGTGTTTTTTAACCACAACCTTTGACAGAAAAACTGGATGATTTGAAAATAAAGTCACCCCCCAATGTCTTATTGTCTCCATTTACTCTCTACATTAAAAGACTAGTGTGAAGGTTTTACTGCCATCTAGTGGTGAGGTGGCAGGTTGCAACCGACTCCACCCTCCCTATTTTTCCAAGATTGTAGTTGTAGAACCATGCATAAAAACATGAAACATGGCGGGTCCACTCCCTGTGTAGATATGAAGGGCTCAATCGAAGCTAATGAAAACAAAATTCTTAGTTTAAGGTGATTGTAGAGTAATGAAAGCAGCATTATGAATAGTATATTCCATTTCTGCTAATAGACCCCCTAAAACCTACAAACTGCTTCTTTAAACAACCTAAAAGTAAGTAAGACATTTTTACTGAGCCACAAGGATGCCCAAAAAGCATCTGAAATGTTCTTTTGACCAAAATTTTGGTTGTTCTTATTTCCCTCTTATTTAAGCCTAGAAAATCCTGTAATATAAGTCATGTTTTTATTGAAAGCAACCCTTAACAATATGCTTCTGACTCTAATAACAATTAAACTTCATCTCTATTCATCCTCAACATTTTCTTTCCATAGCAGCAATCTGAGTCTTATTTAAAGCTGATGATTTCTGACAGAAGTAGTTCACTGAGCATCAGCAACACCATAGCCCTGCTGACTTCCTACTTCCTCATTTAAAGCTAGTCTTCAAGTTTAGTATGTCTGACAAACACAGATGAACAAGATTATTTCCTCTAACCATGAAGCACTTTCAGCATATTCCCCATTCCTCAAGACCATGGCTATGTGATGCATTTATATATAATTAAATATCCTGAAGACTCAATATTTTGTTTATCATTTTTTGATTGAATTAAGGACTACCAAATTGCCAATAAAACCCATAACAACTAAGAGTTTGTCCTGTTCGTGCCAGAAAACTGAGAACACTCTTATTCCAGTGGGAGGGCAGAGTGAGTGTGCAGCAGTTAGTTGAAGCCAAGACAACAGAAACATTTGTTTTTGTCTGTTTGAGTTGCAATAGAGGTTGGACACTTCCAAAATAAATAAAAAAAAGATAAATAAATAACTCAATGAATAAATATGCCTTTAAATGTACCAATAATAATATTCAACATTAATTAATTCATAAAATAAAAATTGGGTATTTCTCTTTCTTCTTCTTCTTCTTCTTCTTCTTCTATCTCTTTAACTATGTATTAATATACCATTTAATTCCCCCCTTTATTTATTTATTTATTTGTATACATTTAAACTGTTGCTGCTTAATATTTACATTTATTTATTGTCATTTTTAATTTAACACACTTCAAGATGCAAGAGAACTCAAACAGGGCACAAAAGGATGAGCAAGTCTCGGTTAGTCATGGTGACTTCATGACAACCTCTATGAAGGTGGAGCCATAAACAAAGCTCTGCAGTTTCAAGGTGAGTTGTTAAAGAGTGTGAGTCTACGACAGGATTAAAAGCATTAGTGCAGCTTGAGAGGAAGTTAAGACTGAACACAGCAATGGTTAAAGGAAATTTGAATAAAATGGGCCACATTTGAATATTGTCAGTTGTAGATTGGGGGAAAGAATATACCACAGATTCAATACCACCAACAGAATGGGTTGACACACCACCAGACTATTTAAACCAATTACTCAAAGCAAAAAAAGCAAATCAACTTACTTTCCCAGTAGAAGAAGAACTTTGTGACTGAAATACAATTGAAAGTGCCCGAATTTATTCAGGCTGAATTTCACATGTTTAATACACTGTTGTCATTAAACTGTTCTCAAGGTAATTTTCGACAGATTTTACAGAAGAACAGTTTTTTTTATTCCTATTAATAATCACATTGAAATCTTTTGGAAATGTTCAGTCTGGTTTCCAACTCCCTCCTAAGGTGTACGCTTACCTTTGGTTTGAGGGGTTTAAGTGTGGGGAGGTCTGTACCCTCAGCTCTCTGTCGACTGGAATCAAAAATCTTCCTCCTTTTGGTTGCTGTCTTTTGGCAGATTTTACCATGCTTGTCCTGTATAGAGAGAGAAAAGATGCACAGTATGCAATAACTTAATCTGTTTCTTATTCTGCTGCCAACATCTGAGATTTGTAACTTTTTATGATATAACCATAGCTGCTATTTTGTTCCAAAACATTTATAATTTTGTATTAAAAGAGACAAAAACAGCAAACAGACAAACACATAGCGCTCAAAAAATGTTGCTACAAACTCCAGTTATTTGTGTATCATTAATGACACCAGTAATCCACTGAATTTGCATCCAATTATTTTAAAACTTCTAATGTAGTCACAAGCACATCCTAACTACACATGTGCTATTATCAACTAATGAGAAGGATTGCTTTTATAAGTGCACAAATATGTATTGGCATTACTAGGAAAAAATATGGTCCAATAATGTTTTGAAGTCATGTAATAAAATCCAACTCTGTATGCTTAAGTCATGTTAACATATGTAGTAATGCATAAAGTTATGATGATAGCAAATACAGGGGTGGTAAATAAATATATGCATCATAAACATGATTATCTACAGCATGTGTGCATATTTAGACAATCACATGTACAAAATGCTTAACACAATAATAATTCAGTAATATAGCCTAAAAGTGTGTTCTGAGTCACCTCAATAGTGCATAAATCTCATTGTAAAATTGGCTCTTTTGAAACAGCATCAAGAGTACAAACCCAGCATTTGTTTTTCAGTTTGATTGCTAAGTAACAAATTCCATTACACAGCAACCATTATCTTCAATCTGTACAAATAGCTTTACATCTGACAATCCATGTTAAAACTACAGCAGGTTTTAAATCATGTAGTCTAAAATATTACATGTTTGCCTAAATGCAAAGCTTTAGCACTCTGTTAAAATCCGTCCTTTAAAGGGCTTTTCACAGGGCGCTACTGGCTATTTGGATCATAACAAATAACAAATCCAAACAGCTGATATCCTGTCAGCTGACAATAACTGTGGAAAACATAGTCACCATAGCAATTCAATTCAATTCAGTTTATTTACCAGACTCATGTCCAAAAGCCACACAAAACAGGACAGATAAAAAGAAACAAAACAAGAAAAACAAAAACAAATACAAGAATTAAAATACATACAGACATTTCAGCCAATGTACTCTCAGTCTGGATGTGTACCTGGAGCAGCTCACAAAGGGATTTGAGAGTACTACCATGATACTCTAGACTCATCCAGACGTTGCATAAACTTAAACATCAAATTTCTTAAAAGTGCTTTCAGCTACAAACATCTGACTAGCAATCCCTCCTCTGGGAACCTTGAGTAAAATTCTCATTGCATCATTGTACGCAACTTGTAACTTCTTCATGCTGGAATTTTTGTAAGAAGACCACAGATGGGCAGTATAGAGTGGTGTGCAGTAAGCTTTCAAAAGAGCCACTTTAACTTGAGTAGAACAGCAGCAATGTCTTCCTCTTTTTAGCAAAAATATACTGACCATGAACACTGTACTTTTTTTTGGAATATTACATGATATCACCTAGTATCTCTTCAAAGAAATGTCAAAAAAGAACCAAGGATAGAGTGTTTTGTGTTTTTTTTACCAGGACTTTAGGGAAGAACCATCTTTTACAAGTGTTGCATTGAGCCAGATCCTCAGCAGGAGGAGCTTCACTGTCTGCAGGAATAAAAGAGGGAATTCTGATTAGAGTGAGGGAGGTTTAATGTCATGGAGAACAAAAAAATCATCACAACTGGCAACCTCTGTCTTACTGTTAAAATTCGACAAATAATAATAATAATCGCCTAACTCATTTTTTCAAGTTTTCCAGGAAACACAAAAAACTTCACCAAAAGTGTAACATATGACATTTACTGATAATTAAATGTTGGCATAGTAATAACACTGTGTGTAAATTATGTAACTTAAGAGAAATAAACGACTTAGGCAATTTTTTAACATGCCTTTGTGACTTAAGCAAGATATGGTAACACTTTATTTTGAAGGCGTCTACATAAGAGTCACACAAGCCTGTCAGAAACATGCCACGACAAGTATCATGAGTATTAATGTTACTTCAAAGTGTCATTAATGTTCATGACACGCTCATGTCACTCTTATGTAGACACCTTCAAAATAAAGTGTTACCATATCTTGCTTAAGTCACAAAGGCATGTTCAAAAATGCCTAAGTCACATTTTATTTTGAATTAGGCATAATAAATCCGCTTGACATAGGCCATTATCTTAAAGGGATAGAATCACATGATCTGATCAACTGAGGATGTAGGCGTTTTTACCATAGGTGGCCGGCGACATGAGGAGATGATTTTGGGGGAAAAAAACAATTTTGAAAAAAAATGACTTTGGCGATTATTTTAACAGTTTGACGCTTTATTAGTTTGTGGTACACTGATTCTACCATTGATTTCAAAATGCTTAAAAACTGCCTAGCGTTAACGATAGCACAGCCCGTAGCTCAGTTATAGTAAAACGGTGTTGCCAATGATAAGATTCATTAGTTAGCTATGCTAACGTTGGATAGCTCTTATAGCTAATGTAGGGATCACACCCATTCAGAGACAGCCAGAAGCTAGCTTCATCTTTGGCCCTGACGTTACCTAGCATTACTTGGGCTAAACACCGCACATAAAAAGAGGTCGCTGACAAAAACTGGTAAGCTAAAGCAGGAATGGCGGTTTCAAAGCATAAAATAGGAGCAGTTGTGACTTCTACGTTACAACAAAATAGTTGGAATAACATCTAGACGACAATTTGTCTCACCTTCAAATTCTTCCATCATTAGGTTATCCCTTGTCTGATGCTGCTGTTGTTACAGACGGCCGAAAGTAGCCAGTGGAAGTGAGAGGATTCACCTCTGCATACTTCCGGCTTCGCAATAATACGGAAGACACTGTGTTAAACTGTGTCATTTCCTCTATTTCTCGAGAGAAATTACAATAAATGTTACTAATAAATGTTGAATACAGTAACACGTAGGGTCTTTTTCAAGTTACTGATAGTGTTGTGAAAACACCACATTTTGCTTAACAGGTTCCTTTGTATATGCGCAATGTGGTTATGCCATACTATTGAGCGGCTTATATTACTATTTCCCCCCAAAAATATTTCAGGTATTCATCACCTGGGTAAATAGTTATGTTTTTATATTCAGTTTACTGGTGATTGTGCCTATGTTACATTATAATTAATGTCTAACCGACACCGATTTTCATGGGCTGGGAATGAGAATGAACTATCTTGACATTATGATCTTTGGCTTCCAATGGCAACTGGATTGTCTGATGCCGCTTCATATGTTAACATCCGAGTATTTCATTGGATGTTACTCCACAATGTAGAGCTTGGGCCTATGTCGAGCAGTGATGGGGCGTGGGAGGCAAGCCCTGCTCTTCCCATTCCTATCATTGTCCCCAAATATGGCATTGAAGTAAACCAAGTAATGTGCGATTTGATATCAGCTAAGGTGCCCTCCCTCATTTTACTGAAATTGAGTCAATGCCTTTTAACTTGCTCCAGTTACTTAATGAATATCATAATAGAGCTGAATTATTTAAAAAAAATAAACTGACGGAACATTTTTCTTCCTATGATGGCAGCATCCATCTTAGAAAATTACACACTTATTTACACAATAGGCCAAAAATAAAATCTGGTCAATTCAATTGGAAGGTTGATTTATGTTATATTCCAACATTGTCTGATGAAAGACCTAATCTTAAAATGATTATGATCATTACTCCCACACAATGAAACCAGTGTATCCCCTTAGTGCATTTGTTGGCTCAAACACTTTCCCACAACACTTGGAAGTCCCAGTTTGTCATATTGAGCACATGTGTCATTTGAATGGAGCAATTCACAACCAGATGCTATGAGAACACAGAAAACGTGTTTCTGAATGGCTACAGCCGCTCTGCCTTCATCACAGTAAGATCACTGTTCTCACACTGACTCTGCTTTCTGTGATCTCTCTCTCTCTCTCTCTCTCTCTCTCTCTCTCTCCACACACACACACACACACACACACACACACACACACACACAAACCAAACATATACAATAACAGTTTGTTCATCTGTCATCTGACCTTTTAGACTTTCACAGAAAATTATTAGAGTGGTGATCCGTCTGGGTTCATCAGAATAAAGATAATCCAAGCTTCTTTTTCGTTGAACAAGTATATGCAAATATACTGGTTAATACAGTTTGTGGATATCACTGTGATATGTATATACATTAGCCTAGTTCATTTCTTGATACTATACATTACACGTCTATGTTTTGTTTTTTTTGTCAATAAATATATTGGATGGATGCTAATCACACGTAATCTATCTATTTATAACAAAAAAATAAAGAAATGGCACACATCGGAAACGTTGCATAAATGTAATTTCGATCCCTATTACATTGGTTTACTGTATTCCTTCATAAATAAATGCTTTATTTTGAAATTTTACCCGGAAGTAGTTGTATGCTGGCATTGGCTTGACATTGTTATATTCTCTCTCGTGAGCGTAATGGGGAATATCGTGTGGCATTCAAGCTGATGTGATTGACCCTTCCGAATACTGGGAAGCCCTTTAACCCAAACAGGTACCCTGCTGATAACAACAACAACAATAATAATCATTAGTATCATTATTATTATTATAATTGTACGAATAGAGTGTGCATGCCTGGCATCGTAATTCCATGTGTAACGTTAATATCAAGGCAGGCTGCGTTGACTGGCACTGAGCTCTGTGGGAGTCTTTGTCATCAGGGGAAGACATATGGCTGTTGATTTATTATTAAAACAGTTTGTCGATCTTCCTGCACCGTTAATGGAATGTCTTTATGTAAAGGTTAGGTCTTTACTGTGTCAACATGCAAGTGATTTTTTATAGGAGCTAGTTGCGCACGACTAGGCTATACTTAATGCACTGCAGCGCCTCCACTTTAGCCTGAGAAGAGAATAAATGTTGAAAGGCATGAATTATTTACTCTAATGAAGAATTTCAATGGAATAATGACAGCTAATGCAGAATCATGGCAAGGGCATACGTTACTTAATTAATCCTGTCATAATCATATAGACTAAGATTAATCAGGGTGCTGTAGAAATAACTCAAATAAACTGTAGGCTCCTATATATACTATTGAGACATTTCTGATTTTATTATAATAAGTCATTTAGAATATTACTCTTCTAGATGGCTGTGTAGGAGTATGGGGTGTGTTTATTTGTATGTGTGAGTGAGCAAGAAGGAGAGAGATTGTTGGGCACCATTCCCAGCTATGCACAGGCCACCTAGAATAACACTGGCAGAAGTTTGTTGGACTCAATCCACTGCCCTCCCCTCATCACTGCCACACTCACTGTTAATTTTCTGTTTGGCAGCACAACTAATCAAATGGTTGCAGAGCAGGAGCGGCCAATTTTCCCCCCACTTTTTATTCAGTGATTGAGAGGACAGAGAACACTGACTTGCTGTATTTGATTTGGAAATATCCATTTGGAGTATGTGCTAGATATATTATTGTTGTTCAGGCCAGCTGAGCTCTGGTTCCCACATGGGACTAAGGACAGCATGAGCATGCCTCTGCAAGGGCAGGACACATACTTACACACGCTGCTGCGCTGCTGATGTTCTGCTTCATGAGTGCAACAGCGTGACTAAATTATGTAAACTGTCAATTAATATTTCATAGAATACGAGCATAGGAAACACATACCAGGAATGTTCTGTCACTTCTTGCTACAAATAAAACTACCTCTTCAGTCTAAAATGTCTATATTCACAGCCATAAGAAATCACTTAACAGATTAGAATTGAATTACTTCTATTTTAAGTTTGTTTGCAAGCATTACGCTTCATGTTATATTTAAAAGATTAGGACAAAAACGTTTTACTTCATTTAAGTGCATCTAAAAAGGGTGAGACTTGATATTAACACACACACAATTACAACATTTCACATTATAGCCTATGCTCTGTGTTAAATTTTGATGTAAGCCTTTAAAACTGATTATCCATTTATTTTCTAAATGTCTGGCTATATAAACATTTTATCATCCAGATCTTCGCACTTTTGGCCATATCCAGCGATTCATTATCATTGATGACTCAGCATCACTGCTTTCGTGTGAGGTGATGCACTGATTCTCTGTTTTTATCATCCTGTCATCCAGTATTTCTTGCTTCCCCCATGTTAAGGCTGACAATTGTACATGGACAGCATCTGTTGGGTCTTGCCCGTCTTGCCCGTCTTGACACCATTTTGAAAATGACAGCTGAGTGGGAGCGTGCTCAGATGATGACATAGGAGGCATCCAAAAATAGCCACGGTCAATCACAGCCTGCTCGGCTCTTGGAATAGCCACAAATGGATGTGGGAGCTGAGGTAATTTTTTTTGTTGCAAATTTTCCCTATTAGTTAAAAATGTAATATTAAGACTGGAGTAAAACCAAACTTTTTGAATGTCCAAGGGGACAAAGTCTCAGTTAAGCTTGTTTTTCTTTGTGCTCTTATAAGTGCATATATTAAAAATGGACTGGTAATGTTAAAAAAATATATCCCAGACTGATGATTTTAATTAAGTGAAAGTGGGGCAGGGAAGCCAGAACCTGCTATGCGCTGTTGGGCAGCTTCACCCAGGCAGATTGATCGTGTTAGAATGTCAACAGGGGGGTTTAACCTAAATCTCTGCAGCAACACAGCTCCCATCATGCTCCATGCTTACTCCAAGTGGGATGACATTTGAATATAGTTCTGTCCTCCCTTGTGCCATAATTACCCCTTTGAGTGTGTGATTTTGCTTGCTGTATTGCATCAGATCATTAGCACCCTCATTTGTGTTTCCATTCCACTTCCCAGTATTCCTTCTGCACAGCTTGTCTTCTGTGTGACTGGTGTCGCCTGTACCCTAGACTGAGATTAAAAAAGATTAATCAGGGATTAGGTCATCAAACAAGAGGAGGGAGGGATGTATTGAATGAGTGCATGGGTCACTTTCTTTGTGTAAACATAAAAAGACGATGCATTACAGCTGCTTGGGACAAACTGCATAAATTCTCTGCATTTCATTTGTTTTAGTAGTCTATGTTCATTTGTGTGTGTCCATGTGTGCCAGGCTCTGCTATGGTGAGGTGTGTTAGCAATGACGGATGTGGAGGCGACCTATGAGGACTTCATCGCCTCTCGACGGTCCGGCCGCAGGAACGCCATTCATGATATCCCAGCAGGCCCTGAAGGGGAGGGGCCCACTGACCTGTCACAGAGTCTGGCACAGCTCAGCATCAACAAGACAGGTGAGAAACATTGCTGCGGGGATCTGATTTGTTGTTGATTTGAGTTGCTGATGAAAGAAGTGGAAACAGGTGTGCAGATGGGTGGGGCAGTCAGGTTGGTTGGGATTGGAGGTAAAGTCTGAGGGCATCTGGTGGATGGATGATGAATCAAAATCAAAATCAAATCAACCTTCAAATTAAAACTTTAAACCCCCCCACAAACACACATACACACACACAGACCCACGGATCAACCGCACACCCACTCACACGCACACGCACACACACATTAACATAGCAGGGCACTGAGGAACCATGACAGGAAAACCACCTATGGGGGGGCTCATCCAGAGGGATCGCAGCCAGCGGCCGCAGGAAGCGCCGCCACAGCAGCCCCAGCAGGCAGACCAGACACACCTCCCAGTGTGGAGGGCCCCATGAGGAAGCACTGGAGCTAAAATGCTAAAAAGTAGATAAATAAATAAAGACTCAGCTAAATAACTAGATAAAAAAGTAAAAAATTAAAATTTGACTCAGCTAAGACACAATAACATAAAGATAAATAGATAGATAAATAAATAAACAAATAAATAAATAAATAAAAGAAAAGACTGGGTAAACGAAGTCAGTTAAAAGCCAAACTAAAAAGGTGAGTCTTGAGCCTGCTTTTAAAAACATCAACAGTCTCTGCGGTCCTGGTGCCCTCGGGCAGGCTGTTCCAAAGCTTCTTGGCTACCATAAAGGCTGAATGCCTCCCCGTGGGTTTTGGTCCGAACCCTTGGAGCAATCAAAAGGCCGGTGCCAGAGGACCTCAGGATCCGCGAGGATTGATATGGTAAAAGCAGGTCAGATAAATAAGATGGCCCAATACCGTTGAGACACTTAAAAACTAATAAAAGCACCTTAAAATTGATCCTGGAACACACGGGGAGCCAATGCAGCGATTCTAAAACTGGTGTGATGTGCTCCCGCCCTCTGGTCCTCTTCAGCACACATGCAGCTGAGTTTTCGAGTAATTGTAAGTTATAGATGGTCTTTTTTGGGAAGACCAGAGAGAAGGGCGTTACAATAGTCTAACCTGCAGGAGATAAAAGCATGCATCAGCACCTCCATGTTGGCCTGAGAGAGAAACGGGCGGACTCTGGCTATATTCTTAAGATGGTAAAAACCTATCTTTGTTACATTTTTAATGTGAGGAATAAAACTTAGCTCGGAGTAAAAAATGACACCCAGATTCTTAACAGATTGTGAAGGTTTAAAACCTTGTAGTTTTGATAAGAGTTTCTCTCTCTTGCCTTCAGGACCAATAACTAAAACCTCTGTTTTGTCCTGGTTGAGCTGTAGGAAGTTCTCTGCCATCCATGACTTGATATCTAAAATACAGTTTAAAAGGGAATCAATAGGCCCTGTGTCATCAGGAGACACAGAGATGTACAACTGTGTGTCTTCAGCGTAGCTGTGGAAGATGACACCTCCAAGGGGATACAGATTACAATGTACTGGACCTAAAATTGACCCTTGGGGCACTCCACACTTAATTTCATGGGTTCTGGAGGAACATGTATCCATACTTACAAAGAAGCATCGGTCTGTGAGATAGGAGTAAAACCAGTTAAGAACAGTACCAGAGAGTCCCACCAGGTTTCTTAGTCTGATTAATAAAATGTGGTGATCTACTGTGTCAAAGGCAGCGCTTGTAAATGCCGGTAATTTGTAAAAATATATTTAAATAAAATCCATTGGGGTGGTCTGTAGCGTAGTGGGTTACACAGGCGCCCCATGTGCAGAGGCTACAGTCCTCGCTGCGGCGGAGCCGGGTTCGAATCCGGCCTGAGCTCCCTTTGCCGCATGTCCTCCCTTCTGTCACCCCCCTTTCTATCTGTCTCACTATCAATAAAGCCTTGAAAAATGGCCAAAAAAATATCTTTAAAAATAAATAAATAAATAAATAAAATAAAATCCATCAAGAATATTTGTGAGCATGTGCAGTGTCCTTTTTGATACTATCAGCAGGTGATGTCAAATCTCAAAAAAGTTTAAGTTAACTGTATATATTGGCTGTGAAATGGCTATTTATTGCAAGAATATTAGATAGTGTATGAACATAAAACATCATTCAACAACAAGAGAGGAAAAGCATAGTAACCCAGATATGCATTTTACTTCTTGTTACTACAAAGAAGAAAGAAATTATTTACTATTATTATTACTTTTATTGTTTTATCTGGGAAATTATTTGGCTATACTTTTTTAATGTTTTAATCTGAATTTGTTAAATTCAACTTGAATATATTAGTTGTCATGTAGACATGTCAAGTCATGTGTAGTACTGATTATCGCTGTTCATTAATTCATTTTAGAGAAGTCGTTGCAAGCTATTTTAGAAGTTACCTGACTAACTGAGTAAACCGTTCGGTGCAATACCCCCACCTGGAGTTTCAAAAGTGACATTCCTTGCAGTGTTCCATGAATAGTGGGGTATTTTTCTTTTATTTTTATTATTCGTGTATGCTATGACGTGTAAATAAGTTGGAACTCAATAAACTCAACTGAGTGGCTTTTTTGTATTAGAGTATATATTTTGATTGAATTTCATATCACAGCTTCATTGTCAATTTTATCATCTTTTTACAAAGTACTATTTTTTTTTAATCTAAGTAGCTTAGTGAACCAAACTAGATTTCTCTTAGCGTAACTTTGTTGTTCAATTTCTTCCAGTGTGAAGTAATTGGTAGCTTGTAAAGCTATGCTTCAAAGTAGCTTTCCCACGTAAAGTAGAAACTTGGAACCTGCAGTGCACAAATGCTGACAATTGACTTTTCAGTAAGATATTTTAGGACCAGGGCTTTAAATTTTTGAATGAGAATATTAGCATTAAAGTCATGACTGCTGTCCATGGTGCTGAATGTGGGGCTGTCCTGGGCGTTTCCTGACATTTGTACTGGTAGGCAGGAATCCCACTGGCGTGTCCTGCAGAGCACACTACATAAACATTGTTGTCCTTGATCCTGATTGCAAAGTCTTGGAAATGTTAAATTTCCTTCTGCAGCTCAGTTTTAAGATTTTTAACAGACTCAAACATGCTATATGTCTTAAAACTGAGGTGATTATTCTCGGCTCTGCCTTGTCGACTTCTGTGCCTGCTGTTTTCATGGTGACTTACTCGCTGATTCAACCAACCCCATTCGCATCACTGACTCCAAAAGTAGTAACTTATGCATGAAACTGACTGTCTGTCTCTGTGTCCCTCTGTCCCTCTGTCTGCCAGGTGATGAGGGAGAAAACAGTGAGAAAGGCCAGAACTCTCCAGCTAAAGAAGAGGAGACTCAAGCTGAGGGCAGCTAAACTGACATTTGTGGACTCAAAGAACCACTTCTTCTTGTCTACCTGATCCCCGAATGCTAGGCCCCCAACTGGCCAGTCGCATCTAATGACTGTGAACAGACACGGCAAAATCCTCCACTGCCACCGTCCCGCTGTCAAGGAGGCATTGCTATGGCAACCACAGCGCAGTTTCCCTTCTGTGCTTGGTTGTGTTCCATTTTCCTTAAAAAGTCTCCTTTGCTTGCTGCCTTTCCATCATGGCTGGCAGAATGAGATTGGACCTGATGCATGCATGACATCAGCAACCCCGATCAGCCATGTTTGACTGTCAGTGGTCCTGAGTGGAATGGAGAGAAGGAGCCAGACTTAAGTGTTTCCAAATTAAATTGAATTAAAACTCCTTGTCTTGAATCAATCACTGGTGATGCAGCTGAAACACTTTCAGGGAACGGAGGACAGTGATTGGATATTTTCCTTCCTCTGTTCTTTTGCATTTACACCTGCACGTGTGTTATATTTCTCATCTCCCTCAATGATTTTCTTTTGTATATTTGTTTATTTTGGGCCTACTAGTCTACTAGTTCCATCCATCTTTTGGATTTTGAGTGGTTAAAGTCGCACTGAACACCCTGCAATCTGCCACTTTTAAAAACAGCATTGCTAGAAAGGGCCAGTCCAAATCAGGTTAAAAACACAGGACATATAGCATTTATTACTGGAACAATGCTCTTTAACATCATCAAGGCAAAAAGCTAATATAAAGAGCGACTATGTTCGTCTCACTGGCTGGCTTCACTTTTTCTTGCTTTGCTCTTGCACACTGACCCTTGCAAAAATCCACTATAGTGCTTTTTGTACCCACTGCCAGGCATCACGGATGCAGCCACTATGTGCTTCTACTAGATAATACATATTTTCCTTCCATTTTTTATATATATTCAAAATAATGTAAAGGTTTTCTAGATCTTTGAACAATGACAACGTTTTAAAATGCAACCTACCTATGATTTCCCACATTTTGTAACTTTGTATATATTAAGCTGTCAACTTCAAATATTCATTGTGACTTCTTGCAATCAGTCAGATGGAATTTACCATTACCATACACCTTATGTTGATCTAACTCTAGTTTGGCTACTAATAGTTATATTTAATCATCCCTCTCATTGTCTTGTAGTACGTGACGGCAATGGATGAAGAAGTTCTCTTTTCAAGCGTAAAGATTTTAAAGTCTACACACAAAAAGTGTCCACATTACAATGTGTTCTGGTTATTCTAGATTGATGCACTGCTGTTTAGCATATCCAAACGTGTCTGTGTGTGAGTGTGTGTAAGGAAGTGTGTGTTTAGTGTGATTTAATTTACAGTGGAATATTTAGATCAAGCATTTATTTGCTACTGGAGAAAAAAAAACACTTATTGCACTCAAATACACCAGTGTGTTGTTTATAATGTATTATCTTACTGTTTATTGGAAGTGTGTATTTCTCTGTTATGGGGAGTCTGTTAGAATGATTATTGTTGTGATCGGACAGACTGCCTATGAATTCCACATTTCTCTCGTCAGTCAACCTTTCATTTAAACTTAGGAGGGAACCACCCCTTTCAGTACTATTACGATTGCTAAGATACCAATCACATATGGGGATATACTCTCTGAAATGTTCTATCTTGAATTCATATAACGCTTTTGTTTGAGTATTTTCTTAAAACTGATGACATCACTTGGTTGTCTTGGCTTGTATTTGTGGAGTTTTCAGACTGAAAAAGAAATAAAATGACTTCCCTATAAAAACCTCACAACAACAATGTATTGACACATACAAAACCAATCCCTCTCTGTCATGATTTATGCCCCTTTAGAAGTGTGTAGCTGTGTCCGTATCAACACAGACCCTGCTCTCAGCCCGTATTTTCTCCTTTCTTTTGATTTTGATGCATTCAGAACTCTTGCTTTCACTGAGCCAGGGAGAAGGGCTGAATGTTATATTTACTCACAGTAAACACTTCCTACATAGTATGCCTTTAAATGACAATGGGGCATTTTTACTTTGTATTTACAGATCATAATTACTTATATTGAGTCAAGTATAATGTGATTTCATGACCAGTACTGTTGTAGTACAGGTGACCGAGAGCATATTTTCTATATTGTTCATTCATGAGTCATGTCACTGTTTTGTCATTGACTTTATGGTGTAATTCCCTCATATTTGCTTTTGTTGACATGCAATTAAATCTCACTGGTGGAAAATAACATCAAGATGAATTCATTTGATTATCTTGTCCACATTTGAGAGCGGCTGAGAAAGATGGTCATTGTCTCCCTCTAGTGGCCAAATCTACTATGTGGCCACAGAAAAGCCATACCACTGGTAAATTTGTCATTATTTTTAATAAACCTATATTGGGATTTTAGCTCTCTGTTATGAGACAGAAACTGTAATTAATTTAATTAAAAATTAATTGTATTGTAATACAAAAAAATGTGGCATTCAATACTGTAATTATGGAACTATATGTCATGACAAAAGTTATATTTTTTCATTTCTATTTAATACTTCCTAAAATCACACACACAAAAAGGGTTTCACAACTGAATATGATTTTTTTTAAAAAGTTATAATAACTTACAATTATCTGTGTCCCTGTGGCAAGGACAGCTTGTAAAATGCTTCCACTTACAGTTTAGTTTTGAAAAAACAAAAACAGAAGATGAATGAAATGCTAAATAACTGCTGATTAGGCTGCAGATGAACCATAATACTGCTCATCTGTTACAATATAATTAGATACATAATACATTAATACATATTAATAAAATGGACACTTTTACAGGTCATATGGATAGGAATATGTAATGCAACACATTTCCAGCCTCTGTGATTAACAGTTACTGCTTGTACAGGGTGTTACAGTAGATAGTCTTATTATAGGTCTTGCGGTGTTAACACCATATTCTGTAGATAGCCAGACTGAAACCCTGATAAAACCCGAACTTTGCTTTTAAAGTCGTGCAGTAGTTTATAATAATGCTCAGATGTTTATTTTCTGCTGATAAACTTGTTAACCCTAATCACATCTTCTCTAATGTATAATCGCTTCATCAACATGTATGTAATTTTTCAACACAAAGCTATGACATGCAACTTTCACACGCAAGTGAGGCTCACAAGAAAACTGAAGACATTTTTTTGCAGCGTACCATCCTGTACTGTACTTTCCCCAATAGACTTTGCTTTTCAGTTAACTAACCTGAGATTGTCCAGTGATAATGGTAATTGAGAACGTGCTCACAGAGGGGCTGTGATGATATACTGGGAACAAAAAGATAACCGTGGTGGCTTATGAACCTCGGACTCCCATGTAACTGGTGGGAAGAATGGACGTACATCTTAAGATGTTGTTGTTTTTTAATGACAAGAATGAGCAGAAATACAGTGATCTCAAAGCAATACAATACAATAATGTTGACTACATAACAAAGAGTGATATATACATGCTTATACAACTTTTGAATCCAGGCAAAATCAAGAATTTGGCATCTTTTTTCATAAACACACATATAAAAAATGTTTTGATACAACCCCTTTCATTTTAAAAAGATACGGTAGTCCATGAAACCATCCTCCTCACACTTTGTCTAAAACACTATTCAGCAGTGTTTTTTATTTATTTATGGGGCCAAAGATAGACAGAAATGGGGGGAAGGGAGAGGGAAGCATGCTCTTCCAGGTGAGCAAATGGGATACCCCAAACAGTGTGATTTTCAATGTTCAAATAGATCCCCGTGGCATATAGCACAGTTTACATGTACACAAATTACAAATTTTCATGTGGGATGAAAAATCCATGCATATCCTTGTGTAGGTCAGCCTTCACGTATGCTCGAGCTACTTCTTTGAATGTTCTGCCGTCAAGAATCAGGATGAAACCAGACTGTCCTGGGTTGGAGTTGATGACTGACGTTAGGACCACACCTGCAAATGGAAAGGAAGAGGCTTTTGTTAGAGTGCAAAGAATTTAAAAGTGCAGGTTTTCAAGGAGGTCCCCCATGAGGGAGCTTATCTTTTTAGGCAGATGTTTCTATCCATTTGTAGCAGACGTACTGTAGCATACGCACAGCAATTATATACATGTCGTACATTATGCATGCACACCACACAGTATTCTCACCATCATCCTCTGACTCTCCATTTGGTCTGCGGATGAACACAGGCTCTGACGGCCAGCAGTTGTCTTCACTCCAGTAGGTCTTCTCCTTGGTTTCCATGTCAAGCTTTGCAATCTACATTAAATTAAAAGAAGAAAAAATAATTAGCATAAGACACACATTTATTTACATGAATTATTATTAAAAACATAAGCAATACATAAAATGGCAACATTAAACATAAAATATTAAGTTAATCTGATTTATTTAAGAAATATTTTCCCCCCACTCGTCTTATTTCTTTTTCTTTTAACTTACATGTCCAGAATCTTGCACAAATCGCTTATCATGTAGACAACCAATGCCCATGCAGGACTTCGCCCCAACTACAAGCCATATACTTACAAAAGAGCAATAAAGATGTAAAATAGACCTTCTTAGTTATGTAAGTATGCATATGGAACTGGCAACAGCTGTTAGCTGGTCAGAGTGACTAAAGATCATTTAGAAATCAAGTCTCTTTTCCTGGAATCAGATGCCAATGCTTCTAAGTACCACAGAGTAGTACTACATTAATCTATTGTCGTGGGCGGCTGGAGCCGATCCCAGATTATATATGGCAGGACAGGTCAACAGTCATCCACAGGGATGAGGCAAAAAACAAAAAACATTCATGCTGACGTTTACACTTGTTGCCAATTATCCCAACATGCATGGGACTTTGTAACTGTGGGAGGAAACCCATGCAGATACTTGTACTCCATACTGTGAGACACACACACAGGTGGGCAGAGTGGACCCATAAACTGTGAAACCCCTGTTTCATTAATGCAAAATAGAAATAAAAATGACCTGAAATCCTGGTCATAATGTGCAATGTCTAATAGTGGAAGGCAATGTTGTTTTTAGAAACTGAAACACAAAGTGAACTCACTATAGTTATAATTAAATTAGTGGATAAACATGCAGAAGCATATTTGCTTCTAACAAATAACTGTAATTTTCCACCTGTTTCATTTCCTATTTGTGTTCCTCATCGTTGCAGTCAAAAGGTATGATAAATAACCGTCTATTGATTAATCTCTAAAAAGGGACCAAAATAATTGCGTATGTCAGTACAAACATATTTATATGTATACATATATAATATTTCTTCCAATGACTTTATCTAGATTTATGACTAAGATTATTTTTTATGGTGTTGAAATAACCAAAAATAGAATTGCTGATGTGGCATCATGCAGTGGTTCAACTCATGCATACATATCACATGTTTTATTACTGCTCACATGTTCAAGTGCTTTAAATAAAGGCATTTTTTCCCCTTGCGTATGTAAGTTTTACAATTACATCATACAATTTGACCTGAAATGAACTGACCTTAAATATTTCATCACATAAAAATGTTTTCTTACTTGGTGTGACAACTGCTCATGATCATTTAATTATTATTATTTTTTTGCTTGTCCGGCTTTGCCTTTAGTATCACAAACAACATTAAAATTTAAAGCAAAGCTTTCTTCTGTTGTTGGAATGGTGCGTCAAGTGGGAATGAATAAAAATATCTTATTGTCTGAACCAGGATGTTTCCTGTTCCTTCTTCCTCTTTGCAGACAGTGTGGGTATGCAGTGACACGTAAGGGAAGCTCTTTTTACACAAGCCTCACTGAGTTTATCACTTCTTTCCATTGTTTCTGTTACCTTGATATACAAGTATGCCCATTGGAAAGGACATGCGAGTATTTCAGCCAAAGCAATGAAGTGGTTCTGTCTTTGTTGCGGCGATCAGCTGCTCTCAAATCAAAGTGTTTCCTATCTTCTGTTACGTCAACTGGTAACTCTCAGTTCTCCAATTGGTTTCCTACCTCTGTAAAAACAATGCTGCCAGGAACAATCTGTTTCCCAATAGCCCTACTTGTAGAAACGCTGTTCTTCTGCCTGTTTCTGATCTCTCTTGGCAAATTATACCTAAGAGACTGTAAGAAATCACGACGACGGATGTTCCCACCAGTTCTGTTTGACAATAGCTGAAATTTAAAACAATAGGGAGTAGATACCTCTTTTGACAGTGCGGACTCCTCCACGCAGTTCCCATAGACGAATCGGTGCTTCTTGCCATTGAAGTCATAATTCATTCTGGGTAATTCAAAACCTGATTGGGAAAAAAAAAAGATTTGTGTGAACAAATACATCTCTCTTAAAGACAGGTAAATGGATGTTAAAATGTATTTGCACTATTTTAGTGAGACAAATAATCATGCTGAAATGTTCAGGAAGTACTAAGAGAAGTACAAAAATAATTTTTATATTAAAAACCACTAACATAATTTGCAGCACAATGCATTTTTGTTTGCATATACATTAAAATAATTACATAGCCAATGCTTATATATGCATATGTAAACCAGATCAAATGTGCATTGACAATTCAAATGGTACCATGTGGCCATGAGAGGTTACTGCACCTTGTGCACACAGCAGATAGACAACAGCATCCTAAAAGACTTCTTGACATTCTATGCTCAAGGAAATTAAGTCTTTTATACATTTCATTTCACTATTCAGAATCGTTTTAATGGGCATATTCATTGCATTCATTTCTGCTTTTAATGACAACTTTGGAATCTAGCTTGCTAAAGAAGTGTATTTTTTTCTGAAATAAGCAAATCAAATGTCCATGTAAAAGCAACAGGGCAGTTATAAACAAAGAAATGTGCAATTGTGCATGTAAGAATGATGCTGACAGCAGTTCAATCACAGTGTTAATGTTTATCATTAAAATAAAATAACTAAACAAAATGGCACTCAGAGAGCACAGGTCAATGGAGCATTCATGTGCTCATCAGACAGTGTCATCTCCCAAGTAAGGAAGTGGTTTTTCTGACTTTGAGGTGTTCGTTAGCTTTAAGTTGTAATGTGGAAGCAACATGGACACTACAGAGAAGAACATTTCAACAGCATGTTGATAGCTGTTGCCAGTATTTGCATGAGATGGAAGAGCAAAGGAAATTGATGAAATGAGCCATGAAATATGACCAGGAAACTTGTTTGACAACACTTGAATGCAGCACGAGGGGCCTATCTCAATTTAACTAAATAGATTTGCCCCATTGTCACTGATATCTGAGTCAGTATTGGGGTGATATACGATATTTGAGACTGGTGTTGGTGCAGTTCTAAGAAATAATATTTATTTTTAATTTTTAATTGATGAACCATAATGATTTGTTTTGCTCTCAGAGTCTATGTGAGTGCCAATGGTTTTACCTTCACAGAACACCTCTGCCTGGCAGATTAGTTTGCCTTCTTTCTCTTTCACCGCACTGGCTGTCGTGTACTTGAGTTTCACCAGGTCCTCTCCAACTGCCACACCCTGCAAAACCCAGTCAAAAAGAAATAAAAATTGAGTGTTATTCATAGGAACATGTTCTCAAAATTTCTGAATGAAATCCATTTGTTTCTCCAGTTGTTGTTTTTTTAAATCACACCTTATCTGAGTGGGTGGGAAGTACGAATCGTTTGTAGCTTGGCTTGGAGTAGCTTTCATCATGGAACCCGGGATTTTCCTTTAGCTTGTTCAGGTAGAACATCTCATAAAGGCTGTTATCACTGTAGGCGATGACGTCAAAGACCACATGACCGTCTTCCTCGAAAGCATTCACGTGATGGTAGACAACCATTGCTCCTGTGAAGTACTTTGTCTCCACCTCTTTGCCGGTTTTTCTGTCAATCAGGTGAATCAGCGTCTGTAGAAGAAATTAAGATAAATGCGGTTATGCTAATGCAGGTTTTCCGTCCTTAACAATGGTAAACTTGTGTGCACCCTTTTCCCCCAGATATCTACAGTAGCAAAGAACGACGTACAAAACAACAAACAAACTCACGTTTTCCTCAGGGCAGAACTTGAGGCAGCTCGCCCAGTTGACTCCCCTCATGTAGGCAGTGGCCATCCTGAGGATGTCCAGTTTAAAAGGCTGCTCGATGAAGATGAAGTAGTTGTCTGTCATGCCGAAGCTGTGGTAGTAGCTGGGTGTGAGCAGGGAACGGCAGGGAACTGTGCAGATCACCTCCACATTCTTCAGCGCGGGGACGTTCTTGCCTTTGTCTGAAGGTTTAAAGTAAAGAGCAAAAAAAGGTTAGAGAAAAGGACATCAGTTTATCTGCAGAAAAGTGTAATGCTGTGAAGAGTTCATTGAAATTGTTGAAAATGTTCTCCTGTCCTATCATGCATTTTAATAATTTTGTGCTACACCTTTAATTTTCTATATCTTCAACACAGCTGATATGAAAACAACACAGTGTATCAGGACAAAGTAAAGCAAGTTATTAGGTTTATGTACCTTTCTCTTGGACAGCAGGGACTTTGAACAACATATATTTAGTCTTGCCCTTCTCTGCGATTGAAGTTCCAATGTTGTAGGCATTGCCCTCTTTGTCGTAGTGCGGATGGGATGAGGCCAAGTTGACCGGAAGGTACTTCATGTAGTCCACCTGGGTGAAACAGTCGAGCAACTCATGAGCTCTGAAGTCAACTCTTCACTTGTGGTAATACTGATAATTGGAGATTAAGATCGGCAGAGGGACATTACCTTGTCCTGGGTTTCCAGTGTCACAGGATCAATCTTGCGGATGTAGTTGGTTTCAGAGGTGGCGTAATAGTCCTTTCCATATTTAATGAAATTACTTGCACCGTTGTCCGTGAAGTCAGGCACTGTGTGGTTGAGAAAGGTAATCGCCCTGAAAAGTAAGACAAAGAAATGTAAAGGAATGCTGCATACAGCTGTGGTAGAAAGGACCCTGGGGGGGGTGGGGTGGAGGGTGGCACATCTGCATCTCAATGCACTCACAAAATACCCAATTAAGTGTAAACCCCTATATCTTTGAGGGAATACACACCCTTAACCAGACTGTTACATAAAAACAATCAATGGGAACTCAGAACTGTGGGTAACAAACCAATACTTCAGGTATATTTGACTGAAAATAAATACAAATAAAACTACTACAGTGATGCCATGAAGGAATAAAAGTGTGCTCACTTGACAATGAAGTTCTTGCTTGGGTCTGGGTAGGCCATTGTCCCCATTTCAGACACAACTATCCTGTTTGCAGCCATGTTAGCTTTGTAGGTGTCCCCTCGAAGAAATCTGCTCCTGTGGGTCACTCCACCTGGAAGAAGAAAAATGTTTAGTGTGCTCTCTTCACTGACACGATGCTTCAGGTGTAACAGACATAATGTAAGATCAACAAGTGTAAAGCCATCAATTTACCATCTTTAAAGTCGAAGCTGCTCATGAGGGCCATGCCATCAAACCAGTGGTCGTAGCGGGTGTCCCCCACAGAGAAGAGGCCGGGGCCATTGCGCAGCAGCGTGCCTTGCAGCCAGCTGGGAATATTCCCTAAAATGAGAAGTAAAAAAATAAATGAAAAACTCTAAACATTCAGCGTTATTAAACTCGATGCGTGTTCAAAAGAAGTTTAAGAAGTAGACCTACCTTTTACTTCTGCCTTGCAAGGCTCCGGGCTCTCCACTGCGTTCTTGGAAAAGTCTGTTGACATGTTTGCTGAGAGCTGAGTGAATTACACTCGGAGGTGTCTGAGTCAATTCTGCAGTCATCAACAGCGCAAACCACTCCCTTTAAAGGTCTTCTCAGGGGGTTGGCAAACGACGTGTTCACTTATCTGCGTCCTTGGAGGACTCACTTGTAATGTTTTCCTTGAAGTCTGTAATTTGAGCGCTCCTCAGAATACAGCCCGCGCCTACTTTCACGGTAATCCACGAATTCTTAACTTTGTACCCGGTGCTTTTATTCCCCCTTTCTTTTCCACTCCATCTTTTCGCCGAGGTTTAATTTATGAGCCATTTTCCCCCTAATATTAAAATAGAGTGTATTCTCACCGGCCAGTTCATTGTCTACTGTGACCCAGTACAGCCCTGTGTATGGCAGTTTATTGCTGCCACCAGACAAAGAAAAATGGATCACAACAAATTTACAACGTGAAATGTTATTGTCATAACAAAAAGTTTTTTAATAGTAGGTTTTAACAAGCTCATTTCACGTTAGATAATTAATTACACCCCCGATCCAAAAAAATCGCTGTGAAAAAAGATTATAAAAACAGAATGAAATGATTTGCGACATACATTCAATTTAATACAGTACAAAGACAAAATATTGTAAGATATTGTAAATATAGGCCTATAAAATAATTCTGAATTTGAACTTTTTTGGAATGGTGATTTTTACGACAAACAACTTATAACGAGAACATTTTACTTGTTATAACAATGCACTGTGTATCTTGTGAAATGCTTCATGATGAGAATTAACTTGTTATAACACATAACGTTTCAATTGATAATATGATAACTTGTTATAACAAGAATAGTTCCACGTCATAACAACATGTTTCATGTTATAACATTATAACTTGTTTCTTGTTATAACAAAACAAATTGTATATTGTTAAAACAATACAATATTGATTTTATAATGTGATTAATTGTGTCTGTAACATAATATGTTTTAATATAAGTAGTATATTGTAATAAAAATATAAGAATATAAAACATAACTTTTCGTTATAGCATTAAACATTTCATATTCTAACATTGTTATAATAACAACAGCAATTTTACAGTATACTAGTAATAGTATAGAACAATTTCGTATTTCGTTATGATGTGAAAAAACTCATCACAGCATAAAATATCTTCTCATAACATGAAAAATATCTTGTTATAATAAAATATTATATAAATATAAAATATTCACATTGAAGTGTAATACTGAGTGTTTTTTCTTTTTTGTGGCAGCAATGAACAACCATAAAAGAGGTAACAGTTTAACTACATGTTTATCTTGTTTTTCTATCTGAGGTTGCAGAGGGCCAGAATATTAGAAGTATTAGTATTATGCACTGGAGTACAAGACCATCATCCACTATGACCCAGTAATAAACTGAAGTAGAATTATTTTTTTAATTTTATTATTTTTAAAAGTAGAATTCATGGAAGAGCTTTTATATTTGATTGTATTACATTGTACAGGTGTACCTAAAGAAGTGGCCATGGAGTGCATGGCTGCATGTTAAGTGGTTATCTCTTACTTTACCTTTGGCTTCTATGAATAGATCATATTATCTGCAATCCCCTACTTTTGCCCTCCACCACATGCATTTCTGTCCCCCTCTCTTTCTTGTAAGGAGTTTTACTGCGAATTTAGAATAATCTTATAACTTAAGTAACTTCTGTTATCTGCTATGGTGACTTAAGTTATAATATTGCTATGATTGCTTTATGATCTTATATCAGTAAAAAGTTGAGTTGAACTCTGTTTTATATCCTTCACTATCACATATTCTGTGAGATTTTTTTTCTTGGAAATAATTGTAGTGACTCCAACAGAGTAACAGGAAACTTCTATCATCTGCAGGGCTGTTGTCCTGCACTTGATAATATTAGTGTTCAGGGATGACTCGCAATTCATGTTAGAGAAGCAACTCAAAAAGTAGCAATAAAACATATATGCACATTAAAGTCTAAATGCACATAATTTCAGAGGGGATATAGCACGATATCTGGTCTCTTTGCTTCCCAGAATAACCAGCTGATAACATAACTGCATTTGTCCTGACGTGACCAGAGCCATGGGGACATCGGCTGCTCCTTATCTATATCCCACTGCAGAGAAGATCAACTTTTCTGCTAAAGTCATGTGCTATTTTAAAGTTGTGCTGACTATTTTTTCCCAGAAACAAACACTCAAAAAGACAAACAAGCGAGGGTAAACCCTGTTCACAGGAACAATACTAAAAGTGATGTAATTGGGAAAGTCTGTGGCCATCCTCTGCGCTCTCAGAAGACAGGGCTCCTATCTGTCTCCTCAGTCAAAAACAAGTCAGCAGGCCACAGGGCCTTTCCCAATCATGCCCCCTTTCTCTGGAAAAACCTCACTTTGTACGTCACAGTCTGACTGACTCTGTTGAGGTCACTAAAAGCAAACCTGAAAATATTTTTTCCCCTTAACTTTTTATTAAATACAAATCCCTCTATTATCTGGCTCTCAACATGAATATATCAGTTACGCCCAGTTGTTACTAGTAGTTGCAGCGACAAGAAAAAGAGTGTGAACCCTTTAAAGCTACTTAGTTTTCTGTTTTAAATTTGTCACAAAACTTGATCCGGTCTGCATCTTAGTCACAAGTTTAGACAAACACAACGTGCTGGTGGAAAAAGTAAGTGAAGCCTTAGGCTACTGACTGTGGAGGAGACAGCCTGAATCAATGTTCCACAGGTGTTCTCTGTGATGTAATGTTTTGTGGTAACTTTTCTTTGCACATTAGTCTGTGCAGAGATAGTACTCTCAAAGAACAAACACAGTATTGATCAGATCAATCACAACAACCTTAGAAATGCCAACAGCCTTGGACATGACTAAGTCCTGAGTGTGACCTTTGTTGTGTGTCTTCCATCACATGATGAGTCAGTCCATAGTTATCAATAACACACTACAGTTGTTTAGTCCCTCTGTCATGGAGTTTGTCAACATAAATGTTAAAGGTACCAACAATAACTACACAGTCAAAGTCAATATAGATTATAGACAGCAGTTCAGAAAATTAATCAAATAAGGCTGTACAGTATTTAGGTGGCCATTTAGGAACATTTAGGAACTTAGGAACTCTGGAAGAACAATTCAACTTTAGAGCCACACATTCAAAGGAGGCAAAGTTTCGATATTGGAGGGAATTATTAAACAAACAGCCGATTCAATCAGAACAGCAGCCCTCTGTTTCAAAGTTTTTGATTGGTAATGGAATCGTTACGAGCAATTTTCTGGATCACTTGCACACTGCAGCCAACCCGACCATTGAATATTTATGTACTGTATGTATTGTACATTTGTTCACTCTGTGTTTTTGTAAAGCGTCTTTGTGTATTTTGAAAAGCGCTATATAAAACCGATGCATTATTATTATTATTATTATTATTAACAAGGTTGGTGTGAGGGCTTGTTAGTGATTCTTACTGGGATTTTCATGGGAATTGGGGAAGAAACAGGAATAGTGGTAGGAAACCCTCCTCGCCACAAGAGAGAGCTTTGTTTGTAGGCGAGGGAGAGGCATGCTTGTTGAGACCAGAGGTGACCCGAGGACTGTGAGGCCCTTTTTTTTAAACCCTGCAGACAGTGACCATTGGCCCTTTCTGATTTCTGCACTTTGAAAGGGTCCAGCTTTCTGTTGCTAATAACTAACCAGTAGACACTAATCCAAAGTCCCCTGATAGTTGAATACACACATCAGGAAATAAAACTAAATTTGAATATATAAATGTAGTGCGAAATGAACTGTACTTCCATTATAGCTGCTGCTTGGATATCGGTTTCCATATTTATTAATATCCTGGTGTTTGAATGTAATAATTTGATGAATGTTAAAATAACACATCAAATTAAAAAGGTTGTTACTTTTCACCATGAATTATTGAAAAGTGTATTAAGTATATTAAGTATATTATGAATGCAAATATATATATATTTGGTTCATAAGTACGTTTTGTTGCAAGCTGACCTACTTAAAATGACCGACATTTAACAAACAGAAAGCTGCAGTGCTATGATGTGTACTTTTATGGTGCTTATTGGCTTGTAAACACTAACGGGTTATTGGTTTAGATAACTGCAGTTAAGCATCTCATAGTGGTGCACGTTCACAGCAGTGATCTGTGTATTATCTTCTTTGGATTGTTGGTGATCCTGATGAAAATCGATGTATGCTCAAATGCATCATGTGCTGTCAGCATTATGACTTGTGTTTGGCTAATAGATTTTTTTAAAAACTGTGACTAATGTTTGTGAGATGATTCAGTCTGCTGAGTGTTTATTTTCATTTTTCTTTCTGCGGTGAACAAGTCACACCTCCTGTTGTCATCGAGGTCAATCGGTTCATTTGGTTATATGGAGGGAAGGTCATTAAACACAAGCAACGCTGAGAGACAGGAGTCAAACTATACCACAACAGCACTATGTCCTTTACAGATGAGAGTAGATGGTTTGCAGTATAATCACAATGTCCTTGTGAATGTTTTATACGTGACTAAAGGAAGAACAGACAGGGAACTTTCAGTCCACTCTGAGAGGTTCAACTGAGGAGCAGACTAGCATGTTGGTGGTAACAGCATTAGGGTATGACCTGTGATAGGTTGGGGAATCCTACTCTGAAATAAACAGCAGTAAGCATGTGATTCAGCCTTATTAGTAATGATGAATAGAGAATAAAAACCACAGGCTCACTGCAGGCTATCTGAGGGGGAAGCCTGAAAACATACAAGCACACAGCAACACTGTCCTCTAGTGGCTCCTGTGAGGCATTACTTGTCATCTCCAGTAGCTCTGGTAATGTCAAAATGTTTTTATTGGTTTTATACAAGTAATTTATTTTACCCCTTTCAACCCTTTAAAATGCTGCTATTGTTACCTCTGAGGACGAAAATGGCAGAAATGTGCTATAAAATTATATATATAATGTTATATATATATATATATATATATATATATATATATATAACATTATTTTCCACTTTACACATCTTTCACCCGACATGAGTCCAGCTCATCAGTCGCAAATGTGAAATTTAACCCTTTAAATGTCACTTTGTGTGCATAATGCCACTGATGTTAAAAAAATAAAAAAATAAAAAAATATTTATTTTCTGTTAACTGAATACTGAGAGTATGTGTGGGATATGTCAATGATTAGCAACAATATAGTTTTGATGTATTTCATTAACCCTTTCATGCATAGAGGTCACTACAGTGTACAGCTGTTAAAAAGTGCTTTTTTTCTATATATGCCTGCAATTTTGGGCACTGCTGCATATAGTCCACACTAGTGGAAGCTACTGCATCATCCCATACAAAAAATCCCATTGGCTGGTCATTGCAATGGGAAAAAGTAGTCAGTGAAACCAAGATGGCCGACAGACAGAGAGAAAGACCAAACACCTCGGCTATTTCGGTGTCTAGCTTCAATAAAAAGATACCACTGCAGGTAAAAAAATATATAATTGGGTGATTCTTCAATTAAGGGAGTTTTTCTGTCCCCAGGGTAGATTTTCAAGAAAAAAATGTTTTTTAGGAAAAACAATTATTGTATTTGTTAAGGTTAGGTTGTAGTAGCTATGAAAAAAATAACAGTGTCTCAATGATGACATTTTAATACCTTTTCAGTGTTTGAAAATTGAAATGGGCAAGAATTTCACTGTTTTGGGCTTGTCCCCAACCCAGACTTTTTGACATCCCCTCTTCAATAAAGCAATAAAAAGTGCTAAATTCATTAAAACTTTACTTTGCATTTCCTCATAACAACTTAAAAAGATTTTTTTTAAAATTCATATAATTTATATTTATTCAATTTACAATTTATTTATAGTTAAATATCACTGTCCCTCATACATCTGTCATGACCATCACACTCAACATTTTAGAGAGCAATGAAGTTTTTACAAAAAGTTACTTACATTGTTGCATGCAAATTAGATGCTCCAGAGGACCAATCCCAGACATGAGGCAGTAGCCTGATTTTTTGATGCCCACATATGTAAGTAATTTGATGTTTTATACATCCTGATCTGAGAGTATGTTTATTAGGCGTCATTACCAAACAAGTTACTATTTGAGTATTTTAATTAATTAATAGGAAATTTCACTTTATTTACGTATATTTAGTGTAAATTGTATGCTAGCTAACCAGTCAGCTTAGCTTAGCGAAAACCTAGCCAACATTTTGTGCGGCAAGTGAAAATTGTCATTACCATCACGTGTCATTACCATCACACAAGTGACTGTGATGGTAATGACAATCAGTGATGTTAATGACAGTTTAGCTGTTTATTACCTTATAACTAGAATATATTAGCTTAATTTACTGTTTACTACTTTACTATGATACATAATTGAACAGTGACCAATTGTATTTACAACTAGAACATTTCTAAAGAAATTTTGATTGTGTGCTTGCCTCTGGCCCTTGATTCTCGTTGATTAAATCAGCAGTTAAACAGGGACTCTGTCCTGAGTTCACAGACACCTCATACAAGTTTCTAGGACAATCGGTTCATTAGTTAGTAAAAGGGGGCGTGGCTAATCAAAAGGGGCGGGGTAATCAACCACTTATTAAACAGGAACTCTATGCCGAGTAATCTGACACCTTATACAAGTTTCTAGGACAAACAGTTTATTAGTTATGAAAGGGGGCGTGGCTAATCAAAAAGGGCGGGAATTTATTAAATATTGTTATGTAGAACTGGTCAGTGATGAACCATCATCATGCATGACAAGTTGGAGGCAGATTGGACAATGTATGGTCAAGTTATAAGGTATCATGCTTTATGAAAAAACGCCATGTCCTTTAAATTAGAATGTCTGTCTTGGAGGGGGGGGGTCATGAGTCATTGCTTGATCTTCGCGCACATATTCAGCAACTGAGTGAAGCAGACTCTCCCCGTGCTCGCTCGCGGTGGAGCTCTACTCCCGCGGAGCGAGGACTCTTTACACATTGGGGGCGGGGGCAAGGCTGACCCCAGGCCTCTTATGATTGGTCATTTTCCAGCCCTCCACGTGGGTGCCTTTTCAGTTTACTGCTGACAGCTGGTAGCGGCGGCATCAATTAAACAACAACAACGGTTGTTTCATGACGTTCACGACCACAACTCTACGCTTCATCACCGATAACGAAAAGGTTAAAAAAATGCTGTTTCTTGTTTCTAAATGATCATACAGTAGTTAAAGTGTTAGATCCATGGGTTTGCCGTGACACCGAGCAGAGACCTGCAGTCCAGCGGTGCAGGCTGTCTCTCTGAAGCAGAGGATGGCGGTCGTCTTAATTTATGTCAGTCTTCTCAGACAGCCCACAAACATTGGAAGACTTTCTGATCAGAGACTGGAGCGGTGGTCCGGAGAGAGGAGGATGTGGAGCCGGAGCTCGTCTGGGGGGCGGAGCTCGGCAGCACCTGGTGTCGTGTGTCCTGAGACTGAATCTGCTGTCAGGAGGCTGACCTGGACCATACCATGCGTGGTGAAGCATGTGTAACAAATGTTCGCACATTTGGAGTACTGTGCCGGGAAGAGGACGTGCTGTCCCTGAAGGATGTCCGAGCTGAAGGATGTCCGAGCTGAGACACCGGAGCGTCCTGTCAACAGCAGGTAACTAGGTCAAGCTAACTAACGTCAGTAATCGCCGGTGGTTTAACGTAAAATATAATAAATAAACGCTAAACGTGAGACAGGAATATGATGGAGAAGATGCGAAAATGTTTCCATTTTCAATCGTTATCAGACGAAAACGTTTCAATTTATGTTGCTCCATGCTAACGGTAATAGCTAATTACTAGCTAACATTAGCGTTAGCTAACAATGACATCAAATGGCCGGCTAGGTTGAAAGAACACGTTTTCTTGTGGACGAAAGTGTGATGCAAAACATGTCTGAGAAGTCTGGGTGACAACATGATTTTTTTTTAGCTAGCTACTGTCAATACTTCTGTTGAGCAGAAGCTGCTTTTTTTATTTAAAAAATCTGCCACTACACATGGAGACGCATTTGAAGCAGTTAGGCCAAGTAAAGGAATAGCGCATGCTAAACTGCACACATCACAAGAATATAGCCTGCAAGATGTGGTGAGGGAGGTCGCGGAATTTAGGATAACCCGACTGACTGACGTGGAGAACGTGGAGTCACGGTAAGAAATAATAAGTAAAAATAATCATTTCTTTAGAGGTTTGCATCAGCTGTGATGAGCTCCTCTGGCCAAGGAATTAAATGATGTTTATGTGGAATTATTTGGGTTTTAAGACAGGTGTTTTTTTAATATTAATGTGGTTACTTTTTCATTTTTGACAGTCATTTCAGACCAATCCTGAGCTGCAGATATGTTCATGTTTAGGCTCAGAGTGGTGAGGGTATTTATGAGGGCTGCTGTTTGAGGTGAAAGGTGTGTTTAATAAGAGGCTCACAGAGGGACAGAGTCGGACAGCTACGTTTCAATTATTGTGTTTGTGTATACGGTTTGTTTTGGAGTATGAACATAGTTGATGACTTAATACCTGCTGACTTAACTTGACCTGTCTCACTGCCTGTCTGTCACTGCGGCGGATTGATGCCGCTGTACTGTACTGAGTGTTGTGCTCTCAGTAGAGCTCCGGTTATAACGGCGGTGAAATTAAAAACACCCGAGCGTCTGTAGTTAGCATTTTCTGGAGGAAGATTTCATAGAACAGAGTCCCTGGATTTGTCTCCAGTCATTAATGAGATGTTGATTCTCTTCCGGTTATATCACTTGATTACGCGTGAATTCGCGAGATTCACTGATACACTACACTCTGTTGGAAGAGCATTTAATTGTTCTGCCTCTCACTTCACGCCGCTCACTTAGAGATTGGATAATCTTCCACGGCACACGATTTCTTACGGCACACTTGTGTGCCGCGGAACAGCTGTTGGGAATCACAGGATTGGAGCACAGTTATGGGGCGAATCTGATTGGCTTCTTGTGTTTTGGCTTTGATGTAAATCCTTTACATCAGAGCTGGCGGCACTCGGCCTCTCTGGCCTTTCGTCTGAGGTAAGAAGACATACTACTAGCATACTACCGTTACAATTGTGCCTTATAATGTTAGCATTTTCATATTTGAACTTTTAAACTACTGTCGAAAATTTTGTGAAATGTAGTTGCAAGTTATTTGAGTTTCATTTGGACGATGTTTGTCATTTTATTTTGCTAACTTATTCGCGGCTACTGGTCTTAGGTCTGAGCTAGCTTTAGCATCATGTCGAAGCAATTTATAAATGGTCCGTTGAGGCAGAATATCTTTACAGTTACTCCATGTTACAGTTACCATGATGCTAACAGTAGATGTGTCTGGTGTTAGCAAACACTATTGATTCTAAGAGTGCATTGCATGGTTTGACTGATTTGATGCTACTGACAGACAGCCTATAATGCATTGTGAGTTGATAATCTAGGCCACAACAGTTTATGATTGCTGTGTTTTGTCTTGTGTCTACCTGGGAAGGTGTCATTATGCTAATAATATAATAATGCTAAAAAATTGCCAGCTTATGCTATTTTCCTTGATTAATGTTGTCTAAATGCCATTTTTAATGTAGGGTTTGTGTACAATATTGGCCTGACTAATTTTTTTTTTAACTGTGATATGTAGCTAATTGTATGTGGATTTTGATGGTAGCATCTTGATAATAGTCCTGTTTTTTGTGAGGATGTTTTGGTATTCTTATGTAATAAGGTGTAATAGTAATACCAATGTCATACTCATCAATGGCTAAATTTGAACATTCGGTGTATTTGGATAATATTAAACTGAAACTCACTTGGTAATGAGAGGTTAAAAAGAAAAGATAATCATGGGTATATACATTTAACCATGGAGTCAGGGCTGTAGAAATTTACTGTAATGATGAACTGGTAGTTTACTTCACCATTTAAGATTTACATTGTGTCAATGTCAATGTTACTCACTACTGTTAGCAGACTATTACCCAAACTATTACCATTTCTTTTTTCCAATTTGTCATGTCAACTGGTACCTGAAGTATGTGCTCCTGTGACTAATATTAATGTACTCTCTGTGTGTGTGTGTGTGTGTGTGTGTGTGTGAGAGAGAGAGATTGATTGGAAGTTGAAAATGTAGGCTTAAACAGCTTTGGACTAATTTGTGTGTGTGTGTGTGTGTCCTCAAGTGGTGCTGTGAAGCATTTTCATTGTAGGCTTTAATCCTATTTTCTTCTGATATTAATACTGCAATACTATTTTGATAATAGAGGTTATTATGTAATAAGGTGTATTTGTAATACCAGAGTCATAGCCATTAATGGCTTAAATTAGGCCTCATTTCAAGAGAGAAAAAAGTAAAAAAAAACCCTGAATACTTTTTTCAATAGTAATGGAAAAAAATAATTCTTGATGGGAATGCACAGAGTAGGTCATGTCAACTTTTAGTGAAACTTATGTTTTGATATTTGTATATTTGAATAAAATTGACCAATATTAATGAAAAAAATATGAAAATGAAGTATACATTTTTTTGGTCATGAGTTACCTTAAAAGGTGAAAAAAAAGTTGGTAAAATTTTTTTCTACATTTCCTAAAACCAGTATAATGTCATGAGGTCCTTTTTGACCCCTGAGCACCATGGGTGCTATAAAAATGTATAAAACACGTAAAAATGTATGAAGAAAGTTAAAATGTATATTATCTATAAAGGATGCATAGGGGCACATATGCTGAAAATTTTGCTGTGTTTCTAGAGGTGCTATGTGTGTATTTAATTCTAATGATTATATTCAGCTTCATACTGATTTTTATGAATAAGTGATGCATTAATTCAGTTATTTAAAACATTAATTACACATTATTATTACATTGCTGCAATGCTCACGGTTGTCATCCTGTTCTAGATAAACACTACTTCACCTAAGAGACTTGAGTATCCAGTTCTTCGTTGACCTCCAGCATTCAGTTGTTTGTCTTCACCTTTTCAGGTAAGCAATTTTTAAAAAATGCTTTTGTAATGTTGAGAAACACTGAAATTATTATTCATAAAGAACTTTCAACCACTGTTCTGTGATGTCATGTATAGTGATATACAATTATATCTGAAGGAAAGGTGTATTTGGGATAATCAATATTATTAGTATTATTCATGTATTTATTCATTTTTAAATCAGAGAATGGGGGAAAATAGATTATGAATACAAAAACTAGTAACTAGTAAAAAATAATTGGTAACAATAATGTTCATTCATTAATTGACGCTTGGTCAAACTCTCATCTAATTAAGTATTGCTGTCTCATTAATGTATTAATGTATTTATTTATTTTGTAGGCTAAAACCTGAGAAGCCATCACCATGTTGTTGTTTCACATCAGAATAAGTATTTCACATGATGCAGATTTTTCAGCATGTGGTCCTCAATATATAGTATAGAAGTCACTGTATTTTCTGACTTTTCCAGGTTTCCTGTGTCCAGCATCTTCAAGACAGACTAAGCTAACTTTTCATATTTTTTGCACATTTATATTTAGGTTAGGTTAGGAGTAGGTTAGGTTTATAGTAGAGTATTTAGTTTGTATAGTTTAGCTTTTTATGCTGGTCTAGGGACAGTTAAGTTAGCAAATTAATTTAGTTCAGATCACTTACAGTTGCGTATTATTGTTACAATTGTGTTATTTTGTGAGTTATTGTTGTACAGGCTATTGTATATTGCAGGACCAAGTGAGATGAGGAAGACCACTGCTTCCAAGATGCCGCACTCAGAAAGTGCGTTGGACAAGTCTCGACCTTGCAGATCCTGCCCCACTTAGCCCAACCACTTCCGACCATGGGGTACCTCAAAGACCTCCGTCAACCAGCCGGCTGTGGATGATGGATAACGCACCCACAACTCCTTCTCCAGTCTACAAGGTATGGGTTTGTTGTTTTCCCCATCACAGTGGACACAGACATGGCCTGATAATAAAATCTGCTGTCTTAACTACTTCCTTTGAATAATAAAATATTAATTCACAATTGAGTATTTATAATGTATGAATAAATTTGGTATTGTGTGTCATCTGGTTCTGAAAATACAGACACCCCCACAGTCCAAGAACAGCTGGATGACCTCTGGACCCACTTGCCCCCGTTCACCAGTTGAAAAGATAGGCTTTTTAAAAAATTCTTCAATTGTTAATTCTGCACAAAGTGATACACAAAACATTGTATGTCTTCCATTTCAACAAACACAAACATGAAATGTATATTTAAATACATAACTTAATGCAAATCAATCATACTAAACATCTTCTTTTTTTTTAAACCAACCATTGCACGCACTTCCATCCAAGGAGAGGTTACATCTTGATGGTAACTTTTTAGATTAACAAAACCTTTGTGAGATTTGTAATTGTTGTTTCTGGGGAGGGGGCGGAGAGGGTAAGTCTAAACATTGCATGCAAGAGACCAACACCGGTGTCTCAGGGGAAAGCTATCTGTATACACAACTATCAATCTACTTGGTTGCTTCAAAATTTTACGATAGTTTTGCAATTCCTGACCCAGAGAGAAGCACATCAAACAAACAAAAAAAGCAATGGTAGATTTTCAAGGCCTTTCAATGACATGAACATTATTTTCAATGACATTCATTTTGCAATTAACATTAGTTTTATCTTCTAAAACATAACTATAATGGCATTCAAATGTAGATTACCACAAATACAATAATAAACTTCATCTCTCATTGGATAAAATAAAAAAATATTGACAGTCTTGAAATGATGGGTTAAACATCCTTAATAAGCCTACATTAATAATATATTAATTTCAGGTGAAATATTTATTTTTTACTTTAAATTCAAATCTCATTTAAAGAAATTGATACATAGTATTTTTCATATGAAATTATGTAAAAACAAAGAGAAAAGATAAGTCTAAAACTAAAAAGTGGTCTTCCTCGTCTCGCATGGTCTCATTAGCAGTCGCAGGTTCGCATGGTCTCAGTGGCAGTCGCCGGTTCGCACGGTCTCAGTGGCAGTCGCCGGTTTGCATGGTCTTAGTAGCAGTCGCAGGTTCGCATGGTCTCAGTGGCAGTCGCCGGTTCGCATGGTCTCAGTGGCAGTCGCAGGTTCGCATGGCAGAGTTACTGGTTCGCATGGTCTCAGAGGCAGAGTTACTGGTTCACAGGGTCTCAGCGACAGAGTCACCGGTTCACATGATCTCTCAGCGACGGAGTCGCCGGTTCGCATGGTCTCGGTGGCAGTCGCCGGTTCGAATGGTCTCAGTAGCAGTCGCAGGTTCGCATGGTCTCAGTGGCAGTCGGCGGTTCGCATGGTCACAGTGGCAGTCGGCGGTTCGCATGGTCTCAGTGGCAGTCAGCGGTTCGCATGGCAGAGTTAGTGGTTCACAGGGTCTCAGCGACAAAGTTACTGGTTCACAGGGTCTCAGCGGCAAAGTTACTGGTTAACATGGTCTCAGCGGCAGAGTTACTGGTTCACATGGTCTCGGCAACAGAGTCGCCGGTTTGCATGGTCTCGGTGGCAGTCGCCGGTTCGCATGGTCTCAGTAGCAGTCGCAGGTTTGCGTGGTCTCAGTGGCAGTCGCCGGTTTGCATGGTCTCAGTGGCAGAGTTACTGGTTCGCATGGTCTCAGAGGCAGAGTTAGTGGTTCACAGGGTCTCAGCGACAAAGTTACTGGTTCACATGGTCTCAGCGGCAGAGTTACTGGTTCAGATGGTCTCAGCGACAGAGTCACCCGTTCATATGGTCTCTCAGCGACCGAGTCGCCGGTTCGCATGGTCTCGGTGGCAGTCGCAGGTTCGCATGGTGTCAGTGGCAGTCGCCGTTTTGCATGGTCTCAGCGGCAGAGTTACTGGTTCGCATGGTCTCAGAGGCAAAAGTTACTGGTTCACATGGTCTCAGCGACAGAGTCACCGGTTCACATGGTCTCTCAGCGACGGAGTCGCCGGTTCGCATGGTCTCGGTGGCAGTCGCCGGTTCGCATGGTCTCGGTGGCAGTCGCCGGTTCGCATGGTCTCAGTAGCAGTCGCAGGTTTGCATGGTCTCAGTGGCAGAGTTACTGGTTCGCATGGTCTCAGAGGCAGAGTTAGTGGTTCACAGGGTCTCAGCGACAAAGTTACCGGTTCACATGGTCTCAGCGGCAGAGTTACTGGTTCACATGGTCTCAGCGACAGAGTCACCGGTTCACATGGTCTCAGCGGCAGAGTTACTGGTTCACATGGTCTCAGCGACAGAGTCACCGGTTCACATGGTCTCTCAGCGACCGAGTCGCCGGTTCGCATGGTCTCGGTGGCAGTCGCCGGTTCGCATGGTCTCAGTAGCAGTCGCAGGTTCGCATGGTGTCAGTGGCAGTCGCCGGTTTGCATGGTCTCAGCGGCAGAGTTACTGGTTCGCATGGTCTCAGAGGCAGAGTTAGTGGTTCACAGGGTCTCAGTGACAAAGTTACTGGTTCACATGGTCTCAGCGGCAGAGTTACTGGTTCACATGGTCTCAGCGACAGAGTCACCGGTTCACATGGTCTCTCAGCGACCGAGTCGCCGGTTCGCATGGTCTCGGTGGCAGTCGCCGGTTCGCATGGTCTCAGTAGCAGTCGCAGGTTCGCATGGTGTCAGTGGCAGTCGCCGGTTTGCATGGTCTCAGCGGCAGAGTTACTGGTTTGCATGGTCTCAGAGGCAGAGTTAGTGGTTCACAGGGTCCCAGCGACAAAGTTACTGGTTCACATGGTCTCAGCGGCAGAGTTACTGGTTCACATGGTCTCAGCGACAGAGTCACCGGTTCACATGGTCTCTCAGCGACCGAGTCGCCGGTTCGCATGGTCTCGGTGGCAGTCGCTGGTTCGCATGGTCTCAGTAGCAGTCGCAGGTTCGCGTGGTCTCAGTGGCAGTCGTCGTTTTGCATGGTCTCAGTGGCAGTCGGCGGTTCACATGGTTTCAGCGGCAGAGTTACTGGTTCGCATGGTCTCAGCGACAAAGTTACTGGTTCGCATGGTCTCAGCGACAAAGTTACTGGTTCGCATGGTCTCAGCGGCAGAGTTACTGGTTCACATGGTCTCAGCGACAGAGTCACCGGTTCACATGGTCTCTCAGCGACGGAGTCGCCGGTTCGCATGGTCTCGGTGGCAGTCGCCGGTTCGCATGGTCTCGGTAGCAGTCGCAGGTTCGCGTGGTCTCAGTGGCAGTCACCGGTTTGCATGGTCTCAGTGGCAGAGTTACTGGTTCGCATGGTCTCAGCGGCAGAGTTACTGGTTCACATGGTCTCAGCGACAGAGTCGCCGGTTCGCATGGTCTCGGTGGTAGTCGCCGGTTCGCATGGTCTCAGTAGCAGTCGCAGGTTTGCATGGTCTCAGTGGCAGTCGCTATTTTTTGCATGGTCTCAGTGGCAGTCGGCGGTTCGCATGGTTTCAGCGGCAGAGTTATTGGTACGCATAGTCTCAGAGGCAGAGTTAGTGGTTCACAGGGTCTCAGCGGCAGAGTTACTGGTTCACAGCGTCTCAGCGACAGAGGCACCGGTTCACATGGTCTCTCAGCGACGGAGTCGCTGGTTCGCATGGTCTCGGTGGCAGTCGCCGGTTCGCATGGTCTCAGTAGCAGTCGCAGGTTCGCGTGGTCTCAGTGGCAGTCGCCGGTTTGCATGGTCTCAGAGGCAGAGTTAGTGGTTCACAGGGTTTCAGCGACAAAGTTACTGGTTCACATGGTCTCAGCGGCAGAGTTACTGGTTCACATGGTCTCAGCGACAGAGTCACCGGTTCACATGGTCTCTCAGCGACCGAGTCGCCGGTTCGCATGGTCTCGGTGGCAGTCGCCGGTTCGCATGGTCTCAGTAGCAGTCGCAGGTTCGCATGGTCTCAGTGGCAGTCGCTATTTTGCATGGTCTCAGTGGCAGTCGGCGGTTCGCATGGTTTCAGCGGCAGAGTTACTGGTACGCATGGTCTCAGCGACAGAGTCACCGGTTCACATGGTCTCTCAGCGACCGAGTCGCCGGTTCGCATGGTCTCGGTGGCAGTCGCCGGTTCGCATGGTCTCAGTAGCAGTCGCAGGTTCGCGTGGTCTCAGTGGCAGTCACCGGTTTGCATGGTCTCAGCGGCAGAGTTACTGGTTCGCATGGTCTCAGAGGCAGAGTTAGTGGTTCACAGGGTCTCAGCGACAAAGTTACCGGTTCACATGGTCTCAGCGGCAGAGTTACTGGTTCACATGGTCTCAGCGACAGAGTCACCGGTTCACATGGTCTCTCAGCGACCGAGTCGCCGGTTCGCATGGTCTCGGTGGCAGTCGCCGGTTCGCATGGTCTCAGTAGCAGTCGCAGGTTCGCATGGTCTCGGTGGCAGTCGCCGGTTCGCATGGTCTCAGTAGCAGTCGCAGGTTCGCGTGGTCTCAGTGGCAGTCGTCGTTTTGCATGGTCTCAGTGGCAGTCGGCGGTTCGCATGGTTTCAGCGGCAGAGTTACTGGTTCGCATGGTCTCAGCGACAAAGTTACTGGTTCGCATGGTCTCAGCGACAAAGTTACTGGTTCACATGGTCTCAGCGGCAGAGTTACTGGTTCACATGGTCTCAGCGACAGAGTCACCGGTTCACATGGTCTCTCAGCGACGGAGTCGCCGGTTCGCATGGTCTCGGTGGCAGTCGCCGGTTCGCATGGTCTCAGTAGCAGTCGCAGGTTCGCATGGTGTCAGTGGCAGTCGCCGGTTTGCATGGTCTCAGCGGCAGAGTTACTGGTTTGCATGGTCTCAGAGGCAGAGTTAGTGGTTCACAGGGTCTCAGCGACAAAGTTACCGGTTCACATGGTCTCAGCGGCAGAGTTACTGGTTCACATGGTCTCAGCGACAGAGTCACCGGTTCACATGGTCTCTCAGCGACCGAGTCGCCGGTTCGCATGGTCTCGGTGGCAGTCGCCGGTTCGCATGGTTTCAGCGGCAGAGTTACTGGTTCGCATGGTCTCAGCGACAAAGTTACTGGTACGCATAGTCTCAGAGGCAGAGTTAGTGGTTCACAGGGTCTCAGCGGCAGAGTTACTGGTTCACAGCGTCTCAGCGACAGAGTCACCGGTTCACATGGTCTCTCAGCGACGGAGTCGCCGGTTCGCATGGTCTCGGTGGCAGTCGCCGGTTCGCATGGTTTCAGTAGCAGTCGCAGGTTCGCGTGGTCTCAGTGGCAGTCGCCGGTTTGCATGGTCTCAGAGGCAGAGTTAGTGGTTCACAGGGTTTCAGCGACAAATTTACTGGTTCACATGGTCTCAGCGGCAGAGTTACTGGTTCACATGGTCTCAGCGACAGAGTCACCGGTTCACATGGTCTCTCAGCGACCGAGTCGCCGGTTCGCATGGTCTCGGTGGCAGTCGCCGGTTCGCATGGTCTCAGTAGCAGTCGCAGGTTCGCATGGTCTCAGTGGCAGTCGCTATTTTGCATGGTCTCAGTGGCAGTCGCTATTTTGCATGGTCTCAGTGGCAGTCGCTATTTTGCATGGTCTCAGTGGCAGTCGGCGGTTCGCATGGTTTCAGCGGCAGAGTTACTGGTACGCATGGTCTCAGAGGCAGAGTTACTGGTTCACAGGGTCTCAGCGACAAAGTTACTGGTTCACATGGTCTCAGCGGCAGAGTTACTGGTTCACATGGTCTCAGCGACAGAGTCACCGGTTCACATGGTCTCTCAGCGACCGAGTCGCCGGTTCGCATGGTCTCGGTGGCAGTCGCTGGTTCGCATGGTCTCAGTAGCAGTCGCAGGTTCGCATGGTGTCAGTGGCAGTCACCGGTTTGCATGGTCTCAGCGGCAGAGTTACTGGTTCGCATGGTCTCAGAGGCAGAGTTAGTGGTTCACAGGGTCTCAGTGACAAAGTTACTGGTTCACATGGTCTCAGCGGCAGAGTTACTGGTTCACATGGTCTCAGCGACAGAGTCACCGGTTCACATGGTCTCTCAGCGACAGAGTCGCCGGTTCGCATGGTCTCGGTGGCAGTCGCCGGTTCGCATGGTCTCAGTAGCAGTCGCAGGTTTGCATGGTCTCAGTGGCAGTCGCTATTTTGCATGGTCTCAGTGGCAGTCGGCGGTTCGCATGGTTTCAGCGGCAGAGTTACTGGTACGCATAGTCTCAGAGGCAGAGTTAGTGGTTCACAGGGTCTCAGCGGCAGAGTTACTGGTTCACAGCGTCTCAGCGACAGAGTCACCGGTTCGCATGGTCTCGGTGGCAGTCGCCGGTTCGCATGGTCTCAGTAGCAGTCGCAGGTTCGCGTGGTCTCAGTGGCAGTCGCCGGTTTGCATGGTCTCAGTAGCAGTCGCAGGTTCGCGTGGTCTCAGTGGCAGTCGCCGGTTTGCATGGTCTCAGAGGCAGAGTTAGTGGTTCACAGGGTTTCAGCGACAAAGTTACTGGTTCACATGGTCTCAGCGGCAGAGTTACTGGTTCACATGGTCTCAGCGACAGAGTCACCGGTTCACATGGTCTCTCAGCGACCGAGTCGCCGGTTCGCATGGTCTCGGTGGCAGTCGCCGGTTCGCATGGTCTCAGTAGCAGTCGCAGGTTCGCATGGTCTCAGTGGCAGTCGCTATTTTGCATGGTCTCAGTGGCAGTCGGCGGTTTGCATGGTTTCAGCGGCAGAGTTACTGGTACGCATGGTCTCAGAGGCAGAGTTAGTGGTTCACAGGGTCTCAGCGACAAAGTTACTGGTTCACATGGTCTCACCGGCAGAGTTACTGGTTCACATGGTCTCTCAGCGACCGAGTCACCGGTTCACATGGTCTCTCAGCGACCGAGTCGCCGGTTCGCATGGTCTCGGTGGCAGTCGCTGGTTCGCATGGTCTCAGTAGCAGTCGCAGGTTCGCATGGTGTCAGTGGCAGTCACCGGTTTGCATGGTCTCAGCGGCAGAGTTACTGGTTCGCATGGTCTCAGAGGCAGAGTTAGTGGTTCACAGGGTCTCAGTGACAAAGTTACTGGTTCACATGGTCTCAGCGGCAGAGTTACTGGTTCACATGGTCTCAGCGACAGAGTCACCGGTTCACATGGTCTCTCAGCGACAGAGTCGCCGGTTCGCATGGTCTCGGTGGCAGTCGCCGGTTCGCATGGTCTCAGTAGCAGTCGCAGGTTTGCATGGTCTCAGTGGCAGTCGCTATTTTGCATGGTCTCAGTGGCAGTCGGCGGTTCGCATGGTTTCAGCGGCAGAGTTACTGGTACGCATAGTCTCAGAGGCAGAGTTAGTGGTTCACAGGGTCTCAGCGGCAGAGTTACTGGTTCACAGCGTCTCAGCGACAGAGTCACCGGTTCACATGGTCTCTCAGCGACCGAGTCGCCGGTTCGCATGGTCTCGGTGGCAGTCGCCGGTTCGCATGGTCTCAGTAGCAGTCGCAGGTTCGCGTGGTCTCAGTGGCAGTCGCCGGTTTGCATGGTCTCAGAGGCAGAGTTAGTGGTTCACAGGGTTTCAGCGACAAAGTTACTGGTTCACATGGTCTCAGCGGCAGAGTTACTGGTTCACATGGTCTCAGCGACAGAGTCACCAGTTCACATGGTCTCTCAGCGACCGAGTCGCCGGTTCGCATGGTCTCGGTGGCAGTCGCCGGTTCGCATGGTCTCAGTAGCAGTCGCAGGTTCGCATGGTCTCAGTGGCAGTCGCTATTTTGCATGGTCTCAGTGGCAGTCGGCGGTTTGCATGGTTTCAGCGGCAGAGTTACTGGTACGCATGGTCTCAGAGGCAGAGTTAGTGGTTCACAGGGTCTCAGCGACAAAGTTACTGGTTCACATGGTCTCACCGGCAGAGTTACTGGTTCACATGGTCTCAGCGACAGAGTCACCGGTTCACATGGTCTCTCAGCGACCGAGTCGCCGGTTCGCATGGTCTCGGTGGCAGTCGCCGGTTCGCATGGTCTCGGTGGCAGTCGCTGGTTCGCATGGTCTCAGTAGCAGTCGCAGGTTCGCATGGTGTCAGTGGCAGTCACCGGTTAGCATGGTCTCAGCGGCAGAGTTACTGGTTCGCATGGTCTCAGAGGCAGAGTTAGTGGTTCACAGGGTCTCAGTGACAAAGTTACTGGTTCACATGGTCTCAGCGGCAGAGTTACTGGTTCACATGGTCTCAGCGACAGAGTCACCGGTTCACATGGTCTCTCAGCGACCGAGTCGCCGGTTCGCATGGTCTCGGTGGCAGTCGCCGGTTCGCATGGTCTCAGTAGCAGTCGCAGGTTCGCATGGTGTCAGTGGCAGTCGCCGGTTTGCATGGTCTCAGCGGCAGAGTTACTGGTTTGCATGGTCTCAGAGGCAGAGTTAGTGGTTCACAGGGTCTCAGCGACAAAGTTACCGGTTCACATGGTCTCAGCGGCAGAGTTACTGGTTCACATGGTCTCAGCGACAGAGTCACCGGTTCACATGGTCTCTCAGCGACCGAGTCGCCGGTTCGCATGGTCTCGGTGGCAGTCGCCGGTTCGCATGGTTTCAGCGACAAAGTTACTGGTACGCATAGTCTCAGAGGCAGAGTTAGTGGTTCACAGGGTCTCAGCGGCAGAGTTACTGGTTCACAGCGTCTCAGCGACAGAATCACCGGTTCACATGGTCTCTCAGCGACGGAGTCGCCGGTTCGCATGGTCTCGGTGGCAGTCGCCGGTTCGCATGGTTTCAGCGGCAGAGTTACTGGTACGCATGGTCTCAGAGGCAGAGTTACTGGTTCACAGGGTCTCAGCGACAAAGTTACTGGTTCACATGGTCTCAGCGACAGAGTCACCGGTTCACATGGTCTCTCAGCGACCGAGTCGCCGGTTCGCATGGTCTCGGTGGCAGTCGCTGGTTCGCATGGTCTCAGTAGCAGTCGCAGGTTCGCATGGTGTCAGTGGCAGTCGCCGGTTTGCATGGTCTCAGCGGCCGAGTTACTGGTTTGCATGGTCTCAGAGGCAGAGTTAGTGGTTCACAGGGTCTCAGCGACAAAGTTACCGGTTCACATGGTCTCAGCGGCAGAGTTACTGGTTCACATGGTCTCAGCGACAGAGTCACCGGTTCACATGGTCTCTCAGCGACCGAGTCGCCGGTTCGCATGGTCTCGGTGGCAGTCGCCGGTTCGCATGGTTTCAGCGGCAGAGTTACTGGTTCGCATGGTCTCAGCGACAAAGTTACTGGTACGCATAGTCTCAGAGGCAGAGTTAGTGGTTCACAGGGTCTCAGCGGCAGAGTTACTGGTTCACAGCGTCTCAGCGACAGAATCACCGGTTCACATGGTCTCTCAGCGACGGAGTCGCCGGTTCGCATGGTCTCGGTGGCAGTCGCCGGTTCGCATGGTCTCAGTAGCAGTCGCAGGTTCGCGTGGTCTCAGTGGCAGTCGCCGGTTTGCATGGTCTCAGAGGCAGAGTTAGTGGTTCACAGGGTTTCAGCGACAAAGTTACTGGTTCACATGGTCTCAGCGGCAGAGTTACCGGTTCACATGGTCTCAGCGACAGAGTCACCGGTTCACATGGTCTCTCAGCGACCGAGTCGCCGGTTCGCATGGTCTCGGTGGCAGTCGCCGGTTCGCATGGTCTCAGTAGCAGTCGCAGGTTCGCATGGTCTCAGTGGCAGTCGCTATTTTGCATGGTCTCAGTGGCAGTCGGCGGTTCGCATGGTTTCAGCGGCAGAGTTACTGGTACGCATGGTCTCAGAGGCAGAGTTACTGGTTCACAGGGTCTCAGCGACAAAGTTACTGGTTCACATGGTCTCAGCGGCAGAGTTACTGGTTCACATGGTCTCAGCGACAGAGTCACCGGTTCACATGGTCTCTCAGCGGCCGAGTCGCCGGTTCGCATGGTCTCGGTGGCAGTCGCTGGTTCGCATGGTCTCAGTAGCAGTCGCAGGTTCGCATGGTGTCAGTGGCAGTCACCGGTTTGCATGGTCTCAGCGGCAGAGTTACTGGTTCGCATGGTCTCAGAGGCAGAGTTAGTGGTTCACAGGGTCTCAGTGACAAAGTTACTGGTTCACATGGTCTCAGCGGCAGAGTTACTGGTTCACATGGTCTCAGCGACAGAGTCACCGGTTCACATGGTCTCTCAGCGACCGAGTCGCCGGTTCGCATGGTCTCGGTGGCAGTCGCCGGTTCGCATGGTCTCAGTAGCAGTCGCAGGTTCGCGTGGTCTCAGTGGCAGTCGCCGGTTTGCATGGTCTCAGAGGCAGAGTTAGTGGTTCACAGGGTCTCAGCGACAAAGTTACTGGTTCACATGGTCTCAGCGGCAGAGTTAATGGTTCACATGGTCTCAGCGACAGAGTCACCGGTTCACATGGTCTCTCAGCGACCGAGTCGCCGGTTCGCATGGTCTCGGTGGCAGTCGCCGGTTCGCATGGTCTCGGTGGCAGTCGCCGGTTCGCGTGGTCTCAGTGGCAGTCGCTATTTTGCATGGTCTCAGTGGCAGTCGGCGGTTCGCATGGTTTCAGCGGCAGAGTTACTGGTACGCATGGTCTCAGAGGCAGAGTTAGTTGTTCACAGGGTCTCAGCGACAAAGTTACTGGTTCACATGGTCTCAGCGGCAGAGTTACTGGTTCACATGGTCTCTCAGCGACAGAGTCACCGGTTCACATGGTCTCTCAGCGACCGAGTCGCCGGTTCGCATGGTCTCGGTGGCAGTCGCCGGTTCGCATGGTCTCAGTAGCAGTCGCAGGTTCGCGTGGTCTCAGTGGCAGTCGCCGGTTTGCATGGTCTCAGAGGCAGAGTTAGTGGTTCACAGGGTCTCAGCGACAAAGTTACTGGTTCACATGGTCTCAGCGGCAGAGTTAATGGTTCACATGGTCTCAGCGACAGAGTCACCGGTTCACATGGTCTCTCAGCGACCGAGTCGCCGGTTCGCATGGTCTCGGTGGCAGTCGCCGGTTCGCATGGTCTCAGTAGCAGTCGCAGGTTCGCATGGTCTCAGTGGCAGTCGCTATTTTGCATGGTCTCAGTGGCAGTCGGCGGTTCGCATGGTTTCAGCGGCAGAGTTACTGGTACGCATGGTCTCAGAGGCAGAGTTAGTTGTTCACAGGGTCTCAGCGACAAAGTTACTGGTTCACATGGTCTCAGCGGCAGAGTTACTGGTTCACATGGTCTCAGCGACAGAGTCACCGGTTCACATGGTCTCTCAGCGACCGAGTCGCCGGTTCGCATGGTCTCAGTGGCAGTCGCCGGTTCGCATGGTCTCAGTAGCAGTCGCAGGTTCGCATGGTCTCAGTGGCAGTCGCTATTTTGCATGGTCTCAGTGGCAGTCGGCGGTTCGCATGGTTTCAGCGGCAGAGTTACTGGTACGCATGGTCTCAGAGGCAGAGTTACTGGTTCACAGGGTCTCAGCGACAAAGTTACTGGTTCACATGGTCTCAGCGGCAGAGTTACTGGTTCACATGGTCTCAGCGACAGAGTCACCGGTTCACATGGTCTCTCAGCGACCGAGTCGCCGGTTCGCATGGTCTCGGTGGCAGTCGCTGGTTCGCATGGTCTCAGTAGCAGTCGCAGGTTCGCATGGTGTCAGTGGCAGTCACCGGTTTGCATGGTCTCAGCGGCAGAGTTACTGGTTCGCATGGTCTCAGAGGCAGAGTTAGTGGTTCACAGGGTCTCAGTGACAAAGTTACTGGTTCACATGGTCTCAGCGGCAGAGTTACTGGTTCACATGGTCTCAGCGACAGAGTCACCGGTTCACATGGTCTCTCAGCGACCGAGTCGCCGGTTCGCATGGTCTCGGTGGCAGTCGCCGGTTCGCATGGTCTCAGTAGCAGTCGCAGGTTCGCGTGGTCTCAGTGGCAGTCGCCGGTTTGCATGGTCTCAGAGGCAGAGTTAGTGGTTCACAGGGTCTCAGCGACAAAGTTACTGGTTCACATGGTCTCAGCGGCAGAGTTACTGGTTCACATGGTCTCTCAGCGACCGAGTCGCCGGTTCGCATGGTCTCGGTGGCAGTCGCCGGTTCGCATGGTCTCAGTAGCAGTCGCAGGTTCGCATGGTCTCAGTGGCAGTCGGCGGTTCGCATGGTTTCAGCGGCAGAGTTACTGGTACGCATGGTCTCAGAGGCAGAGTTAGTTGTTCACAGGGTCTCAGCGGCAGAGTTACTGGTTCACAGCGTCTCAGCGACAGAGTCACCGGTTCACATGGTCTCTCAGCGACAGAGTCCCCGGTTCGCATGGTCTCGGTGGCAGTCGCAGGTTCGCATGGTTTCAGCGGCAGAGTTACTGGTTCGCATGGTCACAGAGGCAGAGTTAGTGGTTCACAGCGTCTCAGCGACAAAGATACTGGTTCACATGGTCTCAGCGGCAGAGTTACTGGTTCACATGGTCTCAGCGACAGAGTCACCGGTTCACATGGTCTCTCAGCGACCGAGTCGCCGGTTCGCATGGTCTCGGTGGCAGTCGCCGGTTCGCATGGTCTCGGTGGCAGAGTTACTGGTTTGCATGGTCTCAGAGGCAGAGTTACTGGTTCACAGGGTCTCAGCGACAAAGTTACTGATGCACATGGTCTCAGGGGCAGAGTTACTGGTTCACCTTTGCTGGCTACGTGTCTGGACTACAGATCTCCAGAAAATGATCTCGTTATCTCGAGAAAACAAATGAAATTATCTCGTTATCATGAGAAAAAAAATATATGAATGCATGGCCGTTCACCTAATAAGGTAAGATATCTATCTACCCACCCTAGAAGAAGCAGCAAAAACTATGTAAGACAACCTGTTATTGTCTAGGGCAGGGATTCCCAAAATGTGGTGCATGCACCCCTGGGGGTGCGCCAGATGAAAAATGTAATGGCGGTCTGATAATAACACAATTACATTTTTTCCCCCCACACAATAAAGAAGTGTAAATTAACATTTCCTTTGTAAAATGTAAAATCAAAAACTGTAATATTAATTAATAAATAAATGCAGGCTATTCAAAATGCACTTCATCTTCAAATGAAGCGTAGAAGAAGTTATCTTCTTCCATTTTTCCAACCTGTGTTATGATTGATGATTATGATGATGGTACGATTATGACTGGTTGTTCAGCTCCATGCTCATTTAAACTTGCTGCAATTTTTTTTCAACGCGGCTCAAAATATTATATTACATTTTCCCCAACTTATGTGCTTTCTGCCTCTGATCCTGAGCCTGTCATCATCCTCTTTGCTCTTAATATTGAAACTGTGTTCAGGTTAATTCAAATGCGAGACCGCATTGTTGTGATGATGTTGTTGTTCAAGGACGTAAGTCTGACTTATTTGTACAACAACAGGGTGTACCCCAAGGTTCAACACTTGGACCTCTTCTTTTCTCAATTTTTATTAATGATCTTCCTGTGATTTGTTCTAATACCTCAGTTCAACTCTATGCTGATGATACTGTCCTTTATACCTCTAAATCTAATATTTCACAGATACAAAATGCTCTTCAATTGGATTTTGATATCGTACAAAACTGGCTCTCATCTAACAGACTTCTGCTCAATAAAACTAAATCTTATTCCATGGTCTTTGGTACAAAACATAATCTAAAAACAAAGTCTAATAATTTAATAATAACATGTATTGATGGTACAAATCTGCATAGAGTTGAACAATTTAAATATCTAGGTTTATGGCTTGACTCAGAACTTACCTTCAAACCTCACATTGACTATATTCTCCGTAAAATCAACTTTGGTATTGGTGTTTTATTTCGATCCAAGAACTATTTTACACTTAATGTTCAAAGGAAACTTGCCCTACAACTTATTTTACCGTTTTTTGATTACGCTGATGTAGTATATCTAAATGCATCTAAAACCAATCTTCTACCCCTCAACGCAGCATATAACTGTCTATGTAGATTTGTTCTTGGTTGTTTATTTTACACTCATCACTGTATCATGTATAACACACTCAAATGGCCCACACTCAATATAAGAAGACATATTCACTGGCTACAGTTTATTTTTAAATGTATACATTGCAATTATCCTGTTTATTTACAACAATTTTTGATTTCATATTCCTCAACATATCAATTACGACACTCATCTCAGTACTTCTTTTTCATTCCTACAGTGAACAAAGCAATTGGTAAAAAAGCATTTAAGTTCAAAGCGCCATCGGACTGGAATAATCTTCCTTTAAACATACGATCATTGGCGTCTTTTCATAGTTTTAAATATGCCCTGTCTTCTTATTTTGAGTTAAACTGCACATGTTTCAGATAATATTATGTCATATTTATTTTATTTATTTTTTATTTTTAAAAATGCAATTTCAATTTACAATAATATTATGTTACTTCTTTCAGTTTTACTAGGCTAATGTTATGGCCAACTTGTGGCCATTGAGAGGTTGTGATTATTCTTGTGTTCATTTTTTGTTTGTTATGTTTGTGTTGATGCCTGTTGTCTTTGTTGTTTTATGTCTGTAAATTGTTGAGTGTTTTGTTTTGTAATGTACTTTAGGACCCCCTCGAAAAGAACCCCTCTCAAGGGGTTTATCCTACTCAATAAAATTTCTGATGATGATGATGGTGATTATTTTATTATATGTTCTCATTTAAGCATGATTAAACATGCCGCCTTTAATACGGCTATAAAAAAGCTTATTGCATTTTTTTTTTTTTTTTTTGAAGGTGTGGGGGATTGGGGGTGCGTCAACATGGTTGGGACATAGAAGGGGGTGCACGGCTAAAAAACGTTTTTTTGGGAACCGCTGAGTTAGAGTAAACTCTTTTCAGTTAAGATGTCTGTGTTGGAGGAGGGGGGGGGGCTTTGGTAGTTAAGCAACCAGGTGGCCAGGTGGAGTCGACCAATCAGAGCAGAGCAATCAACTGAAATCAACTGACGGTGGAGACAGTTCCGCCACACTGAGCAGCCAGAGGTCGACAAAGTGGAAATTCTGGCCTTGAACAGAAAGCATTTTTGGCAAAACCATAATACCTATCATTGATCCGACTTCACTTTGAGCGTCCTGAGTTCTTCCTCAACGTCTACATATGTTGTTGTTTTTTAAGAAAAATTTAAAAAATGGCTTTGTCAGAGCGATCTAAAAAAACTGTTAGATCTCCCTTTTTCAGAAATCTTCCTGCGTTTTTAATATGGGAGCGAATGAGGCAGTTTGTGCGTGTTGTTGGCGCATCTGTGCGTCCTACGACCGAACTATAACTCTGACAGCTTTACCAGAGAATTGTGAGTGAGAGGACAAATTTTCCTACGTTTCTATGTATAAATTATTTCTGTAGAGTGAAATCTGCGGCCTGGAGCGCAGTTTTCAAATATATTTTTTGACAATTCGTTCTCTCCCTCTCCACTCTGCTTGATGACATCACCACTCTAGACTCTCCATAGGGTTACATTGGGGGGATGTTTTGACGTGTTTTTGCCCAATAATTTGAAAACCGTTTGTCGAAACCCTTAGAAAAGTCATAGCACACTTGTCATGGGCAAGCCGGTCGATTTGATACCTTTTTTTGTGTATGTGTGGCAAAAACTCTGGGAGGAGTAGTCGACCGAAAAATGACACGGAAGAAACGGAAGAATAAAAATAGACCCGGTGAATAGTAGTTAGTGTGCTTTTGCAAGCAAGCACACAAAAATATTTAGAATATGATTCTTAAAGAGCATGTTTTGTACTTACTGGAATGATTGTGAAAACTTTGCTTTTCAAATCATTTTGTATTAAAATCAGTGTTTTGTTTTCGTGATGGTAATGACATTTTGCTCTGACAACTTTGAAAAAATTATAAAAATATCAAAATCATCATGAAATACAATCAAAGCTATGCTAAGATCTTTGTTCCAGACCAATTGATAAACTTTTTGAAATAGAAAAAACAGATATTAAAGAACATTATTTTTTCAAAATTTGGGGACAGAAAAACTCCCTTAATTGAAGAATCACCCAATTACATCAAGTAACAACTTAGGTGACATATTATGTAAAGATTTTCCAAGTTTTGATTTTATATTTGGAAGAAATACGGATTAATCGTCTGTCCACTCAATTGTACATCATGCATCACTAGCTATGTTTCAACTTCAATGCAATGTCAATTACTAACAATGTTGTTCTTGAAAATAATTCATATACTATAATGTTTTGGCTGTAGATCAACTTCTTTATGTTTTTATAATGTAATTTGAGATTTTTTTTTGTATATCCTTATATTTTGTAGAGCTCAAAAGTAGTAGTAGAGCTCGTGCTCTCAACAATGCAGGATCCATGAAGATACACACCAGAGGCAGACCCAGTGCCACTCCACCACTGGCGAAACAGAGAGCAGTGTCTAAGGCCCCCACTTAGATCTGGTTTGCCCCCAGAAACCACTAGCCCTTGCTCAAGGAAGCAAAAAATGCCAGCAGATGCCAAGATGCTGCATGCACACGAAAAACCATGTACATCTGCGTGCAGTGTCTTGCAGCTTTGTGCCCCGGATGGCAACTTCGGCAACTATCATAGAAAATAGTCTCAAACATGAGCAACAAGCATGATTTGACAGGAAACATGATACATGCTATAAGACACTATGAGAGAATATGCTCAGTTCAGAGACTTAACAATAATACAGTATGACATCCCTAAAGATAAATAAAAACGCCTAGGGAAAAAAAAAGGTTTTATGTTTATGTTAACTTTTATATTTATCAATAGAGCTCAAATAGAGAGGCCTACAGAGTAGTGGAGGAACCACCATTCCAACAGAATACCATATTACAACTGTATAACTAGATTACAACTATACCTATATAACTATCATGTTATTACATTGATGTGTTTTTACAGTACAAAATGCATGAAGTACACTTGAGTGGACAAATAAATATTTCTTCATAGAATAAAGATAGAATTTTTTTTTTTTCAAACCTTGTTTTACATCCCTAAAGATGTATAAAAATACTTAGTAAAAAAAAATCCCGATTGGGTTTATCATAATTCATGCATGAGAGGGTTAAACACTGCAGTGCTCCATAATACAGCAGCAATAAGCGAAAAACCAGGAAAATAGCATGCATTTACTCCATAGGGCTAACATGAGAAAAATAAAATAGTAAAAACTATATTTTTGAAGTCAGAGCTCTAAATTGAAAGACTGATATAACACTGCATGATTACATGTTACATGTAATGGGCATGGGTTATGCTGTGTTTCAATGGGAACACTATTATAATTATGATTTTTATAGGAGCGGAGGTTGAATTTAAAAAATATGAAATGAAAAAAATCATTCCTGCTGATATGTATGCTATATGCATTTACTCAACTAAAATGATCACTTAATAAAACTGTCCCTAAGGATGCGTGATGGATTAGACTTGAACACTTGGTACTTACATATTTGTGGCCAGGTGATGTTAATAGCAGGAATTTCAGTCAATTATTGTCTTGACAGGAAATATTCAAAAAGACACTGCGAAGGCTCTGATATTGTGCGGGCCATTTCCCTGTAATAGCTTTTACTGAATAGAACCCAGCAATCATTAATATTTTCACCTGTGCTTTTGCTACCATGACAAGCCAAAATGCCTGCAGTGAAAAAGGTCTAATGCTTGTTGAGATGACCCTATTCTACCAGCAGGGGGCAGAAATGATGGCGTCAAGTCATGAATCATCCTGTACCAAGTCCAAACTAGATTGTGACAACAAATAGACAAAATCTTTTTCATGTAAAATGTCAGTTTGATTATTTTTTCCTGTCACTGTAATAGAAAGCCATAAAAGGGCTTTAAGTAGAAATTAAGCTGCCATAAAATATGAGAAAAAAATTCTCATATGAAAAATTATCTTTCATTTATTTTTAATTTCTTTACTTTGTTTTTGATCTCTTCATTTTTATTTTATTATTTGATATTTCATGTGTACAAGTGTTTTTTAACTTAATAATAGAATACAAGTCTGCAAAATGACATCCTATCTTTATTTAATTATATTTTTATTTATTTAGTTTTATATATTACTCATGTCTTCATTTTTATTTTGATATTTTTACTTAATAATAAAATTAGTTAAAATATATTATATTTAATTTAGATTTATCTACTATATGTTTCATCTCTTCCCTTTTATTTTATTATTTGATATTTAATTAGAAATTTTTTCAACTTACGTTTTCTACTACGTATAATTTATAAAAAATATAAAATTATACTTATGCTTTATAAAAACCCTTTAATTTCAATTTTATTTATCTATTTTATAAATTCTCATTGTTAATTGATATTTAATTATTATTATTCTTAATAATTAACTTAATATGTATTATATATATTACTATCGCCTATCTCTTAGCTATCTCTGTATGTATGGAGGAATTTACTTACATTTACACTTACTTACCTGTGTGCAAAATGGCAATGATACTGATATAAAAATAAATAAGCCTCATTTCATGCAACATGTCTTGCTGTGTAATAATGTTTCCAGCAGCATGATGGAATCCATAATAAGGCATCAGATTAATTGTGCTCCAACCCGACTGATACACATCACATCTGTTAATTTGGTATTTATTGTAAAGAACAAATGAAAATGTAAATGACAAATATTTTCTCTTCTCCAATACATTCATAGAATGTCACTAAACACTCCGCCTACACACATCTCTCCCCCATACAACATTCAGAACAGAAACACCAACACCAGTTGAACTAGCAGCACCATGCTCTCTACTCCGCAGCATCTGCTTTGATTTACGTCTACGTCTGTTGGATTAATAAATTAAAGACAATGGTACGCATATAATGCAAGATGCTCATAGGATTAATGTTTATTTTTGCACTGCCCAGATTGTTACAGACTGTGCCAATTAGTATTCAAGTATTCCCTTACTGATTATTTCTGTGCTGGATATTATACTAAATATCTGCTTTATGATGTTTTCATCACATCATTATCATCGTCATCTGTGGATTACATTATGTGGCACAGTACAAGAAGAACGTTTAAGTAAACATTATGTACATGTACTAAGAAAAAGAAAAGAACAAAATTTGTCTTGCAAATGTATATGCTATTTTGTTTACAGTGCAATCCCCATGCAATACAACATGCAGTTATAGAGGGTGCATGAAGACCATATTGACCATGCATGACTTTGCATACAGACCTGATCCTAACAGACGTGGCCTGTTGTCCTGAAACCCTTGCATCATTTTCCATTTAACTCCAGTGAAATATTAACAAACACATTCTGACTCTTATCTAAGATGTGCGATTGTGATATCCACATGTGATGTAGATGACATCCACCCAAGTCCATCCTGTTCCAAACACACTGGCTGTAATGGAATGGCGTTAGTGAAAGAAGTCTTTCACACCGTTTCACCATGCCAAACTACACTGACTGCCATCATACTGTGACTAACTGCAGTGTGCAGAGATGTGAACAGAATTGGTCTGAACCATCAAATCATGGTTTCAAGTTGGCACTGTTGTATGAAAATGCATGGATATGAAAAAAAAAATCTTTTGGAGTGGCTTAAGCACTGGCACAAATACGTAAATCTTTGAAATCTTAAAACTATAACAAAATAAAAGCACTGAACAAGCATCTTGGTTTTACATTTGAAACTATTACAAAAGGCCAAACAATCACTTCAGACAGGCATCAGACATGGAAAACATTTTCAGTGTTGTGAGGAGCTGGATGGAACAAAATATTCACTGTGCAATTAGAAGTTGTTTTAAAAAGGCAACAAAATCAAATGCTGAACATAAGGCGTACTTTCAAAAACGAGCAATCCCTGTTTCTGTTTCACAAAACATTTGACAGAAGCGTTTGATGTACAGCTCATATAAAGATACATATACAATGGAAATTCAAGTACATGTTTCGTAAATCATCAATGAACTACAACCTTTAATTTAAAATGAAACATCGGTCTTAAAAACAGCAGATCTGTTCTTGTGTTCAGTGTTTTCCAGTTCTTGTCCACTGAAAACAAAACACAATCCTTGTATCAATCTCATGAATAAATATGGAGGTGCACGTTATGTTTAACAGCTGATTGGAAATCATATGTAACATGAGGCAGAAGCTATTTGTATCACAATGCTTTAAAACTACAAAATAGTCTTGACTCATACAGAAGTATTACCATCTGAAACACAGATTATAATCTTCGATTTGACACAAAAATTAAAATCCACAGAAACAAATTCCTTCAAATGAATGCACTGGACAGAATTTAATTTACCGGCTTCAATGTCCAATTCCTCATGGTAAACATATAGCAGCATGCAGCTTGTTGGCAAATGTTGCCCAGGAGTAAATTTGGAGCAGTTCTGTGCCTAAAAAAGACATCATAAATATGAATATTATATACTATATAAACCTGATGCTGGGAAAGGTAGAGGAGTGTCCGAATCCTATGAACATTCCCCACCAAACCTCTTAGCATAAATTAACATTTCATAGCAGTTGCTCTTTGTTTGTACTGTGTTTAATATATCATTAAGTTTATCTATGACACTGATACAGAATCAGTACTCCAGGTCAGCCCCCCCCCCCTTAACATGCATTGCACAATGTGAAAATAAAATCATGACAGCTTCCACAAAACATTGTCAACAACCTTTCTTAGTTTATGCAATGCAATATTTTTTTCCATTCTGTGAAGTATCAAGTTGTGTGCACATGTGATTTTAAACTGCTGCCTAAATATTATGAAGGAAAAAAATATTCTTGCATCACTTAATGTCAGCGTACAAACACAGCATTGACATTCAGTTTCCCTTTTAGCGTGTCTAAGGTGCCCTTTACATCCCTTTCATTCAAAACAGCATCTTTAGTTGTATGTTTGACTACCTATTTGCCTCAAACCCGGCAAAACAAGAGAACTACACGTCACACAGCGTACTGAAGCCCATTCAACCCCTACATTATATGAATGAACCATTCAAATGCAGTGCAGACTCACCATATCTAATAAACGTCCTAAAAGGGTGTTTTTTAAATGAACCTCTGAACTGAATGACAGTGGGTGAGTGATGAACTGATTTATCCACACTCATTCTCCTCTGTGATTGCACTTGATGTAATCCCCCTCTGCGTCAGTCAAGTCCTTGCTAATTTAGCTCAAGATTTAATGAGGAAAAAAAGAGGTGCTTGACCTTCCTTCTCAACAGGCATCTGACGATTATTTTATGGCACTGACCATCATTGAGGACTGTTTTCCAGCTTCCCTTGAAATCTTTGCTCCACAATCAATATCACATTTCATCATTTTTATTCTAGGACTCAGGCAGCAGTAACAATACCATAAAAAAAAAACATTTTAAAGTCTTTGTTGAGCACTAAGTTTGTAAAGAACGGTAAACTTTTTGACAATTTGTGGTTGGGCTAGCAGTCCATTGTCCCAGGACGTACTCTTTTGTGTAGTGGTGGATTGTTCAAGAAAAAATAATTGGCCATGCACAATTGTGGTATTGCTCAGAGGTCATTTCATGGCTTAGGGATGACCAAGCGGTTAAGCGGTCCATCGAGACATCTCAGTGACTGCGACTGCTTTCCAAAAAAGCTCAATAACCCTCATTACATTCAGTCTTGTAATATCACTCATCCCAGGTGCGACAGTAAGTGTCCAAGCTGCTGCTCCCCTGTGCACCAAGAGTGACGTCATTTTGGCGTTTTCTCTCCACTGACACCCTGGTTCCCTTAATCCGACTTCCCGTTCTCCTGAGGTGTGCCGCCTTTACTCTGTCTTGCCGAGCGCAGCACCTTGTAGCAGCCGCGGGCGATTTTATGCATCCACATGATGTTCATGATGTCCAGGCAGATACTGGAGCAGATCCATGCCACACGGCCACCCCAGGGCACCAGGTAGAAGGCCTCAGTGCCGTAGACCGCATACATACGTATGTAGTAGACTGGCATGACGGCGATGCGGACCATGAAAAAGACTACCGCCATGGCGACGCCATTCGCCATGTTGGGCCGGGAGGACTTGGGATAACCTAGTACCTCAAAGAACCAGCTGAAACACAACACATGATTAAATAAACAGTATCTACATGGATAAAGATGTTTGACACTTTACAAAAATAGTTACTGATTTTTTACTTCGAGAGAATCTGATTTTCTATTACAGACAAAAGATTTTGAGAAAATTCTGCAACCTGGCTATGGGTTGGAGTTGTTATATATTTTTTTACATGTAGGCAAGAACCTTTTGCAGGTGATGTTATACGAGTTATAGTAATATTAAGGGCTGGCCGATAATTCAATATGATAATATATTGTGATACAAAATTACGTCATCTAAATTAATAAGAAGCTACACATAATAACTTAAGTTTTTCAGAAAATCTGATGTGAAGTATTATTCTGTTTTTGCATCACATTTACATCACCACTCAGTTCCACACAGTTAACGAATCTCTTTATAATAACAACTGCAAAATAATGTACAAAGGTCCACTTGAAACCCAAATGTTGGTTTAAATAAATTGTGAGTACTGCTTTCCAACAGCAGGGTGCAGGATTTTCCTGTTTAACCATAATAATACCATTAACTTTGAAAAATGATGCTTCATAAGAACATATTATTGAAACAAAGGATTTGGAATCAGATAGTCTGAACACAAAGACAACATGCAAAAAGTAGGGGATAACCTTCATGTAATTAAAATTCATAACAATTAATACAACGTCTGACATATACCGGTAATCTCCGGGTACGTACCGCTGATTCACACATGGTGTAGAAAACTCAGCAAGCAGACGGAAGTTAGCAAAATAAGGCAACATTCCTTGGCCCTGGAAGAACAAGGTAAGAACAGGAAGACAACGAAACATGAAAGGGACAAAAACAAGACAGCCAGGTCATTTGGATCAGCAGGCATGAAACTGACGTACCGCCTCAGAGTAACTCAGGTATGTCTACAGTTTCAAGGCATGTTGAGACTATACATTTCATACTTCAAGACATACTTTTTCTGTGTGTGGAGCTCAAGTCTAAAATTAGATGAAGTCATCACCAAATATAGACCTATTTGGCAGATCTAACAAAAGAGCTTCTCCTTCAGGGCACACAATTAGTCTTTAGCTAAAATTAGACTGGTCTTTAATTTGACTTCCTAATGATTCATTCTTCTCATCTATCGTGAGCACAAACTCATCCTTACTATAAAAAAGGATCATAAAGAACTGGTGGTGTGCAAAATAACAATGTATCTACACCAGTTGTTTACAGTAAAGTTATAATTTCAAAGCTTTTCATTGAAATAAATGTCTCTTAAGTCACTATCTTTATGGATTAAAGTAACACAATGGTGAAAGAAGCTATGGCCCACTAATTAAAGCCCTTCCATTTGACTGGTGTCTGTGGCGAGATTACTGGAAAAAAAAAAATCAAAAGCAGTACTGAGTTGGTGATGCATTTTCTATCATCTATCGCTCCTCAACTCACGTGTGCATTCTGTTTATCGTATTTGCTAACGTTGCAAACAAACGTTACTATGGCCAATGAACAAGGAAAAGAGAGGTGACTACAGGTGATGAAACTTGAAAAACCCCAACAAAACAAACTAACAACTGTCTGATGTCACGCAGGTGACACTTTAGATCTCTGGAAAGTAAGATTCAAAAAGGCACCTGCATTTTTATGCAACATTCATTCTTATTTGGTGCCTCCAAAGAGACCATTCTTTGAAATTGTAACTTTACATTAAAAGGGTTCATTCACTAGGGAGCATGAATCTGTGGACCATATTTTATGGCAATCAATTTATTTCATTATCAGAGATCTTGTTTAAAATATTGACATTTTTTGCTCCAATTTTCAAAAACGGAAATGGTTCATCTTCTTAGGAGTATAAAAAAATTCATGATTCCTCCTCTGGAGACCATGAATAGAAAATGCAATGGAAAATTGAGCGTTAGATTTTTTTTTCCCCTTTCTTTTTGAGATGCCTTCCCATGGAATTAAGTGTACTATACTGAAAAAATTCCAAACAAATCATCCCCTAGGAACCATGATTATTTTTTTATCAAATTTAATGGAAATGTGGAAAATAATAGAGACATAGATTAATGGACCTGCTTCAAGTGAGACAATAAATGGTTTTGCCTCAAATAATGTGACTAATATGGGAGTGAATAAGCAACACCTGGATTATCTATATCTTAAACTTTAAGATTAGGCCTTTGGCGTTTAGGGGTTCTTTAAGACTTAAAGAATCCCTAAACACCAAAGGCCTCATGCAAAAATGCTAACATATAGTGAAGAATTTTTTTAGCTAGAAATCACTAATGCAAACGTACACCAAACTATAGGCCCGCTACTGCCAAGTAACATGTATGTATTTTTATCCAGCGAGCAGAAAAACATAGTGTAAAGACCACACAACACAGCAATTCATCTGAAAGACATGTCAACATTAAAAACAGTATTGAGCAAATATCACACATAATAACACAGCACAGGCTTTGAAACACATACTGTACAACCATACATACTGTACATTCAGCCAGCCACTATTTAAAAAGAAGCAATCAGAAGCCATGCAGAGTAAAGAGCAATATGTTTAACCGCCAAACGTGTGATTGTTTAGAAGATCATGGCCTGAATCCCATGTTGTATGAGGTCATCTTCAGCAGGTTTGTACCTGAGCTCATAGCCAAGTTATCAGACGTCTAAAATGCTATGGTCTGTGGTTTATGCGCACTATTATTGACCTTGTTTCCACTCCAATAGCTCGATTCTTAGCTGCTGCTGAACAGAAGATGATCTTACACCATTGACCCTGGCCTACCTTGCTAAATCAAGTGTTGAACATCAAGCACTCAGATTATAAAATGGTGCTAACATTGTGCCATTAGCCCAATAAAGCTGAAAGAAGTGTTCTGACTGAAATATTGTATTAAATAGACAGAGTGCTATGATTTACATCTTAATTTTAAGTGCAATTGACATTGCTTTAATTTGACTCTTGTGTTCTGAAGTTGAATTTTGTGTTTACAAATTCAGAACATAAGTCAAACTCAAAATTAAGATAAAAATCATGACAATACATTTTAGTAAAAGACCCACAAAGTATGGAAGGTGGAAGCTGCCGAAATAAAAAAAATAAATTACTCGATAAATACATTTATATGCAATTAAATGCACCAAAAATAATATGAAACTATATACAAAAAAATAAATTCATTTAAAATAAATAAAACTAAATAAATAAAAAGGTGGATTAAAGATGAGTATTAATAAATGAATTAGGGAATTAATACAGAGGTGTATCAACAAAAAAAACAATGAAAACAGAAACCAATTTATGTCACATTTTATCAAATAATGAATGCCTACATTTATTTTTAAAATTATTTTTGGTAGATTTAATGGCATGTTAAGGAATCCCTCAAGTCATTTATTTATTACTTTGGCAGCTTCCTTTCTCCATAATGGAGAACTTTAAGTTAAAGGTAATTTGGCTAGCAGTCTGGAATTTACAGCATGTAAAGGAAGACTTACCGTCAGGGCTGAAACAAAAGCTGGTCATTAAAACATACTTACTATGTGACACAAACACATAGGGTACATCTGCTTTGCAGTTTTTGTATCACATGATGTGAAATTCTACCTAGCATGAGCATGCTAGTACCTCTAGGAACTGGTAAGTCCATACTGTGACTGGGCATCATATCTGCTCAGTGCAACACAACAGCAATAGTAGCAGACAAGACAGGAATAGGAATGTCCCCATCTAGATCGAGACCTGCTCTGGGTTTCTAAATGACACACAACCCTTTTGGTAGTTTTTGCATGAACGGGGGATGACACAACCCGACTTGATGTTGGTAGTTTTTGCATGTAGGGTTTGAAGAGGGGCTATTTATGTTAAAGTCAGCGGAGGACAAAGAGACAGACACACAGATATATTAGAAGAAAATTAAATAAAGAAGATGCCACCACAATTGGAAGCAAATAAGAAGCAACACTTACAACACTGAGAAGAAAGCATGCATCTAATATTTACACAGCAGTTATTATATTATCATTTTGATTCAGCTATAGAAGAATGTTAAAACACACACAAAATACAGATTATGCTGCTAGTAAAAAAAGCATACATTACTTGAACACTGTTTTGACCAAGCCATTAGTGACTATGATTAATCACTAATCAAAACATAGCAATAAGCTCATGACATCAAGCTGATTTTTGTTTTTTAAGTATCCCAACTTAGTAAATTCAATTAGGCCTTAATGTGGCTGTGTGCCTTCAGGTTTAATATTCATATTCAGTAGGTATCACTTATTTTGTTTTTGACATGAAAACTCTCACATAAACACACCGAACACATGAACTAATAAGACTTTGACAACATATGACACATTAGACTGGATACAAAACTAAATAAAATGAAAATGACATCAAGGGTTAACCACTTTTATCTTTGTTTTTACCGCAGTATCGCTACAGTAATGTGTTTCCTAACACAGGTAACTAACGCGGAGCATTCATTCTGTTATCCCACATGAATTTCAGATCTATTCCAAGTTAACAGTCATGAGTGTCCAGTAACAGTATGGCCTACTTCGTCTCATTTACCTAATTGTTTTAGATACAGGGCCTTGCTCTGTTGCTCCAAATAAACGGCTGGATTTACAGGCAATTAGAAATCATATTCCAACAATGTGACACTGTTTTAATCTTATTGTTGTTAAGACACAGAGATGTGGAGAAGGAATATTCCTCATTAACAAAGCAATGAAGACAGATAATGTTCATTTTAATAATGTGTCACATTAAAGAAGACAAACAAATCTGAAAATCCAGCCAGTGAGTGGAACGTAACTAGGGGTAAATCTGGACTGCAGGGTTTACATGTGGTTGGAACCAAATAGAGCTTTCCTGCTGTTTACCCAGTTCATGATCATTTGCCAATGGTAACACGAAAAACAGATTAAGTCCAAGAATAGTTAACGTATGGGGACTCAGGCAGAGCAATGCACACTGTATGTCCTTTTGCATTTCACTCTATAGAGAAAATACACAGCATGTATTGCATGGGAACAAAATAGATTCCCTGTAGGTGTACTTAACTAAAATAAAAATGGGTATAAAAGAAACTTATTAGTTCAGGAGTACACCTGACAGAATGCATTCAACATGGTATTAAAAAGGGCCTGGCTATTTGATGATGCACTATCATCTTGGGGTCATGTTGATGATATTATTTGAGCGGCTTTGTCAGTTTTCCCTTTTCAGGGAATCTCAGGAGGAGTGTAAGGAAGAGAAAGAAGAGGCAGAACTAGGCTCTGGCACAAAAACAGACAGGCGGAAGGTAATGTAGATAGGCAGGGAAGTAATTAAGAATGTTAAATACTGTTTGTTGGCATGCACAGTAACAAGAAAAGAACCCTGCCTGCGTAGAATGTTTCACAACTGCCAGCATGCACACAGTGTTACAGTTTAGCATTCAGCTGCGCTAAGCTCAGAAACGTTCAGCTTACGTCATATTCACACAACATTAAAGGGGGTCAGTAAAACAAACAGAAAGCACAGAAATTTTAAGGGCAAGGTGAGGAGGGGGGGTCATCAGCCAGTACCATCATTGAGCATTCCATGCAAAAAATACCATAGTCATTCATTTCCATAATAATTATCAACAGATCCTAGCGACCTAGAGGGTTTCAGATTGAACCAAGAGTGAACAGCACTGCCCATAAATGCTGAGTACACTAAACTGTCTCCATGTCTTGGTAAGAGCCAACTGTAAACTACCAGCACAGGAATAACCAGCGAGTCGCTAATTAGTACTTCAGATTAGCTGTGAAATTATTATCAGGCTAATACCCAGAGTTGATTCTCATTTCAGAAATGATACACGATGACACTAACAAATCCTTCACATCAAAAAGCTGATTTGTTGTACTGAGAGAGGCAAACATCACATCCTTTTGATAAGAGGGCTTTTATGGTGTTTTCACTTGTACGAGCTTCATCATGGACCAAAATGTCAATATAATTTGTGTGTTTATTTGCATAACTTGCACTGGTGGAAGTACCAGTGTTTCTTTCTGCCATTTCTTTCCACACAGTCATGGCTGAAATAGCCATGACTGCTGCTTTTTAGTTGCTGTGGAAATACACAGCCAACAACAAACTAAACGCTGTCATGTCTGGGTTCATAAAATCATTTGGAGGTGCAAACAGCTTGGTGAATTTCACCGCCTTCTTCAGGAAGTGCTATATTATTGCAATAAATGGATCAAAAGTATGCAGAAATAACTCCATCATGATGCCGACTTGTAAAAGTCTGAAGTCATTCTTTGTCAGGTCTGTCCACAAGACAACAAGCAAAATGTTTAAAAAGCCTGTTTTCTGAATGAGGCTTCCTCAACACTGATGGGCTTTCATAACACAGCATCATGTGTCTCACTTGAGCTGAAAAATTTCAAGCCAACATATTTGCACCATAACAAAAAAATACTTCACATTTAGTGTGATATACACTATGACTGTTTCTAAAAATAAGTGAAATGTCAAACCAATGTGAAACGTACAATTATCAATGTGTTTCTGCAGTTCTCTCATCATTCCAGCAGTAATTTCCAGGGCAGCTAAGAAATACAACCAATATACTTAAAGTACCTGCACATCTAAAGAACACCAGACAATTTCTCCTGCTGGAACACACCATGTTTAATGGGAAAAGATACAGCAACTGATACTGTAACTCACCAACTCGTGCATTACTTTCTGTAGCACTTTTTCATTTCCACTGAAAGCGACCATGAAGCCAGAAAGGTGGACTTTACATATCTAAAAGGCTTCCTTCTTTGCTGTGTTTGTACAATTTGGGGTCTGTCACTTGTCGAACATGCTGACCTTGTACTTCTGCATATTTAACTAACCTATATAGGCCGTATGGCTGCATGGGGACAGTCATGGACACACACTGAATGGTGGCTAAATGAGGTAAAAGGCCCAGCTTGACAGGACACAGCTGTTCACCCTTGGTTGTCTCTTTCCCATCTTGCCTGCACGTTCTGCTATTGGACAATAGGGCACTCACCAGTACATAGTAGTAAGCATACAATGCTGCCAGATGGTGAACTACAAAAAACTTGTCGCCTATCGCCTTCCAATAGTAAAATATTAGCAGCAGATCTGGGGAAGAGAAATAAAGAGACAGAGAGATAACATGTCATTGGTGCAATCAAGACATTTAAAGTCGATATAATTGATACAGTCCACAGTGTAAACTTTAAGTGCTTTACTTAAAAGTTAAATATTTTATTTCTGACCAGCAGCAGGTCCCAAACTCAAGTGAGTAATCCAAGCATTACATTTATCACGTTGTTACCAATTACGTGCATGTTCTTTTGGTCTCATTTTCACAAACATTACTTGGGTAAACTGCATGCTTCTCTTACCGGATATGAGGTAGCCTGTTGTGATGGCAACATTAGTTTTCACCAGTGTAGGATCTCCCCTATGGAAAGAACACATTTGGTTTGACTTGGTTTGTGTGATTAAATGTTAAAGTCCCTGAGGTGATAAAAATGTCTGACTATGGTGACTCCTGGTGGTAGTATCAAAAAAACAAGTACACTGTATCTGAAAATCTGAACCACTTCTAAACTTGCAGATGTCCCATTCTCTTCAAGCTGAAGTTATCATCACTACCCCTTTTTTAGTGTTACTATACCAGTCATGCCTCCAATGCTAGAATAATGCATATGCAGTTTACATTAATAAGAATGGAAGTTTTTTACACAAGCAGGTTTTTCTTTTCCAGACTTTTTCGGCTCTAGCTAGCTAACAGGTTAGCACCGACTACTTGAGTTGTCTCCTGCTGACTTGTTAGCTGTTTCCAGTTAGCTTATTTATAATAAGAACCATGTAAAAATAACGTAAACAGACCTTAAGCATACACTTGATGTCCTCATGCATAATTTAATGCAGAGATGAAAGCTAAGGCTGCACAATATCCTCACAAGTTGATGATCCACTTAGAAGACATGTATAATATAAATCACCACTGTTCTTGTAAAGCGGGAGAGCTTATCTGCGTCAATGTTATAGGACAGTATTCTAAGTAGAACAATTTAAATGCAATTACAATGTTTTTGAAACATAACCAAATGTTGGCTTTCAGCATATTTTTAAACAATGTGTTTCACTCATGGGAACTAACACAAGTTTTAAAGAACGCAACAATGTCTTAGGTAATGGGTTTGGCCGGGTGCGTTGGAGCGCTAATGATATCCTTAACTCTAATATAGTAAATTTTTGGCTCCCACAGTGGATGTGACAGTTCTAAATAGGGCTTTTTCAAACATTACCTCTACAGCCACATAATAATGAGGTTAGCTATATGTTAATATTTTTTCTTGGCCTTGGAAGTTATGCAAGGTTGCTTCAGTAGGTGGTCAGCTAATTAGCCAGATTTGCTAATGTTTTAAAGCGCACTTTAAAGCAGGCAAACTCACTTTTTAAACCATTCCTGACACTGTTGCTCTTGAGTTTTTGGCGAGACGTGTGTAAAGTGCTGTGGACGTCAAGTATAATGTATTTATATTTACTTTTGCACATATTAGATATTTAGCTAACAGCCTTATAGCATTACTAAAATGGGTTAGCTAGGGCTTCTGCAAACATCAGTGGGTGTTAGCTTAAACTTTTGACACAGTTTGGCTAAAGTGTCAAAAAACGTTATCCGTGTTGCAAGATCTCTCTTTAAACATTATTCTTCTTAAATGTATCTTCATGTGATATGCTTCTTCAGTATATATTGAGAACAAATACAGCTGGGACCCCTACAGAGAATTGGAGATTAATTTTTAATATCCAGAATTTTACATTAATCTGCATTCATTTTAGCAAACTGACCTAACATGGTCCAGCTATTTACTAGGTTTCTACCTATTCTTGTTGTTGGAAGGGGTAATAGTCTAAAGTTTGAAATGGACTGGACAATCCGACCAACTGTGAAAAAAGCTGACACACTTTATGAAATTTCCAAAAAGTAAGCAATTTAAAGGTTGAACACATGCAATAGACAGCCATATTCTCACCAGACTGGGTCTTCATTGACTGCATCATCAAAGAACAAGATGTAGAGACAGAAGAGTCCCACCAACAGTGCGTGAAATGTTGAAACCGTCCTGAAATGAGAACACACAGCCGTGATGATCTACTGACTGACAAGCGCAACACTGACACATGTCTGAGGTATTGTGTTCGATAAGCTTGCCAAAGGAATAGTGAGTATTTATCTTTATTCAGTAAAGTGCCTTGGAACTGCTCCGTGGCTTAGAGTGCTACATTTTTAGTGCTCACGGTGAATCAACTGATTGCCTGTCAGGGCTGCACACAGATTCAGACCAATTAGACTAAGAGATTAAACACTGCTGAAGGGTCAGGCAGAGCAGCACACAGTCCCAGTCAGTCATGGAGGCAGTGAGACAGTCTGACACTTCTCAGCATCAGTCAGTTAAGACACAATGACAGCTGCACTGACTGGAATCTGTAGAGTCATGGACTTCAACAGGGATCCTCCATAGCCTGGATGGATCCCCACTAATCAATAATTTCCATGTGCTCATAAACCATGTGACTATTTCAATTGTACAAGTGCTCTTGTGAGTAATAAACTGAGTATGAGTGAAAATTAAAATGACGGATTCATGCAAGGTGGACCAGGCCAGATCCTTTCAAACACTCTTCCCCTGCCAGACATCCAGTGGCCTTCAATCTATACTACAGCTCCTCATAATGCTGAAAGATCACAGCAGCCTTTCTGTCTCACTCAAGACACAAACACCCTCCATCTTTACACTCCTATCTAGTTGTTCTAGCCAGTATCTGCAATGTTCCTGTAACAAGTTAGCAGATAAAACAACATGACAACAGACGACACTTGGTTGTTGTTTGATCAAATTGTCTGTTGATGAGTATGAACACTGTGTCCCTGAAGCATCTCTTCTTGTCTATTCATTCTGACTGATGACTGTGAAGTTAAAATAGTATATTATTGCTTCAGTAAAATACAAAGCCCGATAGGAATGAAGGCAACAGACATGAAAACAGGGTTGAATAACTTTTCTTTTTTGAAACTGGCAGAGAAACAAGGGATAAGGGATTACAAAGGATAACAGTTTTCTATTATTTTGAGGAATCTGTAAAAATTAAGCATGAGTAGATAATTGTTAAATGTTAAAAGTATGAGGTTACATTGACAAAAAAATACAGCCAAAGTAAGCATAAAAAAACACTCATGGCACTGTTCCTTTGAGTTTCCAGCATGCTGCTGGTACCTTGAAACAGTGACATGTGGAGCAACATCACACAATACACAATGCATCCCACTAGTGAGTCAGATACTAGTGTCACAGGAAATACGTGGGCTGACTAAAACAAACTCTTTCTGGCCAACATCTGAACTTAGTGTTACCCTTTCCTTTTTAAATGGCACGTAATTACTCAGACTCATCATGATCATAAGTATGTTGGCTCACCTTGAGTTCCATTCCACCTTCTGCTTGTCACTGAGGTTGAGGAAGCCGGGGCTGATGCGTATGGACATCCACGGGCTTACTTTGTGGAAGAGCCACTGGAAGGTGAAGAAACTGGTCACCGAGATGGTGAGAATAAGCTGGCTGAATGGGTCCATGGCCACCCAACCCCACTGTGGGAAAATGAAAGAAAGAAGGTATAGGTTGGAAAGAAGAGGGTTGTTTCATTACAACATTCTGAAAGTGCATCTGAAAAAAACCCCGTCAGTAGGGGCCCAGTCAATTTTAAACTCAACTCGAGCAGGAGGGCTGCTAATGTATTACTTCTTGGGTTTATGTTACAGAGGAAGTGTGGCTCATCAGACAGAAGACAAAAGTATCAAGACACACTGTCTGTGTGCTGAAACCAGTCTTTGTGGTCTCTGTACACACAGCTTCTTAAACCACACACACACCTTCTTTCCCAGGAAGCTCAACAAAAATGAACATGTTCAGTTACTGTACCATCCAGTAAACTGACACATAAGAATGTGCTTTTTACTCACTCTGGACCTCGCTTGGTTTGCTTAAAAAACGTCAGTGAGCTATAACGACAACAAGTTGTCAGTGTCCTACTTTACATCTTCCACATGACAATGTAATAACCCTTTCAGAGCTGCTCATAAAAAGCTTCCTGGATGTGCACACACCTGGCACAAAGACTGTTTACTACTATATATTTCTCTCTCACCACCAGCTACAGAACAAAGGACACAGGGACAATTAATACCATGTGCCAGAGACACATGCTGGCATCCAAAAGCATGTCAGTTTGATCAACAACACAATACCAAATCATGTACAGACTCAGTTGACAGAGTAATACTTGGATCATCAGCCTGATCTCTGCGTGCTTTGACCAAACCTTTGACCCTTGCTCCTGAGCCAAGCACATAGCTGTTGTCTCCGTTGATAGTTGACATGTAAACCAAAATGCAGTTAAGTGAGTTCAGTGAACGCTACCTATCCAGTGTATCTTGAAGTCAGTTTAGGACAGAATATTGAGGGGAACAAGTAGCTTTCTTTCAGTTTTTGGAGGGTAAGATGACGGGTCATTCAATTTTTTTTATATATTGTAGGGGACCTGATTCTACCGTCCAACTTAGCAATTACAAGTTTGTATTATATACACCATCAATCAGAGCATTACTAATCTCAGAACCCATCACCTGATGATGATTTAGCCTATGGGGGCAAAGGCCAATATTTTGGGGGTATAGGTGCAACCAGTGACTATCCAGGCCAAGACTTTCTCTTAGGGTTAAGAGATGACATATATGAATGGATTGTGTTAGAAAAATAGCTTGATGAAACCTTGAAAATTGAATAATCTGACATCAACCGAAAATCCTCACCTATTTCTCTGCGCAGATCGTTTGATGGGGAATGATGAGCAGGAGGCGTCCAAGTTCTCAGTTTAACATAATTTTATTACAATACGTCAAGAAATGTTAAATTACAGAGCTCTGGGTCCACTTTCTACATGTCCCTGATACACACAGACTGGTTACAGTTTGTGAAGTCTGAACCCCTCCATCCTTTCCCTCGAACCCGTTATTTATCCTAACAATTGTTTACTAAGCATTTCTTCCAGGAAGTTCCGCCTTCTTGATCCACCGATTCGTCAGTTTTAATCAATACAGGGACACATCATGTCACCGGCCAACAATCTTCTCTGCCAGGCACGTCAAGTCCTGACCTGGCCTGTTCTCCAAAACATTCAACAAAACCTTCTGCCTTGTTATGTTTTACAGATATAATTTGGAGACAAAGACTATAGAATCTTAATCAGCTTAAGCAAATGGAATATATGTATTTAAAGTAATCATAGTTTTTAAAACAATATTAGCACACACACATAATCATTGTATCAAAATCATATTTCATGATTAATATATAAATGCATAAAGAGAGAGATAGTACAACCAAGGTTTAGTGGACAAGGCATGCATAGTGACCTTTGATAGTGACCTGCGTCACGCACAGAGACAGACAACAGAGACAGACAACAGAGACACAGAATAACAAATTAATTTAACAATTGTTTCTATTCATATCAATGTAAAAACTATAAAAAGCTAAACTGTCGTCAGACAATAGCTGATGGGTTCTGAGATTGCATTTTGGCCAATTCCAAAAACTTTTTTGCTCTCCTCACAAATTTTTACCTGTATGCAACCAAGGGCCTATCAAAAGTGACTGAAACCAGAACACTTCCAATAAGTCTTGTCCTGTTGCCTCCCGATTCTGCATTCATAAGCAGATGTTCATAGGGACTACACTAAAGGTGCTCCAGACTAGAAAGGACTGACACATAGAGACAGACAACCATGCATGCTCTCATTCACACCTACGGGCAATTCAGAGTCACCAATTAAACCTAAGCTGCATGTTTTTTGGACTCCACACAGAAGTCATTCAGTTAACTGAACGTACTAGTACAGTGAACTGGAGCCCTGTGAGAGTCGCCTGTTTTGATAATAGGTGCTTTTTTAATTTGAAAGGACAAAAAGAGACAATCAAGTGAGATTATACTGTAAAGATAATGTCAAGTGTTTATTTATGTCATGTTTTAGCAACCCCCGAGGAGGCATAAGCTTAGTTTAGTAGTGACAGTAATCTTGCATATTTAAGTGTGTTTTGTGTTAAAATAAGTTAAGTAATAAATAGTTTAGTTAGTTAGTTTAGTTATTCATGCTAGCAAGGTTTGATACAGTAAACTAGTTTCGCACCAATAAATGCTTTTTTATTTCTGTGTGTTTTATAATTGTTATTTCAACTTTCAATTTGCAAACTGTAGCTTTATCCAGCTTAATTCTCAGCTCATTGGCTTATTAACGTACGGCCATTTTCAGGTTACATAGCAGGCAGAACTGAATGGTCGGCCGTGTTTCAGTTCAGTGAGTACTGATACTCAATCATAGCTCAGGTTAAGTACTGAATGATTAAAAGAACAAATCTTTTTGTATTTATCTTTTTAAAAGACCGGATTCTAGTGATTTGGTACATTGAAAAAGACCTGCTGTTCCCACCACTAGTGGCCCTCTTACTTTCTTTGCGCAAATTGACGTACATTCATGAATCGATATATCTACGTCAGGGATGGGCAACTTAAATGCTGGAGGGGGCCACAATTTTTCATCGACAATATGACCATGCACTTAACCAGATAAGAAACTGCAATTTTAAATATGTTTCAGTGCAGTAACTTAACATATTTCATGCTCAAATGCATGTTTAACAGCATAAATAGGAATACAAAAGGTTTGAAGCAAATAAAAAATAACCACTTACGGTGATTTCTTTTTTTTTTCAGTGCAAGAACAGCAGACCAACATTAATTGCAAGAAGTAATTTTGTGAATTTTTACACTGCACTTTCAAGATTTCATGGTCAAATGCATGTAGTTGTACTGAGGGCCACTTCAAGTGAGGGTGCGGGCCATATGCGGCCCCAGGGCCTCCAGTTGCCCATCCCCGATCTACGTAGTCGATTACGTCGATGCGATGCCCCACCCCTAACAAGAATACATATCACAATATAGCTTTCTGCTAATTCAATAAATAGTCTCTATGAAAAAAACACATGGTTAAGCCTGGCGTGTCAAATTATCATACATCAATATAACATGACAATATTTTTGGAATGCCCGCTTTGTACGACTTTTGATATGACATTGAATATGGCATAGCTCTGCTCCAGGCTAGAGGCGACTGGTCTCATAGCTCTGCTGTAAGAGCATCCTAAATGGACACGGTTCAGCCATGTGTTAGAAAACGAGAGTGCAACGCAGGAACACAGTAAAAAGGGTGCACACCACAGGATGGTTCTGTGAAATCCATTTCATATTGATACATTAATATAATTCAAAATTCTAAGCCTTGAAGTAACACAATGTGTAGTAGAGCTCTGTACCAACGCTTAAAACCCATTTTGTCATATCTTTATTTGGATGAAAAATGAGTGTTCTCTATAAAACAACAACGATCCAAAACGATCAGCTCTGCATGCACGCTGGCTAAATGTATGTCAGTGACAGAGGTCCACTGCAGCCAACGAACTGTTTATGAGTGCTGCCTCGAGCTATTTGCATATGGACTGATTTGACCGTGCCAGCTCTTGGTGAGAGGACAAATCAGTTAACTTTAAAGGCATATGTTTACATCTCCGAAGCAATAAAAACACAGTATCTCCAAGCACAGGCAAACTAAAAAACACACATATCCCACTCCCTGGAGCTCTGGCCTTGGTGATTGTATACCTGCCTTTGATTGTGCACTACACCACAGAAATGTTCGAGGACGAACAGTGCGCACCACAATGAAACACTTTAACCAAGAAAAGTCAGCAGGGAACTGGGAGGCCAATTCCACAGAGACCTCTCCTTTTGCTTTCCTGTAATGCATTAGTGGGCAGTGAGTACAATAATGCATGCTGCAAGGCAGAAATACTTTTTGCTATTAGAGGGATACTTCAAGAGTCCATACTTGGATTTTAACTGAGGAGACATAAGACTTCCTTCAGCCATTCTTACAAAACTTGTTTACTTCTCGTTAAAAAGCTATTTGATAAAAAATCTGCCAATGGCGTGATTAGGGAAGCACACTTTGACGTTTGACCTAGATAAGCCTTTGTTTGTTTGCTTGCGAGTTTGTTAAATCATGGTGGTGCATTGGCATGAAGGCCTTAACCTCATTTTTACCAATTAGATTGTTCTAGCATGGCACGTGGGATTGTGCCACTTTCTGTTACTCTGATGTTAAATTGACTCCATCTGCATGTGAGAAAAAAACTACATAGACACTTCTCTCCTGTTAGTTTTGAAATTCCCATCACAGAGAGTTTATTTTACGCACACACATGTTTGCGTCCTGCCAGTTCCCATGCAGGACCCTGTTGCCAAGGGCAAACGGTTACAGAGGTCGACTTAACAGTAACAGCTGAAGCACCGTGGTGAACCAAGCACTGCTAGTTTAAATAGCCTCTCTAACATGACAAAAACCTGCTTTTTAACAAATACTGCTGTCATGTGTGTTTCTTTAGCAAATATGTATACATTTCACACCCACACAGAAAAAACAGTGAATTTGTTAAGAGTGTAATTACCTGCTTACTTCCTGGCCAATTGTTTCAGCTGTGATGGGGCTGTTTACTGCATTTAATTCAAGATAGAGGAGAGGTGATAAACAAAAGGGGGCTGAACCTATAAACTCCAATCCAGACTCATGAAAGACATCACAACAGCCAATTATTTAGTGGGGAAAAAACAAGCAGATGTCCATATGTCAGACTGGAAATGCTATAAAAATTTGGAAGAATGACTTTAGAGGTATTACCTACCAAATAAGGAGTGTTCCTTAGACCCCTACTGATTTATTACTGTCTCAACCATTAAGATAGAGACTGATATGTTTGGGCCCGCCTTAAAAACAGGCCTGGATATTCTTGGAAGTGATGTTTATTCCAATGTGCAGGACTGAAACAGGTTTTCTTGGAAGATTGTTTTCGCCAGCTCCATGTGTAACTATAACGACTGGTAAGGTTAAAATGCGCTTGCGTAACACGGGTGGACCGTTTTTAAAGAGGAAACGATAGTCCCACGGCCACGAAAATAACTTAGCTATGTGCATCACCTGGATCGCTTTTTTAGATTTGCTGGGCACAATCGATAGCCCCGAGTCGAACATGTTATGAACCAAATATCATGGAGGCACTCTCCCAAGCAAAAATCACACACAAGGCCAATTCACGCCGCATTGCCTGGCCAGCTGCTGTTGCTGTAAAAATGTGTTGAGGGAAAATAACACTGGCCTGGTCGTGTGTCTGTGTACCAGTCATGGGTATGAAAAAGAGTGAAAATAAAAAAGCTCCCGGATGGACCTACCTTATGACTTTCATGAAGATGATTTCCGCCTCACTCTCTCAGCTGGTTATGGTTTTTCCAGGGTCGTTCGAGAAGCCGTGTATGTTGAGTCAAAGCCACAGCCATGTCGAGTCATTTTTTGATAAACAAGACAAGCCCGCCTCTTGCTCCGCGCACACGCTAACAACTTGTGGGGGATGCGGCGGAGCTGGAGCCCAGCGTCGGTGTCAGTTTTGCGGTGTTTACCGAGAATCCCATCCGACACGAAACGTGCATAATTGCAGAGGTGCAGATCATGCAGCTCGACGCTCGATTATAGAAACGACGGGGGTTGTTGGGTGTGTGGGATAACTCTCTCTCTCTCTCTCTCTCTCTCTCTCTCTCTCTCTCTCTCTCCTATAGCGCTCAACTTACAGCGGAATTCTTAAAGATACACACACACTACCACAGTGGTCTGCCCAAGAACACTCACTGTGTCTATTTATAGCTGAGGCTTGTTGAACTGATCCAGGGTAAATCAGACAAGATAGCCAGTAAAGCAAACAGCAGCCTGGCCCATTGCACTGGTCTCAGTGCCAATGAATCCTCCAATGAAGGCCTTCAAATCCAGCCCATCACTGACACCACTAAAGAAATTAAATATTTTTTGCAAATATCTGTTATTGCTGTGTGCAAGAATTGCATCAGAGCTACTATGCTCTGTCATTGGGTTATAATTCAATGAGGGGCTACATTCATATACAGTGCAAAGGGGAATATTAGAAAACACGCAACAGCAGTTTTAAGCCCCAGTGTCATATTAGGCTACTGGTGTTATGGTCCCCCGTCCCTCCTCGGATGTCAGCCACAGTGCAGAGCCCACTCATACACACTGCCAGAGGGCAAATGAGGGATTAAATGACCAGTGGCTGCAATTTAAAATGACATCTCCTATAAATTGAATGAGCAAGGCAAGAGTAATTACAGCACCGAGATGTGCCTAACTCACAAACAACACAATGCTCACAGATGAAAACTGATCCCGCGAAAATTTTCCCATTTGTAATTCAGAATTCTTTAATCATAAAAGTATTTTTTTTACTGTAAAAGATCCTAATCAACCCTAATCCTCAACATCCTTGCCGCAGTACAACATTAACTGGTTTCTGAGAAACCATGACAGTTTTCTGTCAAAACAAGTTTAACAGAGTCAACAAGCAGGTTTGCCAGGAAGGAAGGTTTGCCAGATCCTGCAGCAACTGACTCCACACTATTTGTAAACCTTTGCTAAGGTCACCAGAGACCTTATCTGACGATAGGGTCACACCACCTTGATGTCAAATCGGGCCATGGGTGTCAATGTTCCATCCTTGCTCAGACCACACCAAACTTGGCCTTAATATTGATCTCAATTACACGTGACTGCATTTTACACAATTGAACAACATAACAAACACCTGGCAAAGTGCCAAGTTTATGGTATTTTATCATGATGACACATACATTCACGAGGCAAAAACAATACTAGCTACAGCCTGATGCAACTGATTATCTCCAATGCATTCCAATATCACGTTGGGTTGCTGAGAACAAATTTCTGAAGCTAAGTTAAGTTTGGCAAGAACTTTCAGAACACTAGGAATCATTTACTTTTCATTTACTTACAACTACTTTTAACCCGATTGCAGGTTGAAGGTTATGGCATGGCAACAACTCAAATAGAAGAACCAATAACAGTTGAAGATGATGTCCTGGTCTTTGAAGAAATGACCATGTCACAGTTCAGAATGCCCAAGACCGGTGGGTCGTATGGTGCTGTCTCTTGATCAAAGGGACCTTTCACATCCTTTATGTTCCCCAGACATCCTGATCAACTCGTGGTTGATTTCAGTGGAGCCATACATACCAACAGGCAAAACATAGTATTTAGATCCAAGTGACTGGGGCAAAGCATCATCAGCCATTGACCAGTGGCTTCAAAATAAAAAGTAAAGATCCTCACATTTTTGTTGACTTGGCATTCCTCAACATATAATTTCATTTTAGTTTTTCAGTCATGTGATGGTAAACAAATACAAAACTAAAGTAATGTTTGAGGTGAAGTAGAAAATTGAATGAATGACACATCAAAAGTCAACTGTTGCTCAAATGATGGCAGGGGTGTCTACCCTATAACACATAAAAAAAGTTGCATTTATTTCAACTTTAGTTAGATGGAAAAAAATAATCTCATGCAGGTTAGCATGTAGGAAGAAATGTGTTCAAATCGAAAGAGGTGAGATCAAACAATGATTGATTTCTGATGGAATGCCCCATGACTCAGCACAAGAGGCTTTTTGAGTCACTTGAAAAACTTAAATCATCCCACATCATAATTGTAAACACAGTAGTTTAACTCAAGCCTGCTGTGAAGGCCATTGAGGAACCCACAGGGAACCTCAACAACCCAAGTGAGGGGAGACGGCTATATTTTTTCCCCCGGATCATATTCCAGACTGTGCTTCAAGACTACCTGCATAGTCTGGTAGCTCTGTAATCTTGTTCAATTTTGCTGAATTTTATGTATTTTTATCGGGTTTTTGTCGTATTTTTGATGGATACTTCTGTGGAGAGAAGACTTTATTCAAGAGAAGAGCAAACGGAGTAAACGAAGGAACGAAGTCTGGAGGACACCATCACCCTATTCCAGCTGAGTTAAAGAGGCGTTTTTGTGGTTGTCGTGCTGGTGCAAAAGTGAAGGCATGGAAATGGAGATATAAGCCATTTCTGCCATCAGGCATCATGGGAAACGTCAATTCTCTGACAAGAGTGATTAACTGGAGATATTGATGAAGACTCAAAGTACACCGTGAGTGTAGTTTCTTGTGTTTTACTCATAGACTGTAGGTTTTACTACCTGGCTTCATTCTCATACGATCGGACAGAGATGCTAAAGCTAGTGGCAAGAAAAAAGAGGCCTTATTTGTGAACCAGAGATGTTGCAGTCCTGCACATGTTACTGTCAAGGAGAAGATGTGCTGTCTAGACTTTGAATTATTGGCAGTTAGTATAAGACCATATTATGTACAAAGAGAGTTCAATCATATAATAACAAATCTTGTGTACATTCCACCCAAGGCAACTTGGACAGAAGTTCCATGTGAAGTTCTACATGACCTCGTTGCTAGGATACAGACTAAACATCCTGAATAAATTTGGAGTATTCCTTGGGAAGAAATACACAGAGACCTTTCCTCAACAATGAAACAAAAACATAAATAAAATAAAATAAAATAAAATAAAATAAAATAAAATAAAATAAAATAAAAACAAAAACATATATAGCTCTCCATTGGATAAGGAAAAGCAACAACAACAAAAAGTTTATTAAAATTAATGTTTTCCTTGGGACGATAAACACAAGAGAGACCTTCTTCCAAGGCTTACAAATGTCTTGACAGTGAAAAGGACATACATTTAAAAAACGAGAAATGAAGCGAAACCATTAAAATAAAAGTAAATAAAATTAAAACATATGTTATGACACCTCTCTCCAGTGGACAAGGAAAAGCTAAAAAAAAAAATAGAATTGGATTTTTCCTTGGGAAGATAAGCACAAGAGAGACTTTCTTTAAAGGCTTACAAGTGTCTTGACAGTGAAAAGGACATACATTCAAAAACAACAATGAAACAAAACAATTACAATTAAATAAAAAAAATAATAGTTCAATTAAATTAAATTAAAACATATATTATGACACCTCTCTCCAGTGGACAAGGAAAAGCTCCAAAAAAGTTTAGTACAATTTAAGTTTTCCTTGGGAAGATAAACACAAGAGAAAAACAGTGAAAATAACATACATTTCAACGACAACAACAATGAAAAACACACACACACACACATATATATATATATATATATATATATATATATATTTATTTTAAAAATGTATTTATTTTATTATTATTTATTATTTATATTAGGGTACACGTATTCAACATCAATTAGCTGCTTATTAGCATGCAAATTAGTAACATATTGGCTCTTAATTAGTCATCGTTAAGTACTTATTAATGCCTTATTCTGCATGGCCTTATTATACAATCAGTAAGCCATTAACTAAGAGTTTTCCGTCAATAACCTCTGAATTATTGCTTATTAGTAGTAAGTAGGGAAGTTGTTGTATATGAGTTAAGATCTTAATATGCTTTACTTTGTATGGACTTTATAAGGTAGTAGTACCACAAGAAAAGTTATTCTCCCTTAATAACACTTAATGAATATGGTCTGTTCTTACATAAGAAAACACAAAACCACAAGTGTTAATAGAGTCCAAATGACTCTATGTTAAGTCTTTGTTACTTAGAATATGTTCCCCATACTAAAGTGACATCTTGATCATTACTAATTCACTAACAGTTGGACACTTATTAGCCAACACATGTTCCCTTATCTAAAGTTGCCTCCTTTTCACACTTAGTTAATATGTTATAGCACATAACTACTGCAATGAACAAGTGATGGGACCTTTGAATAAATGGGCAGTGTGAACAAATGCCTCGAAGAATTGATGCTGGTTTTAAGGCAAAGGTTGGTCAAGGTTGGTTTTTGACAAAACTCCCCCAAATCCTTTAAGTCTAGAGTTAAAATTGGAGTATTCCTTGGGAAGAAATACACAGGAGAGACCTTCTTCCAAGGCTTGCAAATGTCTTTACAGTTACAATATCAGAAACGATAACAGCACAACTTAATAAAATACATATTATGGCACCTCTCTCCAGTGAACAAGGAAAAGCTCCAAAATGTGAGTTAAAGTTGGGAAGAAAAACACAAATAAGACCTTCTTTCAAGGCATGCAGGTATTGACAGTAACAATGGCACAAATAATCATAACCTTCTTAACAATATCACAAAAACAAACTTCCTAACAGCGACTGTCACTTTAGCAATAAACAAAATCCCCAAGTCCATGAATGAGGAATCTAAACAGCACAAGGTGGTCTCTACAGCTTATGGTGAGCAAATAAATAAAGATCCCTCACTATGTTAAACTCTTGTGCAAATTTCACATAGTGGGCTTCAGGAGAGGACATACACTATCACCGAACAAATTCAGAGACAGCAACCTCACACTGCAATACAGTGGCCAAAATTTGACATAACTTAGACTGAGCATGTCGATCTCTACCTTTTTCAACGTTATATTCAAGACACTGCACAGGGTACTGGCAGCATGCAGAAAAAAGGCTTCCACTCTCCAGTGTGTCTCATTGATCCACAGGTAAAGCAAAGTTAGAAAAAAAACTTAGATAACATGTAAAAACTCTGAGTAGTATTTCCACAGTGTGTCTGCCAAGTGGTGTGTCCAGTCTGTGGAGAGCACACATTCTAAATAGAGTGTCTGTGTGTTCTGTGTTCTAATTTATGTCCATGCATTAGAACACAGAACACATGGAACCTTGAAACACAAATGCACACACATTGTCATTTGAAATCATAACATCACAGAGAAATGTGTTTTCAAAGATTCATGTTATATGTCAAGGAGGATTTTCACTGTAAAAATATTCTCTTGCAATCTGCATTGCATTCTTCCAATACTTACTTCAATACATCCACCTGGGATATCAAGTTCAACCCATTAGGCAGCCTAACTGACACAGTACCTGAAATAAGCTGTGGCTTCATATCATCACAGTATTTAAAATCCCATCCAACAAATATAAAGCTGACAAATGCTTCTTACAGTATATACAGGTGAAACTGATTAAAATAATTATGGAAGTGAAAGTAACATACATTTGAAACACGACAATGCAACAAAAACAAAAATATATATAAATATATAGACAGTTCTGTGCGAAAGTCTTAGGCAGTGTGAACAAATGCCTAGAAGAATTGATGCTGGTTTGAAGGCAAAGGGTCAGTGGAGGGCTCCGACTGTTTGAATGGCAGGGCGAAAAAATAAAAATGGCACATTCTGCACAACATGGGGGCCCACCAGCACGCAAAAAACTATGATGCATCACGTATGATGAAATAGTCCTCATCCATGATGATGACATAGCACCTTGATTAAGATAGCATTAAGTCATGAGGAGATCCAGACCAAAGTAATTAATAATATGGTACTGATGATTAAAATTATAACCAAACCTCTATGATAATACCACACAGGTAACTATAAAACCTTTACAATGTTTATTTAATTCATGTTTTTAGCTGGTTTCTTATTTGAGCAGCACAGGGGCTCCACAAGGGACTGTCCTGCCACATCCAAAAGTACTCGGACGACACTGCTATTGTGGCGTGTATCAGGAATGGACAGGAATCTGAATATAGGGGTCTGATAAAGCTTTCAGTGACTGGAGTCACAAGAACTATCTCCTACTGAACACCTCAAAGACTAAGGAAATTATCATAGATTTCCGCAGGTTCAAGCCCCATCTTCTGCCAGTGAATACCTGTGGGGTGGACATTGAGGTGGTGCCAAGTTCTAAGTATCTAGGTGTATACCTGGATAAGTTGGACTTTTCTCTAAATACTGACGCTCTCTACAAAAAGGGGCAGAGCCGCCTCTTTTCCTTAAGGAAGCTCAGATCTCTGGACATTTGTAGTAAGATGCTGCAGATGTTTTAACAGTCTGTGGTTGTAATGTGTTGTTTTATGCTGCAGTCTGCTGGGGAGGCAGCATCAGACACAGACATGCAAGGCGGTTGGACAGACTAGTCAAAAGAGCTGGTTCTGTGATTGGAGCCAGGTTGGACACACTGGAGGAGGTGGTGGATAGATGCACTGTCAAGATGTTCGAGTCCATCTTGAAATACCCGGATCATCCGCTACACAAAACCTTTATGCACCAAAAAAACAGCAGTGGACGGACATTTTATGTAAATGTAATCACTACAGATCATTTTCTTCACTGGGATTTTTCTCTCTCTTT